>NW_008824058.1:1233503-1253191 GCF_000699105.1 Pygoscelis adeliae
ATTTTTTTTTTTTAAATATCAGATTTAATTTGTTTAGGAAGTAAATGTTATCACATTTGTGTAGAGAAGCACTTGATGTCTATGGCATACTGTTAGTTTTGCCACTGCCAAACACTTGGGAAGTCTCTTAATCTTTATGTGCATCAGTATTTATAAAATAGGTGATGTTTATCAGTTAGTGTGAGGGAGAGGTTTTACATGTCCCTTTGCATGGGAGACATCTTGGAAGTACAAAGAACTTTGGTGCCTGTGGTTTCTTGCTAACAATTCCTCCTTTCTGACTCATCTGTGATCTAAAAAAAAAAAACAAAACAAAAAAAAAACCAAAGAAACAAAACAAACCCTGTACTTTAACTGGCTATAAACAGTAAGCAAAACAATATCACAAAAAATGCAATAAACAAACCCTTTTACTGGCCTCTCCTTCATCACACCCTGCTCCTTCCCACGTGCCTGGCCAAACAAAGAAAAAAACCTGAGAAGCTGCTTTTCTCAGAGCTGGACAACAAAAACTAAGAACCAGCTGAAAGTGAGGCAATATCTGGTGCATTTCTCATTACTCATCAGCTAATTGTTCCTTACATTTCCAACTAGTTTCTCTTCCACACCTACACGAGCTTGCTTTTTCTGTGGTCAAATGCCCCTCTCTCAAGCTGAAGTCTTGCTGATCGTCAGGGTATTGATTCAGCCCACGAAAATATGTTGCGTGTTGCAAGTGGAATTTACCCTCTGACCTCCAGCACCCCCTCTCCTGTGACCGACAAGTATTGTTTTCTCCTCCTTCCCCTTTCGCTGGCGAAAGCTGCTTTTCGCCCGCTGCAGACACTTGGTGCCGTGCCAGTGGCGGGTTTCCTTCACGCCTCCTCCTTTTACGAAACCAAAGAAAATGCAAAATGGACCGTTTCCCTCTGCGGATGGAAACCCCCCCACTTCTTTCCAGGTCCACTCCAAACTCCACCCCAGATGTTATTTCTGAGTGGTGTGAGCAGCGGGGGGGCCGGCACGAGGGGGTAGATCTAAGGTGCCGAAGCTGGGACTTGCACGTGCAGTTTCTGAGCACTAAGCTAATGCACTCTTCTTCTTTCTCTGGTGTTGAAAGACATGGCCAAGGCAGTCACGAGGAGCCTCGTTTCACCCTGCTTCGTAACAAGGAAGCGCTTTAATTTCAAGTACAGTCAATTTAGAAAAAATTAAAGGCGATGCCTCTTTCCGTGCCTGCCACAGAGGGTTATCAAGTCAGATGCTGCGGCGGAATTTAGGAAAGGGCTCAGATAATTTTATGGCCTCTAATAAATTTTGTAGCTACACAAAGTAAAGTAATAATAAAGGTAATTAAGTCTCAAGCATCAAAATATAAACTGATTGACAGTGAAAATGGGGGAAGGAAGAGTATGCCATATATACGGCAGAGCACAAGAGGCGACTGTGTTTGTATTGCGTTAATTTACCAGTCCATGTAGGAAGCAGTATTCTGAGCTAATGGGATGTGTGCAGAGCTTCCCTCGCTTGAGGAGCTGAAGATCTAATTGAATTGCTGATTGTTCCCAGAAAGGGATGCGCAGGAGATGCAGTATCTCCTGGCTTGGGTCCTAGGTCTGCTCTTTTGTCTTCCTCACTTTCTGCATCCCTCCTCTCTCTGTCCTTTACAAATACTCAAATACTGCCACAGCTGATTTCCACTTTGAACTCCTCCGGTTCTGCACAGTAACGTGTGCTGCGAGTAGCACGTCACAATTCTGCTGTAAAATCAGTCTGCGCTTTCTGAAAAATTTCACATACATGCTGAAAAGAAAAAGCTCTTAAAAGATTCCTCTCTTGTCGTAAGAAAAGTTCTTTTCGTGTGATGCTGTTTTATCAGTATTGTGCAGGCATCTAAAGAAAAGGCTTGGGAGGAAGAGTAGATAAAACTAGAAAAGGGCTCCAGACAATAGTAAAAAACCCCACCACACTGCTGAGTATTAGTGAGGAATGGAGGAAGGCCGTTCTCCATTTGGAAGCTGGGGGAGAGAAGGGACCCTTCCCCTCCTACACCGTCTTTGACTTCTCGCAGTCATCCCTTCCAGCACCGCCTTTTTGTGGATGCTGCCCCGCCAGGAATTTGCCAACACTGGTAGAGATGCCGGGTGCTTGAAGGGGCTCCTTTGCTCACTGTTCAGCTGCTTTTCAGGTAGCAGATGGAATTAAATACCTTTTATTATTCATCTATGCTTTTTTTGTGGAGTTAGATAGTGAAAGTGTAAAATTTGGTTTCAAAGCAAGATGAAAATGTAATATTTCACCAAGACAGCTCTTTTGTCTTTTCATTATTAGCCACTGATTGGTCTTTTGTTGATAATCTTTTTTTTTTTTTTTTTGTACTTTACTAATACAGCCAAGTTAATCCCAATTTTTGCATTACTGCTAATGCTAGTATAAACTAGCTAATAAACTGCTAATTTTTTCCACTGAAAGTCTAAATCTTGATATATTATTAACTGTAATTTTGATATTGTGTCATCCTAATAATAAAAATGTTAGCAAATAGTTCATCAATATTCTGCAGATGGATAAGAACTCTTTTGCTTATCCTTTGAAGCTGTTGCTACCATTGCTAATTCATGTAGCACAACGCTACTATTTTAAACATACTTGCAGAACCCATTCATTTATAGACACCTGTTTTTCTGTTTAGCATATATACATACACACAGAGAGAGACTGGCTATAATGAAGTTAAAATTAGCTGGACTTCAGAAAATTTTAAATCAGACCCTATTAAAAATAATTCTTGACTACTTTTGGGAATAGTGCATTAAAATGAAATATAATTCTGGAAAGCAGCAACAGGTGAAAAAAAAAAATACAGTTTGCCATGCTATATTTTCATGTGCCACTATTGCTCAGTTCGTATTTAATTCAAATAGAGCCTAAGCCTGTTTCTTCCTTCTGTTATATTGTTTTATTAGAGAAGATGCTAGCCTGTATTAGCCACTTATTAGATAAATACAGGAAAACTGCTTGTCATTTATGGGTTTATCCATTATCATCTCGAACATCGGATAGAGTAGCCTGATTTCAAAGTGACAGCTGGTGGAACCTCTTCTTGATACATGCTAATCCAGTTTTTATTATGGAAAAATTGCCTGTGCTTTCAGAGAGTGAAAGGCAGTTACGAGATGTAGCTGCTGAGGGTGGAACCTTATGATCTCTGCTATAACAGCCTAAAAATGAACCATTATCTTCCAGGGTAATAGCATCCTGGTAAAATATGGACATAGGATAATTTATGGCGTGAACATGTCAAAATGTACAGTTACTCTTACTGTCTCTTTCATGTGGTAAATAAAAAATAGCTGGTTCTCCAGCGACGCTGATTCATGTGATTAATGATTTTGTGGGAGTGGACAGAGGTGCACCTTTGGCTGCATCCGCAGATAACGTGGCGCCGGAACGATGCCTCTCGGCTCTTTGTCCTGGGTGGGAGAGAGCATCTGAGGATAGTATTGTGTGGACCCGGAGGACGCGGGTCATGGCTGGTGCTCAGGGGTCCTGCAGGCGGAGCGCAGGCTCTCATTCGTTAGCCTTGATTAGGTCTGGTGTGATCGAGACAGCTGCTGAAGACAGACAGAGTTGAGATGGACCAGGTAAAATTCTCAGTAAAGTTTGTACAAACCTCAGAACCTGGTCGGGAAGGATGACGAGGGGCCGAGCTTCAAAATCAGTGAGAATACGTGACCCTGAGCTGCCAAAAAATATTGTGCCTCTTCTCTTTTTCAAAATCCAAACCAAGATAATGCAACTGCTGCTTGTGGAGCGCGGAGAAGCAGCTCGCTGGACTTTCAACTCCTGGATGACAGATGGAAGGATCAGCTGGCTATTTTGTTGCTCCCCAATTATTAATTTATCACTAAATATATTAATAGAGTCACTAGATAACGGAATATCCTTTATTTGGGAGAATAATAGATGTTCTAAACCTTGCTTTTTCTTTTCTCTTTGAATTTATCAGATTTCACTCACTCCAATGTGCCTGTCCAATGTCTGATTTAAGTCAAACATGCTAGTTTAAAGCTTGAATTAGAAAAGAATTAGCATTGTTTCATCCATACTTGACTCACTTTCTGAAGGTTAAAGTTTTATCAAAGCTGAGAGTCTATGAAGGTTAAGTGGCCCTGAATGTACAGACCCTTAAAGACATTTTCCTTACAGACACTGAGATGAAAGAAATACTCTCAAAAGGAGCCATGTTTTTAAAAAAAAAAAAGGGGGGGGGGGAGGAGGAAAAAAAAATTGTTCTTATGTCTGCCTCTGCTTTTTACTTTGTACAAATTATTTGTTTTACCTGTGGATATGTTCTGTATGAATGATATGATTTTACCTATCTCAGCAAGGTTTGAGGCAAAGCAGCATGAATGTGTGTGTGTGCATGAATATCTAACTGCATACGGTATTTCAAGACTCTTAGGAGAAAAGTTTAATGTGAATTATGAAAACAATAATGAAGAAAATAGACCAGTGGCTTGGGAGGAGCCTTAGTTTTTGTCAGAGCTGGATTGAGCAGTCCCAAAAATCAGGTGTTTTTCTCCAGTTTGAAGTTGTGTTGATTACATCTTACGTGATGTTGACAATCATGGTTCAGATCAAGCTCCTTCAAAATGAAATTCAAGGCTGCACAGAAACAGAGGAACCCATTGTTGCCAAAGTTCGATCTCTGCAACCTGATGCAACCTCTGATGCTATAAACAGACTAAAGGAATATATGAGAACATATATAAAGAGTCAATCTGCTCTCTAGCTCGATAGCCCTATTGCTTTTATAGGGCTTTCTGAATTTAACTAAGACCCCTAAGTATATTTGTTGCTATAGGGAGCTTATGCTGTTGTTTAAAAAATTATATTGGCAATGATTCATGAATTTCCCACAATACCTAGAACCTGCATTTGCCAGAATGCTGTATTACACTATTGGATTACCAAGCAAATCAATTTTAAAGCATGCCCGGTGGGGAGGGAAGATATAAATGAATATGTACCAGATACAAAGAATTAACTAATCATGCAAAAATTGGTACCTGTAAAATTGATTTTTGTCAATATTCTATAAAATGGTTGTCCTGCTCTGGAGGGATGAAATGTGTATTTCTTCCCCATCGTCCCCTTTTCTCTCCCCATTAGATATATTGCCTATCCATCTCAAAATTGTAAGTCATTACAATCGTCATTTAAGAGAAACATTTAGTTATCTTGCCTTGCTTTTTTTTTTAAAGTATAACAAAATTCTATAAGAATTTAGCCTGACACTTAAAAAAAAAAAAAAAAGGTGTTAATTATCACTGACTTTCAGTGAAACTGCAATTGATACACTTAAAACCTTAAAAAAATTCCCAGCCTCTGGAGGCAAGCTGTGAGATGTCTCATTGATCGACCACATGCTTGCTTGTACGGGGCCAAAAATGTAGACAGAGCCCGGTTCCTGCACAGAGGGAGCCATGCGGGGGTTTACTTTTCGCTCGGAGGCGCGGTGGAGGAGCTGGGGCTGGTGAGGCGACCGCCCTGCGGCCGGTGGTGGGTCTTTGTGTCGGGGACCGTAGGGCTCCCAGCCTTTGTCGGTGCTCCCGTCTGCTCCTGGGACTTACGACAAACCGGGTAATTAAAACGTTACAGCACCATCCTGTTACCGTTGGATTTAATTGCAATGCGAGGAGGATCATGCCCACTCACTAGTGCTTCTGGGGAATAAAAAGAGGTTCTTAATAAATTCAGTAAAAAACAGGAAGCAATTCTTTGTAAGAATGCTGCAAAAAAAATGAAAAATGGATATATTTAAAAAAAAAAAAAGAAAAATGTTTCTTATGTGTTTTTTTAAAATTTTTCTATTTAAAGTAATTTTGGCCTCTAAAGAAACTATTGCCTGTTCCTGCACTAGTTAAAAGAGAGTCTGAGAACATTTCTCCCCAACATTATTTATTTACTGGCTCCCGGCTTCTCAGTTTTATGACTGATGCTGAAGACTCTCCCTGCCTCTCATCCTCTAACGTACTTTGATCTCATCGATTCGTGAACATTTACAGTTTTCTCAGGGACTGCTGTTGTAAAAACCTGGCTCTGCTGTAGACGAGAACACTTGCAGCTGATACAGCATGGATTTCTGCTCTGGTAAATGGTGGTACCTGGAACAGTTCGGAAAGCAAGCTGAGTGTTCCCCAATACCTACTCACTTCTTACCCAGACACCGCTGGGAGCCCCAAAAAACACTATTGGAAGTCCCCTCCAGAGAGGTATTTACGCTGTCTAAATTAAATTAGGTGGTTGGCTTTGATCTAGAACATCTCAAGTTAGCAAACTGTCTTTATATAGTCGAAGGAGCAATGTAAATGTCTCCCATGTGTAATTCAGAGAGCACGAATTAGATGTGTAAAGGTAGGTGAGTGCTGCCCCAGGTAAGTATTGAGGACAGACCAGTCAGTTGGTCCTGTTTGAAATTTTTGGAATATAAACAGGAGACGTGGTTAAATATGACTTCAAAAACATGGTGAGCAGTTGTTTTTTGGTGAGGTCATCTTAATTATTTTAAAAAGAAATCAAGTGTGCAGCTACAGAAATGGCTTTAGCTGCTCGAAAAGGAGCTGGTTTAAGCTACCAAAGAAGAATGGGGACCGTATGTGGGACCAAAATTCGCTGCTGTACCCTGGGTAACAGAGTGGCTTTTTGAGTACAAACCAGCCCCTGTGCAGTAATTTGGGGTGGAAAGCCTCCCACGTGCTCCTCTTCCATCCTGGTGCAGCTGACAGTCTGGCCATAAAGTTTTTAGTGAAAAACATGTCTTGAACTCATATGAAATAGTTTTTTGGGGAGCGCTGGGGATTTACTGTGTTGGGAAACTGCCTACAAATTGATGTGATGATACTTATTAATATTCTCCATTCATACAAATAGTCCCATTTACCGTGGCGGTGCACGTGTCTAAGAAGTCTTGTTCTGGGTTTTGAAGTTAAAATCTGTTTCGTTTTGTAAGAATGTTTCTCATACATATGGCATATGTTATTTTCTGCCTTTACTATAAAACACAGAAATCCTAAACCTTTAGAAAAATGCATGGGAAGGATGTGACCCGTCACAGCAAGGAGATGGGGACCTTGCTCAGCCAGCACCGCTGTTCCCCGGGCTCCAAATTGCGACGGGTCTTGTATATCGCAGGCTCCTATATATATATATAGGCACATGCGTGAGCTAAGGATGGCGTTTCATCCGCGATTCTGAATTTCCTGGGTTTTGTGGATTTAACTTATTTGAACACAGTTTTCTGTGATTTAATATAGAATTATTTTAGATCAAAAACTGGTTGGAAAATAGCTGACACTTTTTGCTGCTGCTTCCCCCCTCCTTTTTAAAGGAAAGAGCTTTATCTTAATTAAAGTTTAATTAAGGATCACGTTTGGCAGTACTTTTCACACCGATCTACACCAGCAGATTTTCTAAGGCTTAACTTTATCGTGCAGAAAATCCTCTTTTATTACTCCCAACCTGTTGTAAAAGCTGTTGGCACAGAGCGATGGATGCTTCATTCAGTGGCCTTGTTTGCCGCTGGAAAATTCCCAAGTCTCTAGAGATAGCACCACTGTGGTTCAATTTAATATCTGTCCTATCACTACAAGACTCTAGCTCATTATTAATGATACTATTCATTAATTTCTTGTTGGGCTGATGTTGTTATTTATTAAAATATTAAAGAAAGCTCCTGAGACACATACATAATGAGGGACACCTCCATTTCATGAGCTATACCAGCTGAGGGAATGAATATAGTGTAGATTTACCCACACCGCCATACTATATCCCTCCCTCATTAGTCCTGCTACATCTCTGAGTGACACTGTAAATTCATTTTGTGCACTGTCCAATCGGAGCCTAATACAAATGCGGGGCTCTTTTTTTTTAATGAGCCATTCCTATGCAAAATGAATTGACTACTGTCTAACTCATCTAATCTGCCTGTGTTTGGGGGAAGGACTAAATTGCCTATATTTATATAGGAAATAAATAAAAGTCGACATATTTTTCCCTTTTCAGTCTTACATTTGGAAAATTTCAACATAATAAATTCTACATTTTAAGAACCTGCCACCTTAGTTAACTAAAGCCCAGCATGACATTTAAATGCATGATAGTTGTATTTAAAAAAGCCTCGACAAGCAGTTTGTACACTGCATTGGTCATTTGATGTCTTTCCTCAGGCGCTCAGGTATAGCCTACAGAAATTCCAAGTACACTTGATGTATTGCTCACCCTTTTAATCAGAGGGATTTCAGACCGCATCTGCTTTGAGCATACGAGGCTGGTCAGAGTCGCATGAAGAAACTGCGTATGGCAAAATAAATCAAATAAACTTGTAATTAATTTAGCGATGATGCCACACTTTTATTTTGGTTATTGGAAGAGAGGCTAGTATTAAGGGTCTTTTTTGGCTGAATGAAAATGATGAAATCTGCATAACAATTGAGGTAGCATCTGAAGGTAAAGTTTTAATTTGTTCTATATGGTTGTTATTTTCACCCCGTGCAAATAATTACTGTGGTGAAGAAATACCTCACTGTTTTAAGAGGATTAACTGGGCATAATTGCAGCCTGTTTTGATCCCTCTTTTAATAATGGATCCTCTCAATCCACATCCCGTACAGCAGCTTTGTGTGGATCGAAGGCTGCTTCCAAAGCATTTGTACGTACCTGGCAGGTCTTTGTACTGTAAATTTATAGTCATTTGTTTCTGAGGAAAAAAAACCTGTTACCTTGGTACTTCAAAGCAGACGATATATGGCACAGCACCCTTAGTCCCAGGGAAAGACCAAAAAACCACGGATGCCTGGCACGATGGGTTGTAATGACGTAGTAACGTACCGCTGAATGCACTGGTTATACAGCAGTGAACATTTCTTTAGAAAATGAACTTCTGGAAGTTCTTCTTCCTTTTCTTCTTGTCATGAAATATGAATTTCCTGAAGTGACCGCTATATTGCTTTAGTGATGTGTCTGTAAATTTAGAAACTCCCCTTGTTTAAACACAGTAAGTCCTTTATTATATGTTTCTTGCTAATAGTCTGGTCTGGCCTCATGAATTTATTCTTTAACTTTGATTTTTTTTTTTTCTTTTTCTCGGAGTTGACTCTAATTTAATATATTTACAGATCCTGCACTCGTGCATTACATTAAATGGTTTTAGCTGGCACGCTGTCTGCAGCGGATCTGTCATTTGCGGGTGTGGTTTCAGAGACCGGGGCATTGGGATGTCTGCCTCAGCCCTGCGGCCACGGCGCTCAGGGTGAAACACTCCTTCAGAAGGTTTCTAGTGGAAGTGTTGTCTTTTAATGTGATTTTTTTATAATCCCATGCAATGGATTAACGCACAGACCACTTGCGTTGTGATGCATTACATGATCACGCGGTTAAGAAGGAGCGTTCGCTGGGAGCTAGATCCCACGGTTACGATCTGCCCTGCGAAGGGCAGTGCACAGATCCTGACCCGCTGCCCGCTGTGCCGCGGTGGCTGCTGGTGGTCTATCCCAGCCAGACGTGACACGGTTGCCCATGCTGCAGCTGCGGGTGCTCCTGCGCGGGACACGGGCACTGCGACCCTCCTGCAAGGAAGCCTTTTCCGCGGCGGTGCCCGGCGGGCTGGGATGCCCGCGCTGTGCAGCGAGGCACTGGCCTGCGTGCAGCATCCTCGGGTCTGGCCTGGGGTAATTAACACTCATTTGTGTGAGGAGGGTTTGGCTGAAACAGTTCCAAGTGAGCATTTTTTACACTTTTTACTGGTGTGGTGGCAAACATGTTGAAGGCGTGTCAGCCTGAAGTGGAAAGTTCAACAAATTTGTGTTTTTTCCCCACAATTTCATCACATTAAACATAAATTATTTTACCAGACAGTCTTGAATTTGATTTTTTTGAATAAACATTGCGAGAGGATGTTTCCTGAAGATACCCCATGAGTGTTTTCAGAAATCACATTTAGGCTTTGAGGTGGGCATGGCTCCCTCGCAGGAGAATTTTCCACATGCCTTTGAGAGCTTGATCAAGTAGAATTGTATTTTTGACAACTTGCTTAATACTCTCTTCACACTGTCAAAATCTCTCTACTGTGCATACAGAGACTGTGTGTGACTTGAGGTCACCAAATGAGATAGTTATGGACCAGGAGGATCCGTGGGTGAAATTTTAATTTTGCCTGGACTGAAAAAAACTCTGTTCTGAACCTAAAAATGAAGGCATGCCACTTGGCTTCGCAGAAGGTATTCTGGTGCTCCTGTAAGAACTGTAACCTGTGCTTTGTGCTCAAAGTCAAAGCTCAATATTATTAATGATAATTAAAAAGATTGGGAAGTCTGGAATCCCGCAATAGCAAAGGATAGAGCAGATTTAATAAAACTACTGAAAGGAGACCGGTTCAGAATGCTGCATCCCTGAGATCTGAGAAAACTTGGGGGGAAAAAAAGAAATCTCTCCCCAGCAGCCTCCGAGCATTGACATCTCTGACCGACTGAAGTGTTCAGACAAGTTTCTTCATGTATGTTAAAGATACTCGGGCTCCGATCATCTAAAGCAGTAAGGGATTTTTGGACTAATTGTGCAACTGAGTTTCAACCATTGGAGTTTTTGGTCTGTTGTCTGGTGCTACCTTCTCAATGCCATTCCCTCATAGGGTTTTTTTTTTTGGCCCATCGTTTGCTTGCACAGGTACAGAGCTGCAGTATTGCCAAGTCAGCTGTAAAAAAAACTATGGGATCACACCCACGAATTTGCTAAATAATAATAAAAAAATCTTTGCATGCTTTTGTTCAAATAATATATTTTGTTCTTTACATTTACCTTTTCAAGCCATTATAGGTTGCCTCAAGCTTCTTTTACAAAAATGAGCCCCAGAATATACTTGTAATTTGTCATATTCGTATAGCTCTAGAAGCATCCGTAGTCATGCGATATTCCTAGGCTCATGGTTAAGAGTCAGTAGCGCTGGAACCGTTAAGCAGCAGTAAATCCCCGGCTCGCCTCGGAGTTGTCTGTGCCGTGAAACTGCCAGCGCTGCACCCAGAGTCCAGCTGCAGCATCCACGGCAAATCCATATCAGCAAATGCATCTGGAGGGCAGTCCTCGCTGTGAAATTAAATAACTACTGTGGCTGCTTTCAGAGGGACCGGGGTATTTAGTACAGCCCTGTAATTAAATAGTCCCGTCCATTTGATCATGCAAAATCATTTGTTAGTTGTTCCATGAGAAACCATCACAGCAATGTAACATTTTTATTTCAAAGGCTGTGATGTTTTCTTTGCCTTCTTTCAATTAACTGTTAAAGGTTTTAGTCTGAGTCTGTGATGTAAGCTTTTACTGAAAATATGTTGCCAAAGCCAATGGAGCCCTCGGCACTGCTATTGCATGTGATTTGCGGGAAGGGACAATTTGCTGGAGGTCTCTGAGGCTCTGTGGGGAGGGTTAATAACTCCTGGAGAGGTGGGAGAACAGAAAGAATTTTGTCTCCTGCAACCTGCGAGACTATGAAATGTTTCCAAGTGTAATTTTCTTGAAGTTAAAGTTGAGGTTATTAAGGTTCACTTAGCAGATAAAGTTTGCCACAATTTTCTTGGTCTCTATGATAAGATGACAAGATTTCTAATTTATAAAACCAGAACAGTATGTTGGGGGCTATGAACCATGCTCAAGGGATACACCGAGGTACTTCGAGCTCTTCTCTCTCACATGTATTTTTATTTACAAGGAAATTTGAAAGCAATGTGTTTGAACTTCACTCAGTAACCCCTCAGAGTTGGTTTCAATTTGTTTGTCTGTGTAAATAGCCTGTGGTATCTGTATAACCACCATGAAGGACGGGGAGCTGGGAGTCTTGCTGACAATATGGCTCGTTTTAGGCTGCTGGCATCCCAGACCCGTGGAGTTACTGTGTTTCTGACCATTTTATAAATGGTATCTCTGTTGAAACTGCTGGGAAAACAGGTTACCTTTGAAAGAAGAATGGGTTAATATCAACGCGGAGGAAGAAAAGTGCTTTTATATGGAATTTGGAAGATTATTACATTTCTGACTTCATGACTTTCATTGCATTCATTGTTCTGGTGCTTTACAAAAAAATGAAGGGGTGCCCTGTATAAATGTGCATTTATTGCATTACAAACATATAGGAAAAGCACATCCAGGATTTCTGGGGTGTGTTTCAGATGATGGAGATGTCTTGAGTCTGTAATGGCATCATTATAAAAAACAACCCAAACAGAAATGTAAAGTTCAGCCAAAATCTGCCTCACTTTATGCTCTCCCTCACGAGTGCTAGCAAGAAAACCTTGCTGCTCCCTCATGGAAAGTATAAAGCCCTGGGCAGAAGTGAGAGCAACTGAGCTTGTCCTAACTACTGCTGCTGTGGGGTTAAAAGATTATAAAATGTTCTGGTTCATAATACTATAAAAGAGATCCATAAACTTATAATATTTCCATTGTTTCAAATTTATTTGAGACTGAATAACACAAATTCTACTGGAATTTTAGGAGGGTGCATGAACTCTGCTGCTCTTCTTCATCCTCTGTACACACACGCGTAACAGGTAAGATGCTGCACTGTCAGCAGTGTACCCTAACAAAATCTGTTCACGTGTGAGTCTCGAGGACAACACACGCAGTTAGAGTCCACGATCTGTCATGTTACTGAATTTCTGAGACGTGGGTCAGTTATATCAGTGCACAGTTTTAATATTAAGTTTTACAAAGGCCCCCGCTTCAGTCTCCCTCTGCCTCCTGCCGCCCAGACGGGGGAAGCCCTCCTTATTCAGCCTCCTGCCCCCAAACTTCTGCATCAAAATTGCAGTTTCCATTTGACCTGAAGGACCTCCCTTATGAACGGGGCACTCCTGCTTTAGGAACTCATGAGCGGGGGAGTCAGCTGTGCCACCTGGAAACTTTTCCTAATAACTAATTACTGGTACTTAAAAAGGTGCAGTTACTTCTAGTCCAAATGTACCTACCTTAAAACTCCCGGCTGTTGTTGGATCTTTTTAGTCTTTGCCTAGCAAATTAAGGGATGCTTTGTTCTCAGGAATTTGTAGCTCACACAAGTAATTTATGATCAAGTCAATTCTTAACCTTCTTTCAAATAAACTAAGCAGGTTGAACTTCATCTGCCTTTCCCTATGTAGCGTGTTCTGCAGACTCTAGTCGTTCCCATAGCGCTTCTCGGGACCTTTTTTAATTTTTCAACATCTTTTTTTGGAATGTGGACACTAGAAGAGGATAGATTATCCCATTAATGGCCTCGCTAATACCATATACATTGATAAAACCAACTTCCTATTTTTACTTGATAT
This sequence comes from Pygoscelis adeliae, assembly GCF_000699105.1. Lineage (NCBI taxonomy): Eukaryota > Metazoa > Chordata > Aves > Sphenisciformes > Spheniscidae > Pygoscelis > Pygoscelis adeliae. The sequence continues at coordinate 1,246,841 of NW_008824058.1, forward strand.
TCAGTTTCCTGTCACTGACATATTAGATTAAGAACTAGAGAGAGCATGAAAAGTTATTTCTGTCTTCTTGCAGTTTTATTAGTGCAAGAGAACAGCTACCTTTCATATCAGCTATGTTTGTTGTATTAATGAGGGAAAAATAGCCATTAACTGGCCTTAAGCATGTACTTGAATTTCAATAAGTGGTTTCTTTGCATAACCAAGAACAGATTTCAGATCAGACTTAGCTACTGGATATGGCCAATTTTTAAAACACGGACACTTCATTTCTAAGGTTTTCAAATGCTAAGGTTGGATATCTTAAATACCCAATCATTTAAACTCATCCAGTGTTTGATTTTTAGGTCTTACTGCTTCATCCAAGCTAAAGATGAAAAGAAGGGTCTTAAAAATGTATAAATATGCTCAGTTACTCAGCCATCTCTAATTGCCTAATACCCCTCCGCACATAACTTAGACGTGGATCATGACTTAAGAAGACTTAGGTATATTCCACAGCTAAAATTTATTGATTTCTTGAACAGGTCTCATGGTAGAAGAAAGCACAAAGGCAGTAGTATGTCTAATATAGCTATTTAAATTCTCAGAAACACCTTAGTTTTGGATATAATGCAACTGTCTTGATCATTGCAATACACTTAAATATTGAAAAAACACGCATTCCCTCTCCTGTTCTGCAGAAATCGGTTACAAGAGCTTCAGGATGGGAAAATAGTGGCTGAGACTCCCTGGGCAGGCAGTGCCTACCTTGTTTTGAGTCACACACGTTGGAAGCTTTACTCACTGCTGCAAACTGATTCTGAGCGCACCTCTACGTTTAAATCCTGCCTCCCCATTTCCAGGTGCTATCAGTCTCCACTGGAACGTGGTCATCCCTGAGCAGCCTGCGCCTGCTTTTATCGTGCAGGGCAAGACATTTACATAACAAACCAATACAGATTCAGATCCTTTTTGTTGTTTTTGTATTCCTAGCAGCAGCTGTGTTTCTGGCTTTCTTTTTCCATTTGCAAGCTGGAATGGGAACATTTTGTGTATTTCACAGCTAAAGCCTTTCTGCTACGGTTTAAAGTCGTCCTGAGAGCACCAATAAAATAAGCTTATGGCCTCAGTTTCTAATGAGTGATTGAGTTGCAATCAGTACAGATAGAACCTGTTCAGCAGAGAGAGGGAGAGGCACGTGGCTGTGTTAATGTGTCCTGGTTATTATTTTTTTTTCCTTCCGTTAACTGTAATACGTTATCCATACTTAAATTGGTAGGCGGAAATAAATGGAGCCTCTTACTGAACTCTAATCTTCCTCAGTTGCACATGCCCTAGAGAATGCGGCGCTGCTTTTCAGGAGATAATAATTACAGCCAAAATGGTGTTCTGCGAGCTTCCCTTATCTTAAATTAGGACAAGATTAAGGTCTAAGGAGTCTGTTTGTGTTAGCTTTTTGGAAATAATGGATGTCTAGTTCAGGTTTCTTCAGCATTCCAGAATATTTATTTATTGTTGAGTTTTTATTTCTTGCCGTGCACTCAACCTCTTATCTTTCATCGCTGAAAAAAGGTAAAAGTATAAATCTATATTTCTCAAGTTAAAAATTTGGTTGATAGGCGTTTCAAAGGATTTATATGTATATATAGCAGTCCTTCTTCCAGGCATATTTGGTTTTGAAAGACATTTTTACCAAGAAAATACATATAAATAGTAGCTTCTCTGTTTAAAGTCACTATATTAATTCTAGAGTTATGCAAAAATATGTAGGTTCATATTCAGGAGGCATATCTGTTATACATAGACTCTTCATGCCATCAAACTCTAATGCTCTCCTATTTAAATTAAACAAAAAAAGGCATAAAACTTTCAGAAAGTTGCAGGAAAAAAAAAAACAACACGTGACTTTGCCTATTTACCAAAGCCATGTGTATGAAAATCATTTTTATTCCCTTCTTTTCAAACTCAATGTACATATGTTATGTGACTGTAATTACGCTCCTCAGGGTGTGCAAGGCAAAAGGTGGTAGTCAGGTGAAAAACAACACCGGGAGATTGATGATACTGTGTTTTGCTAATACGATGCAAAAGATGCTAAAAGATTATGACGCTCACATTTCGCTGTTCTATTACTGTGGTCTAAATGTTGTTTCCTCGGTGGCTTCTGAACTGATATTTCACTTATCTCAACTGTCTTTATTAAAAAAATTATTAAAGCCCCCCAAGAAAAATGAAAACAGAAGAACAAAATAATCTCACCCTCGTTTTCTATGAAACCATTTTAAAGGCTCTCAGGACATTGTTTTTCATCTTCAGATTAGAGATGTGTGCTTATTCAGATAATCTCTTCTGCATACATGATGGGCTAATACTACCTAGCAAGATGCAGAAGGGAGATTGAGGATATGAAGACAACTAATGCAAGCAAGGTTCTGATGTACTTTTAATTGGGCGATAACGCATTATTGTCCATTAGTTTCCTGAGGACAAGGTCAGGTAAAAACATTTAAAAATAGGTTTTAATTGTAAGCAAGTGGTTTTGCTTGCAATGTAAGTAGATGTAAGTAAGTGGTTTTGATTAGCAGTAGTGGATTATAATAAGGTTCACACGTCATTTATATCCTGATGACGGACTGCATTCTTGGTTCTGTAACATACTTGAAGGCTGGAAGATCCATAAGTGTTAATCTGGGTTGATATTTTATAAACAATATATGTTTCTCAACTGTCAGGAGGTCTTCAGTTACCTGATCCTGGGGTGGATTGAATTTAGTGGCCACTCAGTACGGAAGAGACTTTGTTTGGTGTGGTTTGACAGTCTTCACTGCTGAGCCTCCAGCTCAGGAACCGCCAGCGTTCCCATTTCACACGCGGAGTTTCCCGTGTTATTTCCCTCTCTCCAGGTTTCAGTGGATCTGCTGCTCTTCGGAGACCTCCCCCCCGCAGCTGTGTCCACACGTGGCAGGTTGAGGGCGCACCCCTCCTCCCCACAGCTGAGCCTGAGCAACAGCAAACCTCCCAGATCTCTGAGATCAGAAAGAAAACTAATTCGATAGGGAATGGGACACTGTGAGTATGTTGCCTTTTGCCTCCTTGCTTTTCAGCATCCCGTTGCTGACTGTGTTGTGCATTCTCCTTCTCTGTCCCCTCCCTCCCCTCCCCATGCAAAGGCTCTCCAAGAAACCAGGCTGGGGAGGGGGGGGGGGGGGATTCCAGGCCGCTAGGTACTACTCTTACACCTTTTTCATCATTGCTTCTTTTCTCTTAATGAAGAGAACTTGCGCTTCCATGAATATAACAATAATCAGTCACTGCATTCAAGATTTATTCAAATCACCTTTTTATTGATGAGGACCTTTGGCCAGTCAGGGGTGGAAAGGGTTTTGTTTGGTTGTATCTTGGAAAATGAATCCGTTTCTCCTGTGACGTTACAAGTGGTCGGGGATACTTGGGTGAGCAACAGCTCTGTAATGGTCTGGCTGGTAATGGAGGAACATGGTGTGCAGAGAGAGAGGCTGGGAGGAATGTTCATCGTGGCTTTTGCATCTGCTGTTTTGTTTGCCGTTTATACTGTGAGTTCTTCAGGCTCGGTAACCACCTTCGCTGTGAGTTTAGTGCATTACAGAGTGGATTTCAGTCCACTTTAGCAGTTTTGCACGCAAATATTGAGTAACAACGATGGTAAAGAGTTGGACGGAAGAACAATGATAGTTCCTAGCGCCATTTCTGAGCCTGGAGAGACACTGAGCAGAGGACCATGGTGTTATGTCTTGACAAAATGCTGGAAAATGATTGCAGCTACCTTTGTTTTCTGGATAGTTTGACAATACATGTATGGAAAACTGCTTTTTCTGTTTCACAAATATTCCCAGGTGAGGGCTGATGCCTGGGTATATTTGGAATATCTTGTTGAGTCAATCATTTGGGAAATTGTTTTCCCCCAACAAACAGGAGTCATTTTTGTGGCCTCAAGATCTTCATACAGCTGCCCAGATACAAAGTTGTGCTGGAGAAGAAGTAATAGCCCACTGATATAGGATACAATAAACACAAATACACAACCCCAAACTTTTAAAATAAAATTGATTAAATATACGGCTTTCTTTCACCTTGTTGTTTGCTGTAAAAACCTTTCATTTCTGGAATCTGTTGATGAGACTGTTCTCTGGCAGTATACCGCCTAACCGTGCCACGTGAGGAACCTGATGGTTATTAGGCCAGTTTTGACCTCACAGCATTTGTATTTTCCCCGGTGTAAGTCTATGGATTTACACGGGGAAAGAGAGTAACTGCAGGATTCGCTAAGATCTTTCGCATCTCTAAAACTATCACCGAGCTGTGAGTCTATGAAGTGATGAATTGGATGTTAAATTAACGGGGGGGGGGGGGGGAGAGAAGTCAGTAATTCTGTAAGGAATGCAGTGCCTAACTCCTTTGGCAGAGTTTCAAATACACTGCAGTCTCCCCTTTTACCTTCGAACCCTTTGGTCTGCTGCGGTAGCGAGGCATTGAGATTCCCACCCGAGCGGTGTGGGCAGGTTTCGCTGCCGTACCACAGGTCGTCATTTAAGCCACCTCCTGTGGTGTCAGTCACCCCCGTTTCGGTGATGCTTAGCTGGCTCACTGTGGATGGGTTGGCTGTGGATCAGACCCAGAGGTGAAGGCACCTCGGGAAAGAGGAGTCCTGGGGAGCTGGGCTAAGCTGGTTCATCTGCACCTTCTAGTTTGCGTAGTCACTCGGAAGCCTCAGCTTTTTTGATAGTCCTTGCATTGTTGCTGTTTGTAAATTGTTTAATGTTACTGTATGCTAAACATTTCACCAGAGGTCATGATTTTCCTAATGGGATTGCAAAGATGTTTCATTTGACGATGCTATGAAACACTCCATTACTAATTCTTTTAACATTTTCTTTCTGACTACTACACGTGAACGTCCCGCCCTGTCTTCTGTGACAGATACTAACCAGGACACAGCTTAACACACGAGTAACTTTCGTTTTGGATTCCTGTTCCTTATTTGCAATGAAGTGCAGTCACTGAACGAATTGCTGTAGATCCATTTCATGAACAGCCCAATTTCAATAGCGTGTCTATAATAGATGTCCCTAAAAATCAAACAGAAGCAGCCCACACAGTATAAGCTGCAAAATTACGGAATCAGGATGCACTTACATCAGAAACCACGTAGTTTCTTACAGGTAACGGTACAATGTGACTTTTAGCTTACACAGAAATAATGTGGAATTTCTTGACAGGTTGCAGTTGTGAATTTGACTGATTTACTCTTTGACAAATGGGTATTTCTGTGCACCTGGTCACAAATATTACATGTATTTTGGCTGGGTTTCTTTTTTTTTTTTTTTTTTTTTTTTTTTTAAGGAGACATCCTTTTAATCTGCTTTATAACAAATAGATTATTCTTTCAAAATACTTGGTGAACCACAGTTTCTCATTTTGCAACATACACCATCTTTTTCTTATATTTTAGTTATAGGGAAATTCCTGGACCTGAAAAGTGGGCAATCTTTGCTGTTTCCTCAGAATCTGAAGAGCTAATATGCTTTAAAAAAATCTCCCAATAGGTATTCAATTCCTACTGCAGGCAGGCATTTTTTCTCTATTTCTGATGGTGGACTAACAGAGACACTTTCAAAATTTCTCGATAGCTTTGCACCCAAAATATAAGTGCCCTTACTTTGACTCAGGTTTGATTAGGACTGCTGGCACTTATTACAGATTAAAATCACATTCAAAGTCTCTGCGTTTTGAGCTTTACCGTAAACCAGGCAAAATCGCCATCACTCATCTGATTCTGCACCCCCTTTTTTTCTGAAGCTTTTTGCCACCTGCGTGGAACTCCTGCTATCTGATTTTTTTATATGCTACTGCCATTAGACTGAAATGATTTTTCTTCAGTTTGCTCAAAGACAGATTTAAAGTCAGGTCCCAGAGGTAGCAGGAAAGTCGATCCCCTAAGCTACTCAGTCATTGTTTGCTTTTTTACATGTAATATCCTATTTCTAAGCCAGAGTGTAATTTAAAATACAATGCACACTACATAAACACATCCTTTGGAAATTTTGTAATATGACATTTAATGGAAATTAACTGCTTTTATTGTCATGTTTTGTTGCACCCCCAACCTGAAAAATGGATAAACCTACTTTACATCATTCAGAAATATTTCTCAGTCTTTTCTTTTTGTCAGAGTTCCTTGACTTTAAATCAATGTAGCTGTAATAATGCTGTTGAGCTCATTTAAAATACATCCAAAGACATAAAATTTTAAGTACAGTAGTCCACCTAAGAATTAAATCTGTCTCTCTTACCCACTAGTTACCTTTTAATGCCACTTGAAAACATACAGATCTG
>NW_008824058.1:1253213-1263432 GCF_000699105.1 Pygoscelis adeliae
AAAACCTTCATATTTATTGCAGAGCTGAGAGCAACAAAGGGTTACTTTAGCCCAGGCATTGTAAGTACAAGCAACAGGACTCCATTGGCTTTAATTTGTCCATGTCTTTCATTTGATACTACCAGTATTAATAGCTTTGCAAGGAAATTCTGCAGTCATTAATCATAATAATTAATCAGATCCAATTATATTGCATATAAATGCGAACAAATTGCTGAAAAAATAATGATCTATCACCAACATGTCACAAGGAAAAAGAGACTAAAATAGTAATTAGAAGCAGGGATTTAGTTGTGTACAAGTACTCTGCAACTGATTTTAACAGTATGATGATCTGATGATGTAATTAGTGGAAAGAAAGTCTAGCAGGCTTTTGCAGCAGACCCCTTAATGACTGTGCAACTAAAAAAAAAAAAAATAAAATCCTTGTATTAGTGACTGTTTTTACATTCACCACTAATTCCTTGTTTTTTACGAAGAAGATTAGAAAAACATGGTTTCAGGCATTTTAGACCAAGCTTGCCTTGATATATTTCAAAAATTTTCAAAAGTCCCTCTAAAATTGGGGTGGGGCAGCAGCATTTTCCCCCAGTTAAAAGGGTGCAACCTAGTATAGATTTGTAGAGTTCAATGGAAATATTCAAGTGGAAAAAAGGGACCCGCATTTTCATTTCACTGTCATGCACTGTATAACCAATTTCTGTTCAAAGCAGCAAGTTTTTTTTTGTTGTTGTTTTTTTTTTTCTTTTTCTTTAAATGGTACTTGCATGTGGCCGAGATGCTCCCGTGCAGTTCGTTAACTCTCGACCCTCCCTCTCCCCCAAATCCATACAGCCGTTCCTTTCCCTCCAAGGCAGATTTTCAGTGGGGCTTTCGGTACAGCATAGCTTTACAACGTGCTCTGCTCTTGTTATGCACACTGCTGATTAGCACGCTAATGAGTATTAAAACATTCTTTTTAGGAAAAGCACCCCCAAATCTTTAAAATGTTCTGCATTGGTCCAGTGGATTACACTTGAAAGAGTTAACTGAAGATTGATGAGCAGTTTTATGACAGATTTTCTACTTGAAAATAAATGTTAAGTTCATCATAGTTTTCAATACTAAGCACTGCACTTTACTGCCTTTGATCTCAGTGTTGTGACTACTACAAAGAAATAAAACCTTATCTTACCTTTTCCAGCATCTACTGCAGAAGACCTCAATAATGCATAAGAACATCTGGAAGTGCGGTAATTTCAGCTATCAGAGATAAGAATTGACACAAAACAGGTAAACCCTACAAAGTCATCATGTTGAAATGAGCTGATTAAGGTCTGGTAACATAAAACATCATGTATAGTGTTTTCATGCTTGCTACATCTTCCCATTTTATATATAAAAAAAGGAATGCCAATTATTTAATCCTTTTCAGTATGTTTAATAGGTTGATTAGCTGGAAGCTATATTATATTTTTGCATAAAGAGACAGAAGTGACGGCAAATCTATTGCCATATACATCTATTTAGAGTTAACTGTGAGTTCATAGAAAATACATGGGCATAGTAAACAGGGTTTTGAAATGACAATTTTTTACTGGTTGCAAGTGCTAATTGCTAGTTTCTCAAGGGTATAGAATTAATCACCTGCTAGATTTACAGTCTCTAGGTTGAGACCTGAGGATGGAGGCAATAAGAAAAGCTCTTGAGGGACATATCATATGGTGAGTCTAAATATCAGTCTCTATGCATATGTAAATTGGCAACAAAGTTTTTTCAAAGCTCAAGTATGCTAATTTCAAACAGGCAAGACTAAAGCTAGCTTTTAGCAGCTGTTTAACGTCTGCCTGTGGGTGGTAGAGAGAGCTTAAAATACAAGCAAACAGTGGTGCATAAGTAATTAAGCAACATTTTGCTGGGCATAAATAATTCTGTTTATATTGCTCTTTGAAGAGTATAGAATACAAAATAACAGATCAAGTGCACCTTTGGTCACCAGAGGTTAACTGTTCTTCCTCTTTACCTTTCCTTTGGTTTCACGTTTTTAGGGAAGAATTAAATGAGGGTCAGTGCGGCGCTCTGTCATTTGTATATTAAAGAACTTCATTTAACAGTGCGGCAAAACAAATGCTGAAAAGTTTTTAACGTACCATATTAACAGTTCAACAGCTATTCTCAAATAATTTCGCTTCCTAGAAACTTCTCTTATGCTATGAAGTGGGTCTGAAATGGCCATTTATCTATTTTTAGAGCACTGCACTTTCACCAGATTAGACAAAGTTGATAAAATTATGCTATATGTGCTATTTTGTTAAACTGTAAAAATCAGTGAGTCAACTCGACTATTTTCAAGGTCATAAGGCTGTTGATAATCCATAAAACAAAATAGCCTGACTTCTGCAGTTGTTATAATTTAAATTATTGCATGCATTAAAATAATAAGATGGTTGCCATTATGGTATTCTCCTAAAACCGAGAGTTACTGAAGTGACTGAACACAAAATGCTCGTGTAATTTTGATAGCTGCTCTGAACTAGCAGAATTCACTAAAAGCTTGAAAAACTAAAACAGAGAGATTTAAAAAATATCTCATTTCTTTCAGTAAAGACCTTGAAATTAATCACAAGGAAGATGAAAGATGTAACATGATTTGGAAACATCTAGTCTGGAAAAAAGGATTGTGAGTACTAGCTGTGATAAGAGTCAGGATTTTAAAACTTGGTTTTGATTAAATGTTGATGATTTAAAGAATTAGTAGTTAAAAGAACTAGTGGTTGGCAGAGGAAATCCTCTGTACCCACGTGCTGTGTTTCTATAGCAAAAGCTAATGCAAACATTACTACCGTTTTGACAGAACTACTGTTACCCGTTTGTTGTCCTGGGGAAGGCAGACAACTGTCGGGGAGGAAAGAGACGTGTTCGTGCAGCAGAAGTGCTGACTGCAAGAGTGATTGGCATTTGCAAAACGGGGCTCGTGCCCGTGCGCTATGGGTAACCTCTGCAGCGCGGGGTTGTGGGGGGCTGCAGCCGCCGAACTGGAGATCTTGGGGAAGCTGGCAGAGGCGGGGGGCCGGCACGCCTCCTCTATTTTTGACATCTCCGTATGTCCTTGGGGGTTCAGTTTAGTGGATTTCCCGGGTAGGTCCTGGCTGCAGCGTCCTGCGCCCAGGATGTTTGTGCAGGGCAGGGGCAGCGCTGGGGGCTCGCTGCTGTCGGGGACCCCCGTCCCTCCCCGCTGCGCACCTTGGGTTTGCCTTTCTGAATACCTGCGACTCAACTTGGTTCCCAGTTTCTTGTAAGTCAGGCGTTTTTTTTTTTTTTTTCCTCCCCTCAGAATCTCCTCACCTATTTCTTTTAGTTTAATTATTCATTTCCTAATTCACTTGCCTCTCCCTGCAGAACTCGCCTGGCAATTTGTCATTGTGGCTGAACAACGCTGCGTGGGTCAGAGCCGAGGTGTTAACGCTAGCGTCGAGACTGATGGGGGAAATGTTCTTTGAGCCCAGCCACCAACACAGCTCATTAAAGACCCCAGATTGGCCATACTTGTATTTAGTGTTGCAGAAATATCACTTTACAGGCTCCAAATCACAAGCAAGAAGTGGCATGCAGAATTTGGAGATTCTGCATCTGTACCCATATCTGCATCCGTAGCTGTTCCTGCCTCGTTCAAAATGGGGACTCTCACCCGCCATTGTGGAGGCTTCCCATAAAACGAGCATAAGGAGGAGGATTTTGTCTGGTCACGAGGACCAGTGGTGCTGAAAGAGGAGATGAACCGGAATTACAGTTGCATAAATTATTCTAGGTCACTTATTGGTGACCGTATAGGGAGGTGGCGGCTGTGACGCTCTGGGTATGGACAGAAGAAAGCCTCAAGAACGGGCAATATACTCTGTAGAAACATGATGAAACAGCGCAAGAAAATACAGATGTGCATGGTCCTCGAGTTGTTGAAGAAAACAAACCCAAGCAGATTTTGGTTATGCCAGTTTCATGGTATTATATATTAAAACTCTGAGAGAGTTGAAAATTTAGCTTTTCACTAAATTGCTGTCACGATGCCTGCTGTGTCAGAACAAAGCTATTTAAAGTTGTTCACACTCTAAAAGAATATTACATTTCTTGGTGTGTACTTGGCAGTTGGACTAGATGATCACTGTAGGTCCCTTCCAACTGAAATAGTCTATTCTATCCCATTCTACTTTTTAAATACCTGGATATTTAATTCCTGAATGATCAGCCTATATTTGCTGTTTTGATTATAGTTGTCATTTTCTACCCCTTTTGCTAAAGTTTCTTCTTTCTTGCCTATAAATATTACTTGTTCAGACTAGTTTTCTTCTCTGAACCTCTTCTCTTTCACCTGCGTTGGGTGGTAGTAGCTCTTCTGCCTCTTCAGTTGGAGGAAGCCAGTTTTTCAAGCATACTTGCCTTTTGGTAGTCAGCATCAAGAAAGCAGCAGATAGCACTAAGGACAGTCTAGCAATTGAGATATTTTTGGTTTTGTAATTATTTGGTCAGAGGAAGAGGTGATAAATGTGTTCACGTTTATTGTTTGTCTTAAAAAAGAGTTGTTTATGACCGTCAGTCTCCCCTCCAATAACTGAGCAGATATTCTTTTTTTTTTCCAGATTTTTCTTTTGTTCTTTTGAACAAACAAAAAGGACCCGTCTGTCTGAAAGACAGTTCGTTCCCTTCGTGGCTTTTCGATTTTACAGGGTGCCTCTCTCAGGTCATAGATGTCAAGCGGGTTTTGAAGCCTTCCCTGCTGCTGGGCGGGTTGGATGTGATTCCTCAAGCCCTCTTGTTCTTGCACTCGCGATGGTCAAACCTGTACCGCCTCGTGTAGAGGAGTACACTCACGTGTACTCACGTGGCTTTGTGAAAAATCTATGCATGTTCACCTGGGAAAGAGGCATTTATTGATCTCCTTAAAGATTTTCCTTGTTAATCCATGGAACTTATACTGAATATAATTCCTGCTTTCAGTTAGCAGTAAGAACCAAACTAAGGAAAAAAAAGGAAGAGGAGAAAAATATAATTTGCAGCCAAACTGCTAGTTACTGGAATAAGAGAATTCTTGCAGAAATATTTAATGTAATCAGATTTCTTGCCAGATTTATGTTCTGGGCTTTCACTTTTGCAGTAGTTAGGGGATCTCAGAAAACTTTTGGGTGTTTTTCGTTGACACTGTAAAATCCGGCAATACAGGGAAGCCTTCCTCGAGAAATTTCAGCTTTGATTCCTGTCCGTTTAGGCAGCTGCCTTTGCAAAGCACATCACCATATTCAGGCTGTGCCCTCCTATGTGTGTGCATGTGGCTTCCTTCAGGCTCAATAGGATTTTTATACATATGAGAGGGGAGAATTTGTCCCTCAGCTTATCTTAGAGTAAAAGGATCATCCGTTACAGGGGACAATAGTGCAGCTCTGGAATACTACATTTTATTAGTATATCTGGAGAACAACATCCTGTATTGATTTTTCATTTTATTTTGTTTTTCCTCAGGGCTTTTTTATTGGTGTGATTATGTGAGTTTGCTTCCACCTGCTACCAAGCACTTTCTTTCATCTTATAGGCACTAATTTACATAAAACCTAAAAGCAAGAGATAATAACAAATATTTGGCTATTTCATGAGTTTTAAAATTGTTTTCATTATCAGGGAAAAATATTTTTGCATAGCTTTTATTTCCTACTGAATTTTTGACTACTATCTGTAAAGTAAAAAAAAAAGGGGAATTTCCTATTTCTCTTCTTTTGACTAGTATTTTACATTTGCTTGAAGATAAATGTTTTACAGTGAAAGCAATCCGATTAAAAGAAAGTAACCTGCTGCCAGTGCTGTTAACTTCCCAATAATATTATGGGATTAAAAAAAAATATGCAGTAAGCTAACAGCCCAGTCAGTTTCCACCAATCCTAGAAAGATTTCTTTAAGCTCCGAGAAACTTGCACATTATATTAAAAAAAAGCTCTCTTCAGCTGTCACGCTGCTGTGGCAGAATTTAGTTCTGTTCTTGAGAGCTTCCTTGTCCCATGAGTGCAAAGACAATAGTACACTATATAGAGAGCCAATAAATCAATTAGCTTTAACAGCCAGCGTTCAGGAAATGCATTTATTCTCTTCAATGAAAACACAGTTTTTACTTGTAGCCATACTTCATACTGTTAAGGTCAATTTTTCATGTGGAAATTAAATCCAGTGGATGAAAAACTGCTTGTATATTCCATAAAACGGGAAAAAAATGTTCTTAGTGATGTGGGATCGCAAGTTTGTTTTATTTGTAATTATCCTTCTTTAGAGTAATTGAGATTCTAAACAGTGGCTAATAGCTTGGCTGTCTCAAATTGCTACTGCCTGTAACTTTACCTTTCCAAAAATAAGTGATCTTTTCAATTGCAACACAACTACTAAAGCCTGGGTCATTTTAGAACAATTAATTGAGAGAGGTGATTAATAGCTTAATAATGGGTTGCTCTGTAAGTGCAGGGAACGCACAGAAAAGGAATATGCAATTTTGTTTCCCTAAAACATAGCCTAATTGAAAACTCAGTGGTTAGCCTTCCATGCATGCCCGAGACGTTTCTTTTGAGACCGTGGTTTGATGTCATCCGAGGCAACCGTAAATCTCTGCTTCCACTGAATCTCTTGGGTGCTGTGAGCTGAGTGACTCCAGAGGAGTGCAAGGCTTTGGACAGTGACCTGCACCTGAAGGCAGGTAATGCCGGAGAGCCTTTAAACACGCAATGCACCGGCTACGCAACGGCGCTTGCAAATGGGTGGATACTATCAGTCCCATTTTACAGATGGAGGCGTGAGGAAGAGAGGCCCGAAGAACTGACCAAGGCAACAAGCCTGGAGAAGGGGAATCCAGGATTTCCACTCCTGTGCTTCTTCCCCTGCTTCAGAGGTGTTCGACATCTGTATTCATGGGTCTGAGGGAAGTCTACGAGCTTCTCCCAAGGGGGAGAGAAGAAGCTGGAGAAATGCAAACGTAAAGGGAAAAGAGCAGGTTTATTATCAGCGGTCTTAAATTCTTCACATGGGAACCATCAGTTCCAGGTTGCAAATAAGAAAAAAAAACACCTAACAAAAAATAAATGTTAACGGAGAACGACTACTCAAGATCATGCCTCCGCGAGACAGAAAAAAGCATGGTACCTTGCCTTGCTGAACGCACAGATGCTCCATGAGCAGGCGCTCATGCCAGGCTGTGGCTGTGAAGCAGGGCTGGATTTGTAAACAGTCCGCTTGTATGAACTGAGAGTCACCAAGGAAGGCAGAGCCTGTTTGAGCAGAACGGGTCAGGACTCTCCCTGCAAAGTGTTTCAGGTCCCGAGCTGGTATAGATGCGAGTCCCGCATTCCACTTCTGCCTGCAGTCAGGAAAAGCAAATTCTGTGCCTGAAAAGCAACTTCTGGTTCACTTTCCTGTTTCTGCCTCTTTCCTGGTACAGGTCATGGAGGTACAAGGTAAAAGGTGTCTTCTCCGTGGCCACAGTGCATCGTGAATAATGTGCTCACACTTTTTATGTTCGTGTAGGTAGTGGCATTATGCAGACACGCTCGCGCAAGGTCAGCCTTGTCTTTGCTTTCTGGAGCAATTTCAGTAACTTTTTGAAAATGTAGCTTCAAAGCCCCAGCTGAGTGACTGCAGAGGTTAGAAGGACAGTGCAAAGGTCTGGAGCTACTGCTGTGTGCACCACACACCATTTTGTACGGGTTCATAGGATCTCTTCTGGGCTGTGACAGCACGGGGAGTGATGGGTCTTTATTTCTGCCCCCTCCTTTATTTTTTTTTTCTCTGTGGGCATAAACAATGTTTACAGACCTGGTAAGGAACTGGTTTTGCCAGAGGACTTTGGGGGGGTCTCAGGCAACAGCTAACTTGAGCTTCACCATTCTGGGTTGCACTGCAAGTCCGACCTCAACTACCTGTCTGCCTATTAAAATATGTTAGAAGAAGGTGCCGTAGCTTGCTTTATGTATGAAAATTGCACTGGTGAAGATGCTTTGCTCTGTGTACCTAGCCGTTTCCTCTACCCAAAGTCATGGGCGTAGCTTTTCTGGTTCAGATGTCCAGAAATCAGCAGGTACAGGTGCTTGATGGGGCCAGCGGGCTTCAGCTTTATAGGTGATGTGATTTCCTGAGCTTCTGATGAAGAGAAGGGAGTCAGTGATGAAGCTGCTACCACTGATAATTTGCCTTGAGATTTTTGTACTGGTGAGTGTGATGCTTTGGGGTTTTCCTCATCCTAGCTATACAAAGTGAGCAGAACTGCACTTTGAAGCTGCATTGGTTTAAACTGTGGTTTTGGGGTCTTGCACTGGCCGGTTGTACAGCTTGCACAGGGGGTGTTTGCGGCAACAGGCAACCTCCCCAGCCCGTGGCCAATTTCAGGGGCAGTGCTGGGGTACTTCTGAAATTATAAATCCTGTGCATTTTTGAAACAGTTCTGCCCAGGTTACGATCTGTCGCTGTGTTTAATCTTTCTGGAACAGAGGGCTCAGGGTAGTTGCAAGTTTGGACAATTTAAAAATCTTTATAAAGGAACATAGTCATGGCAATGTTTATAGGACAAAAAATTCTTTACAGCCTTTGTCCTCAAACTTTTGCTGACCCTTTGTGTCTCTCATGCTTATAGATCTCAGTTTCTCACACAAATTTATCCGTGTTTGCTGCTACCCATGCTGCTTACAGACAGAACAACACAAATCCTTCCAGGGGTCCCTTCCAGCACTTGTTCCTTGGGTCTTTATTGTAATGCAAAAACCAATGCAAGTGAGAAGAGCAGGCAGTTAAAATGAAACTGAGTCTCTTCTTTGTGTTCACGGGGAGAAGTGGAGAAGGTTCTGGCCCTGCTTCACCTGCAGAGAAGCAGGACTAGAGTCCATGCTGCATGTTTCAAAATGATGAGCTATAGTAAAAAAATATTCTTTATGCTTGGTAGAAGTTTAAATAAACTTCATTTTAAAACCAGCTAATGCATTCATTTATATTAATTAATGCATCCTAAACTATAGTAATTAGTTGTAATTATCATTTGGCTGGAGTATAGGTAGAACTTGGAGTGTGACTCTTCAGTCTGATATTTTTGCATTTTCCACAGACTAAGCAATGTCTGCAACATGTGAAGACATTCTTGAATAGCAGATATTTCTGTATAGATTTGTATATTGGACATCAATGAAAAAATTCTCAGAAGTTTCATGAAAAACAATTTAAACTGTCTTGCAGCATTACAGGCGCAAGATTCTTCAAATGGTGAATTGGTCTTGGTCAGTAGCTCCAGTATACAAGCAGAAAGCCTGTGTTTTGCACCAGTTTTATTTGTGCAAGGTTTAGGAGAGCTCGTGTGGCAGAGTACGGTAAGAAACAGCAGTTTGGGAGTCCCAGTGAGAACAGTAGAACTTGTGAAGAAAGCTGAGCATGCCCTAAATACTGGACCATTGGAAGTCATACTGGCACTGCAATGGGGAAATGGGGTGGGAAGGGATTTCGTAAATCTCTGTTGCAGTAGTCGACCTCATGCTGAGTTTCCTCAGACTCGGGTCAATAATGAACACATTTATTCCCTCCTTTTTGTCTGAGAAGTCCATCAGAGAGAGTGAATGGAGGTAAATAGAACAGGGCTCTGAAAAGGAAGCAGAAAACAAGATTTTTATTGTAGCATTTGCATAATAGTCATCTTGCAAAATTGCTTGGAAATAATAGGAGGAAGAGATGGGGATGAATAGGTTAAGTAGAAGGACAGTCAATTTTTAGTCATGTTAGAAGTGGTAATGTTTTCTCCTCTCTTTGATGCAAAGAGTAGTACCCCTCATGTAAAAAGGGGAGTTTATGGCAAGGCGACGTGAGAGATTAACCGAACAAGGTGTGCAAAGCTAGAGGAACAGCGTACTGTGATTCCAGCCCAGGAGATACCTGGTCAGGAGAGACGACTTGCAAGGTCATTATTAACGCTTCAAAAAAAGTATTTTAGAAACTCTTACAAAACCCTGGTGCTTAGGACTTGTCTTGAAGTTGTCGGAGATCCTCCCATCTTACTGAGGGAATGAAGTTTTACTTTGGGTGTTCGCGTGTCCTTGATTTTTTCTGTGGGTGAGAGGCGTGACCCCTTCGTTTCTGGGCTGGCCCTGCCCGCGGTTGGGCAGCCGTCGCCGCGGGATGGAGGTGGGAATGGGTCTCGCCCCGAGCCGTGCCTGTCCCAGGGGGGCGGCTCCCTCCACCGCCG
>NW_008824058.1:1263548-1293375 GCF_000699105.1 Pygoscelis adeliae
TGTTGGGGTCTGCCGTGGTTTGCACGGGCGGTGTGAGGAGGGCCTGTGTGGGTGCACGAATAACCAATCTCAAGGACAGCTCATGTTGTTTGTCCATGAGAATCTGATTTTTTTTGTGTGCAAAAGGTGAAGAGCCAAGTAAAAAGAACTTATTACACTCAGTACATTTTAGTAACTGTTAACTATTTTACTGATTAATTGCCAGCTGACCTCCAGGTAGAACTTGCTGTTCTGTACAAAACAACATCAGCTTATTTCTCCCATTTTTTGCATTTGATCTGTGCTTGCAGATGGTACGTGGCTTGGCATGCATCGCCCTATCCCTCCGAGCACGGAGGGATACACACACGGGTGGGTAGTGCTGAGACTGGGGAACGTGGTGCCCGGTTCCCACATACGGACCCTCTGCTGTACTGCAGACCAAGGGAGCAAGACACCGTCTGTTGTCACACTACAGGCAAATTTCCCCACTGGTACAGAGTGCCTTTGAGGCTGTCATTTACATAATTTTTTTCTTTTCTTTGTGTGTTTTTGTTTTCCCCTATTATTGTAATATCAGCAAAGAATATTATTTAGAGAGAATTAACTTATTTTTTAATAACTTCATTGTTAGCAAATTCATCAAGCACCCGAAGTTTCTTCACCTTATGCCATCAGAAATATTTAATTTATGTAAAAATTTTAAGATTAAATATAACGATAATGAGTAACCACAGCTAAACTGACAGAAACATGTTTGTTTATTTTATGCTAATTTTTTGACGACATTGTAAGGTGAGGAAAGAATTTAAATTCATGCTCGAAATGTATTGATTAGTGAGACTTAATTTTTCTTTAGCTCTCTCTGATAGTGTTGTAAATATTTTCATTTGTTACACATAACAAAATATACATTAATCTGTCAGAAAATAAATGGTTTTCTTCTGGCCACTATGGCTTGAGGGATTTATTCCAAGTCAGTGGTGTTACTGTTTGCCCTCAGGATGTATAATATATATTTTAAGGGAATGTGGATTACTGTAAGACACTTATATTATTTGTGTGATTAATATTAGTATTACAATGAATGAGGTCCTGTGGTCTTACTTTGCTCTTATAGTGACTTAATCATTTCTCACAACAGTGAAGTCATCTTAATAAAACATTCCATAGAGTAGTTTGTTTTTTTCCTCACATATGACAAATGCAGCTACAGTAAGATGTGAATTTTCTGTTATTAAATATATAGTATCATGAATTTAATTTACTGTAAGACATGTACATGATATCATTATGTAACAGTGAAATTTGAATTCAAGCTCATTTCTCCTCGCCCTGGTGGGACTGGAAAGAAGACTATGGTAAAACAGTATATTTTTAAAGTTCATTTCTCAGCACAACCAACTTATTCCTGAAGTTTTGGATGTGGAATTTGACACGCTGAAAAAGGTCAGCCCTGTAGAGGCGTATTTAAAGTTTCCTGTGTGTAATTTGCCACGATACGCACACAAACCTGGTCCTCTGCATCCCCCAAGTCACAGTACCATGTCCCCCAGCACCGCATCTTCTCTTTCTTCACTCCGAATGCGTGGACCATCCGTGCTGGGGTACCCGGCCTCCTGCTGCCGGTGTGAAGTCCAGTTTAAACAATGAAACCCATGGTGGGAAGGAGATTAAGGCTAACGCTTGCCCTCCAGGCTGTGCTCCTTCCTACACCACCTCGAGAGCCCTGCCACGCCAGCCGCAGGGTGGGGAGAAGTCCCAGCTCATTGCAGATGCTCTTGAGGGACGAAACATCCCAAGCAAACATTTGGGTCCTCGGCATGGGCTGAGAGGTAGCCAGCAGGCAGGCTTCGCCCACTGCCTTTCCTGAGCAAGGCGCAGGATAGCTGCCGCAGCGGCGGCGTGAAGTCCAACCACTGCCACATGTCTCCTAGTGGGTAAGCTGTTCTCTGATTAAATTATTTAATCGTATTACTTCTTAACTGCCATCAAAACCTTAATGGCTAAATATTAAATGGGCTAGTTCTGGGATTACATTTCTGCGTGGGGCTTGCAGAGGTGCCCCAAAACTGGTGGTGGAGCGTCAAAAGCGCTGGGCTCCCGTGCCCTGCCCTGGGCAGGGGAAGCGCACGGGAGTTACCCTTTCTTGTTAAGTAGTGAGCATTTGTGTATTGTTTTAATTAGCCTTTAGGCACGTTTACTATGACTGAGGCAGCACAGCGAAAGGTTGGCCTGGTACCCTTGTACTTTAAAATCATTGTGTTAGTAAGATGTTTTACACGCAACAGCACACCATGCAGTTCAGTATGCCGTATCTGCTGCGATGGACATTACCATGCACAAAAACCCCAGTGAAACATGTATACTGTGTGTGTTGTAAACAGTTAAATATTGTCCCACCTGAATGGGGTATCTGTACCCTTTCTGCGTGCCTGATCACTTAGGAAAAAGTCTGAATAGATAAATCATCTTTGCAGTGTCTCCAGGTTCAAACCCTACGCCCCCGTGGCAGGAGCCCCACCCTCTCCAAAAGCACCATGTCCCCAGCAGGAGATGCACTAGAGCCCTAGAAAGGGCTTGGAGCAGAGAACGAACACGTTTGTGGCAGAGGTGTTCAGACCTAGTGTCTAAGGTGCGTAGATAGTGCCCCTAAAATTTAACCCACGTACTGCTGTGTCACTCCCTACGCCGCTGGCTGCCTGTCGTCAGCGTCACTTTACGGTACAGCAAATGACGGGTGTTCAGAAAGCAGAGTCCCTTCTCCAAAGCTTTGCAAAACAGCTTATGTGGTGTAAACAGGGTGCTTTATGAAAGAACCTCAGAAAAACACTGGCCTTCTTACATAGCAAATATGTATCATGCATTTTACGGTTTAAAAGTACTTAAAATTATCATGCTTCTGGTGAAAGTTGTCTACAGTGCAAAAGAATGATGTCGGTAATTACAATAAATTCAGCTAGGATACGGTGGACAAGAGCTTTAAAAACTTCAGAAACATCAATTAAAGCCCAAGTTCTGTGCAATAAGCATCAAAAATTGATAAAAACTCAAATTTAGGTTTTTAGATTTAGTGTTTAAATCAATCAACTGCAAACAAGATTTAATTAAAGAATATTATTTCAAAGTGTAATTACCTACTGGGATTAGAATGAACCTCTATTGCCCATAATGTTCTCCTACTGTGATCCCACACTGAAAAATGTTGAGTTTTAGATTAATATGCATCTTGTAAGTACAAGTCCTAATCTCAATCTTAAAGGACATTTAAAACACACTTGGAACCTTCTATGCAATCAAGCACAGTGTGACTACAATGTCCACCATGCTAAATTTGTGATTACATTTTTTATGTGCATGATTTAAATCGCTTTAGCAGCCGTCCGGGGAGCATTTTACCCTGCATATTAATTACACAAAGGCTTTGTCATGTGAGGGTCTCAGTGGTCATGGTCTGTAATCCAGCTCATTTGAACTGTGAGTACAGTTTTTGAGCATGCTGTGCACATCAAGCTCAGCTTTAAAGCTAGAATATGCTGAGATGGTTAACAGGTATGGTTCCTGCTTAAGGAATGAATGCCATTTACTTAGTGACACCTGCAAACTAATTGCTTAAAAATCTGAAACTGAAAAAGCATGCTCACAAAGCTTTTGCAAGTATACAGAAAGACAGGGTCTGGTATTCCAGCATCTGTTATCTCCAAAAAGCAAAATCCCAGTAAAAAATACTAGAAACCAACCACAATTCTTACTCAAATGGATACTTATGTTATTCTTTTGATTCAAACTACTGGTAGTTAAAACTACCTAGTACTTAATATTTTTAATTACTTGTTTTCTTCCTTTTCATCTGAATATACTTTCCTTTTTAAAAAAAATTATCTCATCTAGTCTAGGGTTTTTTTTTTATTTGTCCATCTTATTTGGATCATAAACTCTTAGTCTGCAAGGAATTTACTGTTGCGTACAATGCTGCAAATCAATCAAGTGTAGCTATAATAAAGCTGTAGTAAACATTTTGATACACATACTTTTCTCTGCGTGTATGTATGTTTTTAGAATCTGCTTTAGCCATTTAAAAATCTGTCATTATAGTACCTATGAAAAAACATGTCTTATGGTTAAATTTAGGAATACAAGAGATGAAAGATCTGATGAGATCCTGGAGAACCCTGTTCTAGTGCAGGAGACCAGGCTGGACCCCATCTGCCAGGCGCACTTGCGCAGTCCCATTCTGATCAATAGACTTCTTCTGTCAACAAAGAGCCCAGGATTTGCTTTTTTAGTTTAGTCATAGACCAGATTCTGCAATCCTTAATTATTTCTCACTTAGGAAACATTTAATTGAGGCCATAAGTAGGCCATATTTTTATTATTCTAATGAGATTCATGGGACTAATCACGTAGCAGAGACAGACTTGGAACCTCCGTTCTCTTTCCTTTTGCGCAAGAACGAAATGAGAATGATACTTAAAAATGGTGCTCAAACCTTTAGAAAAAGCACTTTTTGACAAATCTGTGCGAGTGGTTTGTGGAAGGCATTCCCATGCAAGCTCAGAGACTTGCAAAGATTTAAGAGAGGGGCGCGTTTCTCACTAAATGTGTCTTCCGAGCTGTTACGGTTAAGGCTGTATTTTTTTGGTAGTGTTACCAAACCTGGCCACTGGTGGCTGGCTGCCAGGAGCACCTCTCTCAGCGCTCAGTGCCCCGGTGGCTCCGTGTGATGGTGGCTCTGCCCCTTCTCAGGAGCAGATGCCACGGCTCTGGAGGCGGAGGGGGCTCCTCGCCTGCACCTTCCGTGGCCGGGGGACCAGGCGCAGGGGTGCGTTAAAGGGCAGCAGGTTTGTCTTTGCCGATTCCCTCTGCACCTCCCGCACCTAATGCTCGCCCCGCGGGATCCCCGGGAGGAGAGCGGGCTGCACCCAGGCCTCCCTCTGCACACCTCCGCTGGGAACGACAAGGAGCTACGGGCATCACAGGGGGGATAGAACAAAAAAGGTCACTACAGTGAATCGTACAGAATTCCATGGGACGACTGCTGTATTAGGTGTTTGCTGCATGCAGGAGAGCCTCGCCAGGCTTTCGCGCTGTGCTCAGCGGAAAGGAGGAGAGCGTCCGCTGTGCGGTGACCAACAGGATTTGGAAAGGAGAATTTGTGACTTGACTGCAGATGGACTTTTCACTCTTTGTCTGCTTTTCTTGGAAAGCAGAGATTGCTTTTATGTTCTTGGAGGTTTGTACAACTTCAGATTTTCTGAAATTTGTATTCAGAAAAATCAACCTCATTTCAAGTGATAGGATTTTTCAGTTACTAAAAGGCAGCTCTTTTCCCCCTCAATTTCCTCCATTTTTAAACTTTTTTTAATTAATTTTCCAAAATTACTTTACCAGTAAGAAGAAAAAAAGTGAAAGCAAATCAATTCGGAAAATGCATTTGTGTTGCTCTAAACCCTGTCCGTAGTTGTGCATATTTTGTTGGTCTTAACCAGCAGTAACAAAAAACCTCAAACCCTGTTCTAAATAATCTGGAGTAGGATTTGTTATAGTTCTTCCACGTGAAGTCTGGGGAGTAGTTTGCAAGGCAAATGTGGTAGGGATGCTGGTATGACTCTCCAGCTGGTGGAAGAAGTAGGAGAGTGATGCCCGTGACTGATTTCTCAATTCACTGACCAAACTTAAAAGAGAAAAGAAGTCATTTCAGTCATATAATTTGAATGAAAACCCTTCTTGTTCCATTTTCATAAGATTTTGAAGACTAGACGAGTAAGAAAATCGGAAAGGAAAACACTGTTTCAAGATAAAAAAAACCCTGCATTGTCTAGCTTTGAAATACCTGTATAAAATAGTTGATTTTTTAAATTATTTTTTCACAGTAGAAGCTGTTCTTCAGATTTAGCCAAATCTGTGAATTTGGTGTTTTCCTGTTCTTTTTGTTTTTCCCCGAAATATGATTAGTCCAACCAAAATTCACCCAAACTTTTGATATTATTTTCTTTTTCATTCCTACTTTTCCGGCGGTTCCTGATGGGAACAGGTGGTAACTTCAGAGTAGCTGGTTATTTCCCCTGTCTGCTGGCGTGTGCTCAGCGGCGTGCGGCTGGGACGGCTCGGTGCCGAATCACCGGGGTAATCTCCACCCCGGTGCCGCTCTCCCAGTGTTCCAACAGAACTTTCTTTTTCTTGAAACTTATGCTAAAAGACCCATGCATGTTTTTGAAGTGCAAATGCCATTTCAGTGCTCAGGCCCTGCCTCTAATGTGTTTTATAGTGCCTTCTAATAGAGATGCACATTAATGAAATCTGTACTCTCAAGTTGGGAAGCTATTTTTCTTGAAAACCCACCCCAAATCCATGGCCTTTTACATTAAATTTTAATCAGTCACGAATTTTGAAATCTCAGCATAAAGCTGTTGATATCGGTCTCCTTTGATAAATTATAAAGGTAAACTTTAATGAACAGTGAATAGAATCACCTTTGCTACTTGGGGGTAATAGAATAAAAAAGCAAACAAACACATTTTTCTTACTGCCACATGCCTCTCCTTAATAATAAGTTTTGTGTCTTCTGCAGAAATAGATGCTGTATAAAGTCTCATTAAATTAGCTGACTGATGGAATAAATACACAGCCCATGGCTCTCCAGTCCATAGTAAACTAAGCAAGGGTCTTGATATCTTAGAGTTCTGCTTATTTACACATGCCTCGGACTCTTCTCACAGATATGTAAATTATTCTGGTTAAAACTAAATGCTAAAGTCTACACCATTAGTCTTCCACTTCATGATCTCCACATGGGGCTGTTAGAGGGATAATGTACCATACAATACACGGTTTACTTTTAATTAATAGAAAAAAAATGTGAAATGAATATTAAATGTAGCTTAATGTGAAAGAAACCTCAAAGCAGTATGGTTGTTATTTTTTTTTAAATATTCAGCTCTGCTTTGGCATTAGAAAACAAGAAATGTAGTAGCAGCCTGGAAACATCATTAAAGCATGGGGAAAGAAGGAGAAGCAGGTAAAGGCAGTGGGAAAAGGAGGTCAGTCCCAGGCTGTTTGCCCTGGAGGGGGGATTCTCGTCCAGGGAGGCACGGGGGCCTCTGCTCAGAGCCCCCAAAATATCGTGAGTGGTTATGCTCACAAGTCCCTGAGCACCCTGCTGGAATCCTACCCCACCATGTAAAGCATGAATTGCAGAATCTGGTATTAAATCTTAATACAAAAAAACCTCATCAAATAGAAGCATTTAATTAAAACACAAGATCTGTTTGTCTGCGTTATAATTCAATGTGTCAAAATTAATGCCCCTGTTTTTAATAAATAGAATTACCAATTCACAAACAGTTTATCACACTGTTCTCAACAACGAAATAGAATTTTAATTATATACCATTATTTATTGCGATGAAATGAGCGTGTTCCATAACATTTGCCAACAGTACAAGTTAAGATTTAAGAAGAAAAGCTCCACTAAGTCGTGCTTTTCTTGGGTGGCATCCCCTTTGTCTCATTGGGCTCACCTAGGATAAGGTACGAATCTTGGAATGAGACAAAGACTGTGAACAGCCCCGCGGAGGCTTTAGGAGATAACAAGGTACTCACTGAAGGCACTTATTTGTAAGATTAAAGGGTTTGAACTAAAGCCTGAAATTAGTAACTTTTCATCCCTTTTACCAAGACAAGCCAGTGTTTTGCAATAAAATAAAGACCCTGCATTTTAAAGCCTCTTCAGCAGGCGGAGTGTGAAACTAAATGCTACTTGCTCATTTCTAAATTATTCATACATTCTTAATTGTGATGTTATCCTTATAAATGATAGTAATGGTACCATTTAAAGCCTAAAAACCAGCAAGCACCTGCCAGTGAAAAGGGTTCATTTAATGCACGGCAGCTGAATCTTTAATACAGGGGATAAATGTGAACGCTCTGCTGGCAAAAATACAGCAAGACACTTGATTTTTTACAATGAGGCGTTAAGTCACCTGAGCTGATTGCTGGGTGGGATGGGAAATCCAGTGCCTGGTTCCTGAGGAAAACTCACAGACAGGATAGTTTAACTGTCCTGGGCTCTGTCTGGAAAAGGGGGTGTAAAATACCGGCTCAACTTCCAAGGAACATTTCTGCTTTTACTGGCAAAATGACGTAGCTTGCTCACCTGCATGGAACGAGGTAAAAGCATGAACCTCAGCTGGAGACTGGTGGTTTCACCCGAGGGGCTCAGGCTGGGCTGTTGTCTCAGACCAGTGGTGGTCTGAGGTGGTGGCGCGGGAAATTTCGTTGCCGTGGTCCTTGCTGTGTCCTGTCATAGGTAAAACCATAGGACATACCATCCTGTAATCAATTGCATGGTATTTCTTCTGGGAAACAAGAAGAATTACAGAAGAATATGGGCCCTAAAGGAGAAGTAGGACCTGGAGTGGGTGGTGCCAAGTCCTCTTTCAGGCACCTGGAGGTAAGTGTAGGGCTGACCCGGGTAATGCAACAGTCAATGTTCCTGTTTCAGAGGGGGTACAAGGTGTGTTTAAACAGGTAGCATCCCTTCTTTTTGACTGAAATAACAAAATTGTTCTGAAACTTGCACTTTTTAGGGATTGCCCATTGAAAACAAAAAATGAAGATCATAATTTCAAACACTTATTTAAATTATTTAAAGTGTGCAAAATCATGTTGTTTCAAAAACTTCAAGGAGGTGCAAGACTGGAAATTTTTTTTAAATCCACTGATCAACAACCGAGCATTAAGCTTTCGTGCGCAAAGCTATATTGATTTCTTTGTGATTCCCGAAGTGGGTCACAGTTTGGGAGGCTTTTAAGGGCTTTTACATCCTCTTATTTTTCCAGAGACTCATTCCTACCAGGCTTGTTTGCAGGCAACCCAGTCACATTACTCTTGGAGACAGCTGCTGGGGCTTTAGCTGAACCCCACCAAAGCTGATGGTGTACTTCCACAGATGGTGGTAATGGCAATCACCCTCCTCGTTGTCTTAGTGTGGCCAGCTGGGTGGGAGGAGGAGGAGGGAGAGGAAGAAGGGTGCCAGTAGGGAGGAGGGTCCTGGACAATTTCCATCATTAGCTGGTGGGGCTGGAGCAAAGCAACTCTCAGCAGTGCGAAGTAACATGCTCTAGCGGAGTCCTGGAAAGAAGAGTGTTTAGGTAAGCTCTTGATGAGTGGAAGTGGAAAAAAGCTGTTATTTTGCCATGAAATGTTTGTATATTATTTGTAGTTTCTTTAAAAGTGACAATCAAGAAACATATTTAAAATACAATTGTTGTGTTAAGATGTGTTTTTGAGATTCGCTGAGGCTGCTGATAGCTCGCGTTTTACTCTGCTCTGATGGAAAGTAAATCAGCGTCACTTTTGTTTCTGTTTGGTTTCACTTTCTGTTTCTTGTACAACATCTAAAGGCCACCGAGGCACAGAGAGAGCTGGTGGGGAGTGAGCTGTGCTTAGGGACTGTGCTGTCCTGGGGAAATGCTGTAATATGTCTCTGTTTCTCGATCTTTTGAGAACTGTTGCTGTTGGTTACTAAAACGTTAAAGTGGGGACAAGGATAGGGAAACTCTGGAACTGTTTTGGTACAGCCTGAGATTCTCTGAAACTCTTTTAGTGGCAAAATGGGCTTTAGAAAACCTTACGTGGTCTATTTTCCACAATATACGTTAGGCCCAAACTGAACTGATGCTGCCTTAACAATATTCCATATAATTTTTATAATTATGTTTATTGGATGCTCCTTTGAGACCTCTCAGGTTGTCTCTTAGAGTTAAGTCCCTGAGACTGGTGATGGCCGGGACTTTCCAAGTCTGTTGGATGACACTAAAGCTAGGGGAAAGGTCAGGCTGTCCAGGGAAATGCTTTTTGTCTTCCGAGATTTGACTGTAAAACTTGGAAAGGAAGCTTGTTTATTAGGGTAAAATGAAATATCTGCTTCCCGAGTAAGTTGTGAACCTGCTCCGTATTGACCTTTTTCCATGCGGGCCACACTGCAGAGTGAAGTGTCCCTGTAATTAGATTCTGTGTTTTTAGTTAAAAATCTAGAAAGATCTGGTCTCCAGAATTGGTATTTGGAACCTCACCTGCATCACAGACCCGATAACGCTGGGAGCCTTGGTGTCTGATTTTTACCATTAAGGAATATCGTGAGCTGCCCAGTCTAAGGGGAGAGGGGCCAGAAAAAACAAGTAATGTCTTTTTTGGTGTGTGTATTAATACACTGGGTTTACACTCTGCGACTTTAATTTCCGAGAGTCGTAGCGCAATGAGTAAGTTGGTGTTTTGGCAGCCTCTGCTGATGACTGTCTCGGCGTTGCCCTGTGTTTGGCACAGTTTGCCGGTGCAGCATCCCCGTGGTCCAAGGGCATCCTGGGATGGTGCTGCTGGTTAGGGCTGGTGTGTGTTGCAATCGCCCTTTGGAAATCTGCTGCTGTAGATGAGGTCTGCAGTGAAATTATCACTGCGAATCATGAGTTTTCCTCAGAATTAAAAGCAAACAGACAGAAAAACCATGCAAATTCCTAGTGCGCTCCCTAATATGTCATTGGACCATAAACTATAAACTGAAGATAATGAACGTGTTCTCGTAATACTTTCCTGCAAGTTTGTTGTAAAATACTAGCATTTCCAGTCTCTGTGTTTGCAGGAATACACTTAGCCCAGGCTTATTACAAGCATCACATTTAAGATCATTCAAGATCCCAAAAGCCAAAATAAATATATTTACAGATGAATATGTCCCAGCGCTGTAACAAATGCAGCAAATTCCCAGTGGGATTCCTTTTCCATGCTCGCTTCAAAGCGTGAGTCACAGACAATTTTCTGTATGGGTTATGCCTCAGGGCACTGTTACTAGGGGGGGGAAGAAAAGTAGATTCATTTAGTTAACCAGTCTTTATGCCTTTTCTTCGTAGTCTGCTCTAGGTAGTTTTCATTTTCTAAATAACAGGGCCCAGAGCTCTGGTTTGGGAGTCTCCTTGATGCTACAGAGTTCAACTTTTGCACAGAATAAAAGAACAGTTTCTGTTGTCTTTGAGTGTTTTTGGTTTTTTTTTTGTTTTGTTTTTATTTTTAATCTCAGCAGAAGGAAAAATACAGTCCTAGCAAAGCACAGGAACAGTCGGTAAATATGAAAGGAAATCTGTGCAAAAGTTGTGTTTTGAGAACAACTGCGAGCAGCTCGCTTACAATATTAGCAGGATGAGCGGATGGAAGCAGCTCTCGTTCCTCGGGCAGGCTGGGATCGAGAATGCTGCGGTTTGAGGGGCCTCCGGGCGCTCACCCCTGGGACCGCGAAGGGATGGTAAGCTGCTGTCTTCACGGCTTCCTCGGTGTTCTCCATCTGTGATCTTGTATGGCATAAGCCAGTCTTCTATAGGATGGATCTTGTATGGCATAGGCCAATCTTGTATAGGATGGTTAGATTCCTCTATCCTTTTAGTGAGGAAAAGAAATTTATTTAAACATACCTTTAGTGAAATCTGAGCACAGTGGTTTTATAGACAGCAGGGACAGTCTTAATTCTGTTGATGTGAGCATTATTTGCAAATAAATGCCCTTCATAATCTCTAAAAATTATTATTCAGGATGTCTTCCCATCTCACAGATGAACTATGAACTAATGGTTCCTTTTTGCATAGTTCACTTGACAAAGAATTGGTAGATTTTCTGTGTAATTTGCTATTATCCTAAAACTCTCAGGAAACCAAAATGCCAACCTGGGTTTTAAAATGTGATGTGTTTGAAAATGGAAATTTGACCACTCCAAATAGCAAAATCTTCATTTCCATTAGGATTTTTATGAACTGTCTGATTATAGACCAGAAAAACTCACACTGTTCTACAGCCTCCTGCGATGCACTAGACAAAATGATGAAAACAAAGGCAATTATTTGTACTGGGAATGGCATGTTTCATTTAATGATTTATCGGAGAATATAGTCACATTGGAGGCTATTACATTTTCAAGGATATATTTACTTTAGAAGGCCGTAAGTCTCTCTCAGACCCTATACTCTCTCCTCCATGGAGAGCAAGTGGGAGCTCCCCAGAGCAGAAAGCACTGCGGCGGGCATCACGCCCGTTATAGTTAGGATGCCTCCACATCTCCCTGACGTGTCCTCCACCCCGGAGACATCGGGGATGCTCTCCCCAGCAGAGGCAGGGACGGTGGGCACTGCCATGTCCTCACCTTAAGCTGGGTTACTGCGTTGTGGCCAACATCTTGCGAGGCACCGGGGGGGAGGACAAGAGGGGTGGGCAGGGGTGGCAGCCTTTCCAGGGAAGCCTGTGATGAAATTTTGGAGAGGTGGATTCCTTCAGTAACAGGTTTTTTTCCCCTATTCTGTGGATTTTTCTTCAGTATATTGGCTACAGGTGGAATATATTGTCAGTATGTGAGCAATAAATCTCGCTCCTTTGTAATACCAAAAATGTTGCATTTGCCATTCAGGATGCTCATGTACTTTGGTGGAGAAGGTGCAAGGGTGTGGTTTTGGATCTGACCAGCCACCTAGCTGATGTTGTCTCTTTGGCAAATGGCTGTCCTGAGCCAGGCTATCGGCAGTTTTATGTTAATGTGCTCCATGTTTGCTCCCTCCTCTCCAAGTGAGGCTCTGCCGTCCCTGGGGGTCCCCAGCCGGCTGGATGCACTATTGCCTAAAGCAACCCGGGCACAAAGGAAGCTGCAATTCACAGTAAAGTGCGATTCTGTCCCCACAAATGTGTGGCACAGCTGGAGGGGGTCTCCAGCAGCTCATTTGTATCCCTCCTCTCCCCCGGGGCTGAGCCCGTCTTTGGTGTAGAAGCAGTGTCTCGGCAGCGGTGCCAAGCCTCGAGGTTCCTGCGCTCTCTCGCTGCAGCACAAATCTCGAGGACTGATTTAGGATCCCTGTACGCTCCCCGACCAGATTCCAACATCACGAGCAGACTGCAAAATTATGATGCATGTCAAAACTGCCAATGGGCAGAGACAGGAGCAGCAGGAGGAGAAAAAAAAAATACAGTTCCGCACTACTCTGAAAGCTCGCTTTGCATCAAATGCTCGTGCCAGATTGTGCTACGACATGTGTGTCCATTTCTAAGTAGGTCCCTTCACTTGGTTGCTAATCTATACAGTCTGACTGGTGTGAACTTGTATGCATACTGGGAAGGGGTGTTTTAACTTGTTGGATGCAGGTTTTGTCTACTGTTTCTTCTTAGCACTGCTCTCGGCGTTTGGAACGGTTCCACAAAGAAAGTTACATTCAGATCATAAATGAATTATATCCCAGCTCGTATCACGTGGGCAGCCGGGGCTTGGCAGGATGCTTCGACTTCAGAATGAAATACTGTATGGAGCAGAGCCTAGGCAAAACGAGGAGGACGCAACTCACAACAAACCGCTGTGCAAACAAGTTCTTCTAAAACAGCCATACAGATCTGATGCCACACTCTATAATATTGTGACAAATCCACATCTACGAGCGGTCTCATGCCTGTCACCACCCTGCAAACCGTGCAGACGCGGCACCTCTTGTCAGCGGTTGAGTGGGGTTTTGTCTGCATCCTTGCAGGCTTGCTGGGGGGTCAGGGCTGGCGCTGGTGGGTAGAAACTGGGCATCGCTGCCTCCTCGTCGCTCGGCAGGGGAGGGTGAACTGTAAAATAAATAAATGCGTACATATATGTATGCAGTAATCTCAGAAGGCAAGGTCTGGGATTTTTTGGTTTTTATTTGAGGTGGGTTTTTTCCTATTAATTATTTCACTCTCTCAACAGCCAGAAAGATGAACAATTCTAGAGCAGGTTTTGACTCTTACAGACTCTGAGGGTATGGTCTTTGGAAAATAACTTCTGCCTGTGCCTTCACGTGGGATGGAGCATTATGGGTTCTAGACCAAGTTTAGGGATAATTAAACTGAAGTGTTTGGAATTTTTAGGTATTTGATTTAGGTGGCAGAGGTGGGAATAAAGTGTGACAGTCCTGACTTCCAGCTCTTAATCTTCTCTCAGGACCACCCTGCCAGGGATGGGTGCTGGTTAAACCCTTAAGGCAGCTCCGCTATCTGTGGTCTGAACTCCGCTTTCCAACACAATTTTTGAAAATAGCAAACCAGTGCATTGACACATTAGTAAGTCACTGTTTGTTATGCACGCAAAAACCCTTCAACGTATTGCTGGCTTTGTTTGTAAATTAAAGCATTGCCCAAGTGTGGAGTGTTTGCTGTAATCACCCCCTTGCCAGCAAGAATTTCTTTAAGTAGATGTTTTCTCTGTCATTCTCTTCTTCTCACAACAACTGAGCTATCCTCGTAGTTTTTGTAGCATCCATCTCTTATGACCCTTGTAAAAGACCCAAAAGTGTCGTAATCTAATCCCCGATCAATTCTTACAAGTGATCTGTATTACCTTGGACCATAATTTATCTCATCTTCCCTTCTCTCCCTCCACTTTTACTCCTGGCCGCTCCGCACGTTTCTGGTTTTCCTCTTCCTCTCCATTCCCAGGCTCTGGATTAACACAAGTGTCAGCAATCAGCGTAGGTGTGCAAATGCAGACGGGCATCGGAACGGCAGCCGCGGTCCTTGCAGACGGGCTAAGCACTGACTTCAAACAGAGAAAGCATGGAAGTTGAAGTAGGGATTTACCTCCAGTGGAAATGGATGTGTGTTCATACTGTTGCATGGAAGCGGAGCTGGTCTAGGATACAGATACGTTTTGCAAATAGTTGGGGTTTTTTTAATAGGTGCAATAATTTACATGGGAAAATATGAGGTCTTAAGCCCAAAATGTATTCTATCAAATTTTTCTAGTAATCTGGTAAAGAAAAAAAACCCCCAACTTTAAAATATTTTGGTTTGGGTTCTGTTCTTTTTTTTGACTCTTTAATGGCTTCTGTAACAGATGTCTGTTTAAGTGTGCAGTAGGAAAGCGAAGTGCTGCAGCTCAATGGCAGAGAATAAAAGTGGTTCTGCTTTTAGTGAAATACTCAGAATTTTTATTTCTAGAATTTGTTTCTTTGTAATTATTCTCATGTATTTTCATTTCACTGCCAGAATAGTTTTATTTAAACATAATCTTAATAATCTAAAATCTAAACATAGTGATGCTCTTCCTAAGCAAAGAGAGACGTTGCAAAATATTAGAAATTACAGGATACAGTAATAGCCAGTTTTACAGTATTTTAATGATGTCAGGAAGAATCTTCCAAAGTGTATACAAAGGCTTGTGTCTCGTTTCTGTTGACTTTCACTAACGGTGGCCAAGGACTAGAGTGTCTTTTCTTCTTACGCCGCTGGGGTACAAAACCTGTAATTTGGAAAGCTTATACTGTATCAAAATTCAGAAATGTGATAGGCATAGGCTTGGATCTACTCCAACAAAGTAAAAAAATATCCGAAAAGATAATTATTATGGAAGGCCAAATTCTATTCTTTGTTTGTATCTAATGTGTATTTAGCATATTTTTGCTAGTCCTGAGAAGCAGTTCCGCCAGACAGAAAGTGCTAGATCTGACTCTTTCCATATTGGGATGGCTTTTAAAATTAAAAAAAACGGATTTGGAGCAGAACTCCAAATCTGGAGCAGCAGTTTTTCAAAATACCCCTATTTCCCTGAAGGGCGGCTGCAGCCTGCCGGCACCAGACGCTGCCCGTCTCCTGAGCTGCTGTTTGCTCTTTGCCGACGAGTGCGTCGTTTTGCAGGTCGAGCCCCTTCCTCCGGCCGTGGCTCCCGGCTTTTAAAATTAAAAAAAACGGATTTGGAGCAGAACTCCAAATCTGGAGCAGCAGTTTTTCAAAATACCCCTATTTCCCTGAAGGGCGGCTGCAGCCTGCCGGCACCAGACGCTGCCCGTCTCCTGAGCTGCTGTTTGCTCTTTGCCGACGAGTGCGTCGTTTTGCAGGTCGAGCCCCTTCCTCCGGCCGTGGCTCCCGTGCGCCGCCCCCGCCCCCTGCCGACAATGCGCCCCTTGTGCCCACTCAGGGCGGCGGGGGCTGCGGGGGGCTGCCTGGCTCACCGTCACGCACGGGTGCCACGTCTGCTCCTGAATGACTGCGCGCCTCTTCCCACCCCTCGGACCGTGCTCCCGGCGGGGTGAACAAACTCATCCAAGTGAATCTTTCAACTGACCCAAACTTCCTTCTGAAGCTCTGCTCAACAATGTATGTTTTTGGAGGTCTGAGAATGCAGTTATTTTCTTCTGCATTATAGGTTGTTTTGGTATTTTTTGGCAGTGGAAGCCCGAGATTCCTGATCTCTTATGGTTTTTCTTTTCTTGATTAAATAAGATTGGGAAATAATGCTGGAGATGCACTTCTCTCCTGGCGGAGCTGACTGAGGGGGAAGAAGAGGTGTGATGGTGTCAGTAGGTGCTGGCCAGGACCCCTCGGCTTTGGGTGCTGGCCACTGCTCCCAACGGACTGAGCTGTCCCTCTGTCCCACCGCCTGCACGAGTGCTCACTCGCAGGCAACGGCGCTCACCACTGCGGTGGAGTGATCCCTCTTCCACCAAAGGGACTGCAAGATAGAAATCCCAAAGGTTAATCTATCCATTATTATAAATATTTATAAATGGGTTGGATAAATCATACTGTGTAATTATCTACCTAACTAGTCAAGCCATTAGGACATTAAATAGCACAAATCAGAACTCATTTGGTTCATCATGATCCTGATATTGTTATGAAACAGCTGAGCAGTGCTGTGAACCTTTAAGGGGTTTGAGGGCAGGGAGTCGGGTGGGACTTCGCCTGCGAGGTGTGGCGGGACTTTAAACAATGGCAAAGCTGAGGTATTTGGTAAAAAATGAATGTCTGCAATGGGAAGGTCCTCAAGCACTGAAATGTTTTGTCAGCGTTAGTAAGTCAAATGCTAATACACCAACAAAACCACAACAAAACTAAAATATACCGTGTCCCTGTCAAAATCCTCTTCTCTGTTTTGCAGCATTTTAATGAGAGTGCTTAATTTACGTTGTTTGTGGCTATGTACTGCAAATGAGAGGGACGGCACTTTTTTTGCCTCGAAGACTTTCAAGCATATTACAACCAATTGCAGAGAAACTCTCTATAAGGCATATTTTCCCCATGTGCTTTCCATGTAGTTAACTACTAAACTTCTACAAAATTCTCCAGCGATTTCTTTAAAGTTCCTAGCACGCATGGGTAAAACCTAGATGTGTGGTTCACACTGCTGAGTTTAGCTTTTAGTCCATACTTATGGTATTCCTGTCCCTGTAATGACCCAAGCCCTTCTTTCCCGTGTCTTCTCCATTGAAAGGGGAGATTGGTGCGACTTCGTGCAGCCCCCTGGTTGGTGTTGTGTAGCCAAATGGGCTCTTTGGGCAGCTGAAAGAGAGAAGTCGGTGTCTGCATTTCTCTCAACCCATTTTCCAAGTCCAGTTTGCAGCAGTGAGATAAAGGTACAATTGTCCTGTTGCACTTTTACATTCCAAAATAACTCCCAGCAAAAGAAAAGAGGGTGATTGTGGGTTTTGGAAGTATCCAAAACAGCACAGCTCAAGCCTCGTGGATATGGAAGTTGGGTTGCTGTGGGTCCCAGCCCAGCACTGGCTCCACAGATGTGGCAGAGAAAAACCTATGACAGGAATTGTGCGGAAATGCTATTGGAGTGGATTAGCAGGATTCCTCAGTAATAATCAACAAAGAAAATTTATCTTGTCTATTAAAAAAAAAAAAGCCATTGTAGTATTTGCACTTGAAGTTGACTTTTTGTAAACAAACAAACAAAACCAAAATTATTCTTTCCTACGAAGCCTAAATTTCACTAACTTCTGACTCATTTAAATGACAAGAGCCACTGAGTAATTAGTACTTACTCTCAAGCCCCTGAATTCAGCATGTTGTCAAAAGGGTGCATGGTAGTTCCTGGGTTCACGTGCACCTTGTGGCTGCGCCTGGGGGATTTTCCCTCTGCCCTCCGCAGAGGATTACTGCTGCGTGGTCTCCTGTGGGTGCCCACCACGGGCACCCAGCCTGCCCCAGCCCCAACGGGGGGTCTTGGGTATGAGCCACCTTTGCATGGGGTTTTCACCCTAACATAGCAAAAATGGCTCTTAAAATACAGGAGTGATGAAGTGCGGATGCTATCATCTGGCCACTGCTGCTCTGCAGAGTTCCCTTCCCTTACCTGGCAGTGTCCTTTAAACTTCAGCTTTCCATTAGTTTGAGGGAGAAGTATTGAGATTGACAGTGGAGGCACCCAGCACCGCCGCGCTCGGCAGCGGGGCGAGCAGCCTGGGGGTACCGGCAGCTGACATCCCCCAGGCAATCTGCAGCGATACCACTGTGATCTGAAGCAGCCACTCTGGATGTGTAGTGCCGAGCAGATTTGCTGGGGTTTTATCTGCTTTTTTTTTGTATACAAATTGGAGAAATTATTTTGCTATGACATTTAAATAACAATGATAAAAAGTAGGATGTAACTCCTCAGGAGTATGTTCTTCTCTTGGTGTCTGCATGTAGCTCCCACTGGTATTGATGGGAATTTTCCAGATGTATCCGAGGAAGAAAAAACCTTTAGCATTGCATAACCAACCTGAATTTCTCTTGAGACTATCGGATACAGAAGCAGTTGCTTGAGATTGCTGCATTTGAGAAATTATTTGTTTTACCTGCATATTGAACTCCAACTTATATTTTTATTTCAACAGCATATTGCACATCCTGCTTCTGGGAAAATACTGCACACGCATTCAAGTTAAATGATATTTCACACTGTGCCTAAATACATTTACTGAAATGAGATTCAAACAATTAAGTATGTCTTCTATGATTTTCTCTCTGTTAGTCCAGTAGCCTAATAATTATCTCAACTGTTTTAATATGACTTGCACTGTGTTGTCGATTTATTTAGTTGGAATTAGTTTTCTATTTCTTTTTGTAAGTGTTGCCTGTTTACTTAACAATATTTGGCTTTGCCTAATGATATGTACAGAAGACAGGGCTAAGTGGAACATCAGCTGTTTACATCAGCTCCAACAATTAATGCATGTTAATTTTTAATTACAGTGATTGTACTAGAGGCAGAATGTATGTTTTTTCACAGAACAGATGTACTAGTCAGCTTTGCTGGTGAACATGCATATCGATTAGATGTTGATGCTGCCAGCATTTTAGAGGGTGTCAGCTCCTAATGTACTTGCAGATGTATGGATTGCAGTCCCGAGACAGACAGTTATGCGCACGAGCTAACCGCATACATCATTTTCGGCAGGGAAGATTATGTTACAGCAGCATTCAGGTTGTTGTGGGGGGCCCTGCAAAGTTAGAGAAGTCCAGGGCTGATTGCCTGCAGGGTCTTAATCCACCCTGAAGCTCTTTTAGTGGTTAGTGACTTTGTTTTCCAAGTAGACTGAAAGGGGTACCAATCCCAGCATTTTTTTGTCAACAGCATTGACTGTTAGATCTGTGCCAGAGAAGGCAGTTAAATGGCCTGCAGAGCAGTTCCCTCTGCCCTGACAGGCATAAAATGTGTATTTTGCTGGTGGTTTATTGAAAACCTTCAGTGAGCAGCAGTGGACTGTTGGGAGTTAGTGGGGTTCCTGGCTGTGAAGAATCTGCTCGTAGAAACAACAAAGCAAAGCCTATGTTTGTCTTTGACGCAAATGTGTCAAAAGTATTTGACATGTCTCTGCTGAAAGGTGGTGTGACAAAAGCTATGGGCCGTGGGCTAATGTTAGCTTTTGCAGTCATGGTGGTGCGTGGCAGCCCGTGGGCAGCTATAGGGGTGAGACCGCAGAGAGCGGCTGGGGAGGCTCACCCCCCAGTGAGGTGGCAGGTAGCACCGCCCGTGTTCTCCGTCTGCAAAACCAGAAATGCTGAGAGCTGTCTGCAGGTCTCTGAGCTCAAGTACCTCGTGAGCAGAGCCTGGGAGGGATGTTTCCAGCAACAGCAGACATGTCTGCCCTTGGGTTGATCTCCCTCTCCCATGCAAAAGTCTAGCCCTTAATGTTGGAGCTGGGCCCTTTAATTTAAAATATGGGGACTCTTGAGGTTTTTTTAATATGGTAAATTTACTTTAGACTTTGTTTTCACCTAGTCTCTGTTGGTGGGTGATTTTTTTTTTGCTTTGCCTTCTCAAAACTTCATTCTAAAATGGGGAAGAAAACTGAAAAGTCTGCCAGACTGATGAGTGAACATCTGGCAATGCAGGTTACGCCTGGAAAAACAGACATGGAAAAGGGCATATGAGGCGATATCAGCAGCACTGGTAGCTCTTTTTTTAGTATTGTACCTGGTGACCTCCTTATCTGAGACTGAAACTTGCTACCACTGGTGGTGGAGCCTGTGTTCAGCTTTCGCCCTGAGTCACCTCTGGTCGCCGCGCTGCATGTGGGGCCGTGTGGCTCTGCCTGGCCGCGCTTCTGCATCTCGACCCACGTGAAGCTGCTGGGCAGGTCAGAGGGGTCTGCTGTGCTGTCGATGTGCCCTCGCTTCCTCAGACCTGCAGGGTGCAGTCGAACGGTTTTACCGGTGCTCGGGCGAGGCTGAGGCTTGCACGTTACCTTGTTGGCTGAGGTAAGGTGTTGGTATTGCTGTTACGTCAAAGGAAGTGTTGGAGGTGCTTTTGAAGAACGTTGCCTGTTTTTTGTTACCAGGCTTGCCATCTGGGAGTTTCAAATAACTTGTGGGTGGTGAGGCAGTGGCAGCAGCCCAGAACGAGGGTGCTTTTCCCACCTGGTAAGAACGTTAAAGCTGTCTGTCTGAGATGTGGACCATGATCATGCCTTCCATGGCATTTTTGCAATCCTTTTGTTTGATGAAACAGACACCTCTTTGTTTTCACCTACAAAAGGTCACAATCTAGACTCCAGAGTTGCAAAGTGCTCCGGAACAACCCATAAAGGAGCATTCGAGATTGAGCTGAAGTTATTTTGACGGTTAGTTGACGGTTGAAGTTAGTGTAACCACAGCAGTGAAACCGTTGCACTAGAGAGCAAATTTCATCTTCAAGACCTCCAACGTGCAATTCAAGCTGCAGAAAATTATAAATTCTTTATTACCTTGGAATGTCTTGTGAACAGCCAGCTGTCATTAAAACCCAAGATACAAAGGCTTGGAACCAAGGCAAATTTGTCTTAAGACCAAATTATTTTTTTTTTTAAATTGCCTTTAACCTTGTATGTGTCCTTGCTATGCAAATGTTATGATAAGCACACTAGGGTGACTGGGACCCTGTTAGACTGTTAGCTTTATGTCCTCAGTAGCACTAACAGGCAGTATTACTCTTTCTTTTATCAGGTTGGTTTTGTGTTCAGCACTTTTGAAGTTCTCATCAGGCAAGCACTTCTAAAAAACAAATACAAAATTATCAGAAGTAAACTTTTAAACAGAAAACTGGTGTAATTCCAGGGGGCTGTAGAGAAATAAATAACCATATTAAAACGTGCCTCTCCTAATTGGTAACAAACTCATTTACATCACGAGTATGAGACCAGAGTTGCCAGATTGAACGTAATAATGGTCCTGTTTCACAACATATTCACCCTGATGTGCACTCCTGCATCTGTTAGGTATCTAAGTAGTTATTAAAGAATTTAAGAATTACAAATATTGCAGGTAGCAGACTTTTCATGCATAAACTACAATATTCATGGCGCACCAGCAAAGCCGCCTAATGAGTAGTAAAAATGAATCATAGTCCTCTCACAAGACATATTATGCGCAAGTATTATAATGGTTGTTGAAGAGAACCTTTCTAGTTCTGCTATATCTCGTGAGCCTCACATACAAGCGACAGTGATAACAGTTATAGGAAAAAAGGAGAAAAACAGAAATACGTCGATGTAATATTTCCTCTTTTCTGTCATTGGAAATTACTGTAACAGTGAAGTCTTGGTCCTGTGGAAACCAATGGGAGTTCTGCTGTTTACTTCAATGGCACTAAAATTTCTAGACATCGTGAAGATCACAAATGTTTGAATGCTGTATGAAGTTAAACAGTGAACGACAAACTGTGAACCTAAGGCCTCCTGTAGGTAGTGTGGTGGCATCAGTGCCCAGACAAGTTGAGAAATGCCGGATACAGGTAATGGATAACATTACCAGGGATGTGCTAATGCTACACAACTAGTCATAACTATTAGGTTACAAAAAATCCAGAATTAAGCGTTATGCCAATAAATGGCCAGTGAATGTGAAATATGACCTGGAATGCTGGTTTTGAGTAGTTGAATAAATAGTGGTTCCAGAATAGTACTGAGCTTCTATGTGGCAAACTTGATAAACAGACCCTTATTTTAATAAGCCCTTGGAATATTTTTCCGCAGAAAATCAATCTAGTCTGCAGACAGAAAATGGAGGTGAGGATTTAAGCCAAACTTTCACCTTTAGCATCAAGTTTTGAACCCTTGCATTTTGAACACTCAACTTCAAAGTTCAATAATTGCCACTCATACACTGTTGAAATTTCTTTTTAAAATGAAGCAGACAGATATCCAAGTTGGAATCTAACACGAAAGTTTGTATTTGCATGGTTAATATGAGTTTGGACTGAAATCCCCCTTGAACCCATACTACCTGCCCCTGATACGATATGATGGTAGGCCTATATGGCATGTTCAAGCGCTGTGTAGGTATAGCTGTAGATAAGTTAGCCAGGGTGTGAGAGGCAAGATAAATTCCTCACCAAAGCTCTGCGGCTGTGGAGAACAGGTAGTTGGTGGTGCCTGAGCTACGTCTGGTTTCTGTCAGGTTGAGGCTGTGGACCTGTCCATCAGGAGGGTGGGTTCTCCAGGAGTAGGGCCATCTGGCTTCGGGCTTCCTGTCGCTGGTGGCATGAAGGGCTTCATCTATTTGGTGTGTGCTGCTGGTAGCTCCTGCTCCAATTTCCTTTCCTTCATCCTTCACTTCTCTGTGGGTAGGAAGACTACAGAAATACCACAGAGCAGGTTCTTATCTATTTTGGGGTTTTCAACCCAATCTTAGAGAATTTGAGCTCTTTGTGGGTGTTGGTAGATCGTTCCCTCTAAGCTAGTGTGTAGGACATCCCTAGGTCAAGCAAGCGTGGCCATGGCGCAGTCAGTTTTCGTTGAGTGTAATTTGTGCCATAAGCTTGGGTCCTGTGTTATATCGTGCTCTTATCGAGTTTGAACGTGCTCTGTAAGTGCAGTTGTGTAACCTCTGTAGAAGGAACCCACAACAAGAGTTTGCTTCACCTTGACCAGAACTACAGCCGCCTCTGGAGGGAAACATGACAGCTCAACAGCACGTAGCAAAACAGCTTGGGAGACGGGGACAGAAAACGTGTGTGGGTTTGTGTATATGTACGTATGCGAGTAATGTAAGAGTCTGCATGAGCTGATAGCTCCGAGGTCGTCGTATGGTGGCAGAATGCAATTACCCAGAAGAAATTTCCCTTTCTTGGTAATGTGCTCGTAACGCATTTTGCTCCCTGGCGCAGGCGCAGCAGAAGTCAGCGAGTCCCAGCATCGAGGGGTTAATGAGAACAACTTGCTGTATTCGTTATCTCTGTTAGCGAAGAAGTGCCAAGAAATAGACAACTGGCATTTTTTTTTTTTTTTTTAATTTACCTTTGGTCGCCCGGTAAATACAGCTGTGTGTTAAAAGTGTTTTAATGCTTTGTGTTTTTTGTGGGTCCCTGCCTTCTCCCCTGTTCACCCTGGCAGCACGGAGGGGCAGCAGCGGCTGCCGGGCCCCTCTGCCCAGCTTTGGCCGGGGGCACGGAGGTGGTGCAGTGCTCATATATTTACTGGACACGGCTCGGAAGAAAAATGCTGAAGCGCACAGAGCCACTGACCAGCATTATTCACAGGAGACAATTCCCTCCCCTCCGCTCCGTCCCCCTGAGTACCTGCAGAGAGACCGAAGTGCCCAGGGAAGGGTGCTCTGGGCACTAATTGCACTAATTGTCTCGGACTGGGGTGCGGCTGAACTGGAACACACAGAGGGAGAAATGGCGGCACCGGTACCTCCAACTGGGCTGCTTGTCTGCTGCAGAGCTCCGCAGAGGAAAATTTAAGAGAACGCAAATGGAAATATTCGCTAATTAGTGTTTTTGAAGTCCTGAATTTTTTAAAGACTGTAGATAATTCATGACTTGCTGTCCCTTTTAAGGACGCCTTGCTGCCCATTTCAGCTGCTCCGACGAGGGCTGCCCCATGCTGGGGTGGCGGCAGTGCCCTTGGGCAGGGATGGACCCTTTTCATGCTTGCCCCACCTCTTTGGACATACCTTCCTGATGGAATATTGCCATGAAAATAAAAATAATAATAATTAAAAAAAAAAAAAGAAAGCCTGTGCCTTCTGTTCCTTTATGTGGCGCAGAAATTTCATGCAGAGCTGCGAATTGATAGTTATTAAAAATAATTTTTTCTGTAGTGCATTCTTTTTCCAATTTCTCTCTCAACCTTACTATGAAATTCACTTTGCAGAATATGCGTTTCACCAGCTCCCGTGCACGCCTATTTCAAACCGCCACCACCGTGCAAAGCTGACTCCCCAACGGAGGGTGGTGCACAGGTAACCCTAAGGCGAGCAGCTTTTTCCTTTCATGCTGGCCATTGAAACTTGGGTGCACGTTGCACGTGAGCTGGATAACAACATCCCTCAAACGCGATGGGGCGGGGGGGAAAGAGGCATGTTGTTTGAAAATAAGTGTCTATTAAAAATAGCAGTATCACAATTAGTCGGATAATAGAATGAAGTGTCGTGGGCAGTTTGTTGGTCGCCCAGCCAAGTTACGTCAGCCCCGTTCTCCGTCATTCCCCCGTTTTCCTCGT
The DNA here is from genome assembly GCF_000699105.1 of Pygoscelis adeliae. Classification (NCBI taxonomy): domain Eukaryota; kingdom Metazoa; phylum Chordata; class Aves; order Sphenisciformes; family Spheniscidae; genus Pygoscelis; species Pygoscelis adeliae. The sequence continues at coordinate 1,288,262 of NW_008824058.1, forward strand.
GGTCGTTGTGAGGAATCCGATTCCCTGCATGCACGCGATGTTGAAATACCTGAAGTGAATTATTTTGAGCAGAAGCTAGGGATCCTTTCTCATTCTCGGCAAATCCTCCTCGTGGAGGATGCCCCACGTGCTGCAGGTGTCCCAGGGGCTCCCAGCGCCCTGGGGGTGCGGGTGGCCACCAGCCGTGGGGGGGTAACGGCCCTGGAGCTGGCTGCAGAGAGGGGCCAGGGGAGCGGGAGGCTGGCGGCCGGCGGGCTCCGAGGAGTGGGCAGTGTCGGTCCCTTTCGGGCTTCCTTGTCACAAGGGAAGCGTTGCTCATGGTGCTTTTTAAACGTGAGCAAGGTCGTGTGAATATTTACAAGGCAGATGATGTCTTTTTGCTCTTTATGGAAAAACATATTGCTCTACACCCATTTTTATTTTTCTGTGGACTTCTTTAAAAGTTATCATTTCGAAGAGACTTTTCTTTCTTGACTTACATGAGCACAGGCACATATATGAGGGACTGAAATTATTAAGGTTTTCTCTCTAGTGTGAGAATAGTTTGCATATATATGTGTGTGTGTGTGTTTTTAAAAATGGTTGTGGTGGACCAGGTACCCATAAAATCACTTTGGTTTTTTTTGATGCATGCAAGCAACAGTATCTAAAACTAGTGTATTGCAATCTATATTTCAGAAAGACAGCAAATATATTAGTCCAGAGGGAATGCATCATTTTAAGTGAAAAATCTATAAATAACAGCATTTGGTGGTTTTTTAATGTAAAAATATGTTCCTTTTTAATTAGTCATTATATGTATTGATTGATGCTTACTGTACTTCTGATGCCTTTCCTTCAGGGCTTTGTGTATTTCATAGATTGTAAGATGTAAAAATACTTTAAATCAAAGCAGTAAAATAAGCATAGTTAGAGGGAGAACATGAGGGTTTTTTCTTCATTTACATTCATTACATATTATGAGTTTAATTACCTCCCTCAAATAATACCAGTATGAAGGAATGATGCTAAAGAAGGCGTACTTCTATGATGATTTTATTGATTGTGACTGATGGATGGCATCAACATTTCATAGTGAAGAATCATGGTTTTGTTACATCAGGAAAATTAAATTGGGAGAGTTATTTTCTTTCCCAGTGATAGTGGCAGTTAGAATATTTCACCTGTAATGAGATGTGTGCGTTATGTGCCATAGTGAACCACTGCTGAGCCATTAAATATATGTAAATGAAGAGAAACACAAGAGAGCCTGGGCATAATAACGTGCAGAACAGAGAAATGGATCCTGGAAAGTGATTAATTTATTTGATGATGCCTCAAGTGAGGAATTTTAGGTCACAAATGAAGTGACAGAATGACAAATTACCATTTTAAAGAATTTACTGGGCATCATTACTGAACAATTGTCAGGTAGTTTATGGTGGCTGAGAAGATGGTATAAATATAGATCTTTTCCTTATCTGAGATGAATTATTAATCACCTTTTTAAAAATCTTTGTGAGTGATGGTTGGCTGTCTGATTGGAAATAATGTGTTCTACAATTTTAACTAAATTCTAATATGATATGTAACAGGAATCTTTACAATTAAAGTCTCAGTGGAGAGTGGTAGGAGGTTTACAGTCAATTGCAGTTTTAATGTGATAAAAGAGGATGAATTCACTAGCATATTTCAATAGGTTTCCTTAGGTATATTATCCCTGCTGTGATGTTATTCAAATGTTTACAGTTTATTTTCATTTGAAAAATGACATTCAGATACTTAAATTGTTTTCCTTGGTTTATTAGTTAATGAAAATGAAATTCTTGTAATTACTATATTTTTGCTGCCTGCCACATTATTTAAAGTGAAGTGACTGGCTTTGTCAGCTGGGTTGTAAATGCCGTCGTCTTGTGTTTTGTTCAGCTTCTGTTTGCTTTATGTATGTCATGTCCCTTCCCTGACTATATGTCACTGCCTGTGGTACCGGTAACAGCCAGGGTATATAAGGGAAAAAAAGCAGATATGGGAAATTAAATGAAAAGTAGTAATGCTTTTTCTAAGTTCATTTCATCTGTTTGATGAGAAAACCCACTCCAGTTTGTCTTTGAGCAGAAGTTGTGCTTTAGTCCCACTGGTAAATTTGTTGAAGCTTCTGACTTGAAATATTATTGAGGATTTCTGAATATGTGTGTGCACACTTTATTGCTTGTTCGTGGCTTTTTTTCCTCTAGTTGTGTACGTATATAAACACTTGTATACTCACACACAGCCCTACAGAAAGAGAGGTTTGAGCGTACAGCAGGCATTCACAAAAGTGCATTAAAAAAGGTATTTACTCTCTATTTCTCAATAGAGATTTGCTAGTCAATCTGCATCTCGTATTGTTAAAATTCTGTGGTTTTGTAATCACCCTTCATATTCAAAAGTATTGAAAGAATTGGGATAAATACAACTGCACCATAGTTAGGAATACTGAGGAATTTTTTTCCTTGTAATTTTGTTTGTTCATTTACTGGCTGGTTTGCAAAAATCCACCACTCTGGTGGGCTGGTGGGGCTCCACCGTCCTGCTTTGGGGGCTCTGTTTAGGTTAAGGAGAGGGGCAGACGTACAGAAGGTGGATGCGGGGCTGGGAGCAATCCTGGGACCTGCCTGGAAAAGCTCCCGGTGTTGAGCTCTGCCTTCCCGGGAGGGTGTTGGAGCGGGCGGGGGGGGAGCTAAGCTGCTGCCAGAGGTCTTCAGAGCCGTGATGTGCCTCAGTCCACACGCCAGCTCCCTCTCGCGCTGTAACCAACCCGCCACGCATATGTTACAAAACTTCTGAGCTCCTGGTGGTAATTTCTTTTTTCATTTTATAATTTAATACTCGATTTACTTTTTTAATTTTAGATGTGAGAGTAGCTTATTTCATTCTCTGCCCATTGAAAAAGTAACTCTAGAATTAAAAAAAAAAGTTAACCATCGTTGACTCTTTCTATCACCATTTTGCATTATTAAAGGTGAAGTAAATCAAAGTGAATTTATTTTTATCCACTTCTGAAAATTTTCTCCGTGTTTTTCCCCCGACAGAGTATCGAAAATCAGCTGCTTTGCTTATTGCACTTTCCTTTTGTAGCTGATTACCTGCTCAGCATCTCCTGCTGCCACAGCGCTGTTACGTCTGGTTCTCTGGCAGCGTGTGTTTTGGATGAAAAGGACTACTTCTAAGATTAAAAATGAAAAATAGGTGGTGAGGCTGCTTGGAGGCTGCTTGGTTTAGGTTTGTTTGAAAAATAAGCCTTGAATGCATAATTCCACTCTTACGGATGTTCTTGGTGTTTAGCCTTAACTCACCTGTCTCGAGTTCTACAGGATACACACAGAAAGAAGTTACGAAAACCAAATCTGTCCTGTATTTAACATTGAGGAGTAGTGTTATCTGTTGAATCGGTGCTTGTCATTGACTGTACCCATGGATTTGTGCTCTGCTGCAGCAGGGTCTATTCCAGTGACAAATGTGATCATTTTTGATGCCGTTGTATATGGCACCTCTCAGAGACATCACGAACCATCTGAGTACTGAAACTGCTAATTACCTGTTTTGCTTGTGAGATGAGGTACCCGAGATCCTCAAAGGACGCACGCTTAGAGTCACATTGAGGAATTCTTTCCCTCTCGTGGATTTTGGATTACTCCCTCTGGTTGCTCAGGTTCATGAGGAAGAGAAAGACCTTTTCGTATTCACACCTCATAATAGCAGTAAATAAAGAAGTAACTCGGCTGCTTTGGGTTCCAGGCTGGCTGGGGCGTAAAATGGATGCAAACGATCTTGATTTTCTCTTTTGCAACAATAATTCTTAAAAGGATTGACATTTTGCAGATAACCTAGCAAGGCGTTAAGTAAGAGGCTTCATTTCTAAGGACATGAAAAAGTGAACAGCACTAGCAGGGCTGTTTGTGTCTCTCTAGGATTCACCCTGACTGCAGCAAAGGCAACTACTAAATTCTGGCATAACTCACAAAGGGCACTTTGTCACCTCTGGTTTCTAGAAGTCCTTGGGAAGACCTGCAGGCACACGGTTGTGCGGAGCTCATGGTGGGGGGTTGGTGGTGTAGTAAAGTAAGTGTTTGTAAACTTTTGTATACATCTGTTAGAAGGATTGTTGTCATAAATTCACCTTAATTGTTGCTTACTGATGGGGTAAAAGAAAGTAGTTGATGGATGAAGCCTGGTGGAGATCCAATAAAATATATAATCTATTCTAGTCTACAAATTTTGAGCTCGTAACTTACTGAGACTCAGATCTGACAAACTCCAAATTACATATACTGTAGAAAATTTAATATTTAATAAAATCCATTCTCTGCCCTATAATCCTTAATAGACACACTGTATTTTAAGAGGAGGTAAGAAAATAAGAAAGTAGTAGGAAAAAAATACCCAGTGTGTTCTCTGTGAAAGATTCAATAATCGCATACCAGGGGAAGGATTTGCTCCCACGTTATTTATTTCAAAACATACAGACACCTGAGGTGTTTCAACGCTGCCCAGTGCAAGGGGTCCTGGGATTGGAAAGCTGCAGTTTTAGGACAATAATTCTACTGAGAATTAAGAGTTTTATGTAGCAGATAAAGAATGGACTGAAGGTAAACGCTATGCTGAGGTGCTGTACGTAGATTGTGATCTGTTGAACTTGCCTTCGCTGAGTCAACGTTGCTGCTAAGCTGGTGTTTCCAGAAGGCTATGAGCAATGTGAAATGGATGGTGTGCCAGCAGGCTGGGAACCGCGGCCGAACGGTGAAAAAGCTTTGCGATAAAGGGAAGCATAATTCTGTGCTGAATGTTAAAATGTATTTCTAAATAAAATCCAGATTCGTCGTGAAGTCGCAGCATCAGCAAAAATACCGAAGGGTGTGATTGTGGATCAATGATTCCTGTAAGCTTTTAATTAAACTGAGGTCCATGCAGCCTGCCCACACAGGAGAGCCATCCTTTTTTGTCAGGGTTACAGGACAGTGATGGGTTGCATCACAGTCAATTTAATTTAGGTTTGTGAATTTTTACTTGCTGGATGTGGAAAAAGAGACTCTCTTGTGTAGTGATTGAGCTAATGGCTACGGTGCCCCAGGGATCATTTATGAGCAGCGGAGAGG
>NW_008824058.1:1293421-1297015 GCF_000699105.1 Pygoscelis adeliae
GACAGGAAACAAGCAGCATTGGGTCCGGGTGGACACCAAGGTAACCAGGAGCCAGCAACGTGCCCTTGCTGCAGAGAAAGTGAACGGCGTCCTCTGGGCTGCAAGGAGGAGTGTTGCCAGCAGGTCGAGGGAGGTGATCCTTCTCCTCTTCTTGGCGCTGGTGGGGCCACCCTTGGAATACTGTGTCCAGTTCTGGGCTCCCCAGTACAGGAGAGACATGGACATACTGGAGAGACTCCAGGGAAGGGCCACGAAGACGATTAAGGGACTGGAGCATCTCTCCTATGGGGAAAAGCAGAGAGCTGGGACTGTTCAGCCTGGAGAAGAGAAGGCTGGGGGGGGATCTCATCAATGCGTATGAATACCTGAAGGGAGGGTGCAAAGAGGACGGAGCCAGGCTCTTTTCAGAGGTGCCCAGTGACAGGACAAGGGGTAACGGGCACAAACTGAAACACAGGAGGTTCCTTCTGAACATCAGGAAACACTTTGTCACCATGAGGGTGACTGAGCACTGGCACAGGTGGCCCAGGGAGGTTGTGGAGTTTCCCACCTTGGAGATATTCAATAGCTGTCTGGACATGGTCCTGAGCAATGGGCTCTGGGTGACACTGCTTGAGCAGGGGGTTTGGACAAGGTGACCTCCAGAGGCCTTTTCTAACCTCAGCCATTCTGTGAATTAAAACTTTATCTGCCTTATTTCTAGTGTAAAAGGAAAGAGACAGGACTCCAATTTCGTCTTCACCGTTGCAGAACGTGGAGAGTTCTCCCTCAAAGTCAGAAAGGAGCAAGCCTGGAGCACCCTGCTCAGGAGTGGTTTTTCCCAGCTATTTTATCAGTGAGAAGGCTGCAGCCTGTAAACAGTGAAGGTTATTCTGCTCAAGCAGAATTCCCTGAAGTGCATGGAGCTGTTGCAGAGGCGCAGCTCCATTTCACTCTCTCCCGTTTCTGGTAGATGTTCTGCTTTTGTTTTCTGCAATTTCTTTTATTCCCAAAAATGTTCTGCACCAGCCTTTGACTTTTGATACATGACATTGTGTTAACTTGTGGGTTTTTTTTTCTCTGTGGGGAAGCCTTGATGAGAAATTATTGCAATTTGTGAAAGCTTTATTTGTGCTGCTGATGAGTCAAAAGTTAGTAATGCTGCTTTGCTGTGATTACTAGGTTTAAAAAAATGACACAAATGAAAGTGGGACTTTTTGATTTCAGCAGAAGTACTTTGTTTGAGGCAGAGAGTAAAAGTATTTTTTATCACTAGCTTTCACTCATTTCAGAAGAGCTGTGCTTGTTAATAACTTTAAAAGACACAATGAATCTAAAAGTATATTAATCGACTTAGTGCACTTCTAACAAAATGAATAAGCAAATGCCAAACAGGAAACCTTGGGGGCTTTGGGGAAGGAGTGAGTTAAAAGCAAACTTAAGGACAGGGGAAATATGTTAGGTAAAGAAAAGATGCTGTATTTTACTGAATTGTCTGAGAAGCTGTAACCGAAAGGAATCCATGCACTGCCTGTCCTCAGCTGAATGAGGTCCTTACGATTTCATTAATATCAACCTTCAAAGGCAAAAGCAAAGCTGTATCACCGAGGCTGCAGGAAATGTTAATGTCTGAAGTGAAGGGGCTAGCTGAAATGTGAGGGCAGTTCCAAAGCAAGATCCCTGTCCTAGAATTCTGAGCGGGGCGTTTGGGGGGGGGGCGCGGGAGGGAGCTGGGCATGGGTGGCAGGCTTGGAGGTGCAACCAAAAAGTAGAGTCTGAGGGGAAAGTGTTGCCAATTTCTCTTTGCAGTTTTGTTTTTTTTTTTTTTTAAAGGAGTTTCAAAATGAATCTGGGAAAATTAGAAGGGGAATTTACATGGTATTTGAGGGATTTCCTTTATTTTACAAATATTTTATCTTTTCTATTAAAAAAACCATTAGGAGGTCTGAAAGGAAGGCTAGAAAAGGTCAAGCTGTGTGCTCATTTGCTCTGGTGTAAGTCCGGACCAATACCTTTAATATCAGTGGAGCCGCTCTGGATTTGTCAAAGTGCGGACGAGCAAGATCCGAGCACGAAAGGCGTCTGTGTGGCGTGGGGCGGCTCGCTCTGTGGAGCGAAAGCAGAAGAGACGGATGAACTTGGATCTTCTGCAGCATGGCGTACAGGCTGTGGAAGGAAAGGGTGTAAAGCACCCCGAGATTTGGAAGGACTCGCTTTTTAAAACAGTGTCATGCAGATAGGGTAAAGAGCCAGATCTCTGCTGTGGCACGGTTGACTCTTTATGGAGTTTGATGGAGCCAGGGATAAACTGGGTTTGGGGTGTCCGTGGCAACGTCCTCGCAAATGCAGTTTTGGAGGGCTGCTAAATTAAAAATAGCAATTCCTGGGAGAACAGAATCAGGAAAAAATTGCTTCTTGGGTGCTACTTTTAATGTTGTGGTTTTGGGGTGTTTGGTTTTTTGTTTGTTTGTTTGTTTTTAATGCATATTGCCTTTGAATTAATACCTTTCCATTTCATCAAATAGACGTACTAAGTATACGTCTTTTATAAAACTCCTTAGGTATGTTGATATGAACGAGGGGCGTGGGCATGGGGGGGACCATTTCAGATTTGGCAAACCAGCACATCCCAGAGGCTGAGCTGGGTGCTGCCACCCTCAGGCTCCAGCAGTTTACCCACTCCTGGCAGAAAAACACAGCAAACAAATTGCCCCGTTGGAGGGAAAAGAAAAAAAAACCCAAAGTAGTAGGAACTTGGTTAAGCTGGCAGTGGAGCAGAAGCTGGGTGAGGCTGCGGGTCTGAGGAGCCCAGCTGCCTTCACGAGGAGCCTGCTCTGGGCTGGACGTAGCAGACTCTTGTTTTCTGCTTTTCCCTTCATTCTGCCTGTATTTCTCATCCCTGAGCCTACATTTTAAAGGAGTGAGTATTATTTCTATGGAGCAGCAATGTACTGAGATAATTCAGTTTATGCACCAGTGATTTCTTTAAAAATGTGTTGTATTTCTATAACTGTTGGTATTATCTTTGTTCATATCAGAGTAATTGATAGATCTCCTCCCCTTTTTTTTTCTTTGCTTTATTTTTTTTAATTTAAGGCGATGGAGCTTACACTTGGGCTGTGGGTTTCTTTGTGTTTGTTTAGGGGTTTTTTTGGTTTTTGTTGTTTTTTTTTTTTTAATACTGTGTGGTATGAAGCAATGCCTGGTCCAGGGCACGGAAGTAGAAAGCCTACAAGTGACCACATTTGGTACCACACTTAGAACCAGTATTTTATAATTTTTTGGTAAGTAGTTTGTTGCAAATGTGGTCATTCTTCTCCTTTGTCAGTTGCTCAGGGGTGCCTGAGGGACACTGGTGGCGTTCCCGGTCCCTGACATGCCCTAGCGATTGCAGACCTGAGGGTGTCTCTCTGGATGGTTCCCCATTCTCCTTTCCCCGTTCTCCCATTTCCTCCGCTCATTTCCATATCCTTGCAATGTTTATCTGTGGCTTCTAATTAAACAAATGAACGCTGTCTCCTTCAATAATATACAATGTCATTGTCGTACAATATTTTTCCAATGTAAACAATTTTTAAGTTGTGCTGGAAGCGTGAGGGAGAGCATGGCAGGAAT
>NW_008824058.1:1297053-1301510 GCF_000699105.1 Pygoscelis adeliae
GGCGATGCTGAGACTTGTGCCATCGAGCTCCGTAAGTGCAGGCATTAGAAAAGAGTGAGCTGCATTTAATGGACTACTTATGCAAATGACAGCAAAAAACATGACAATAAATAAAGGCATTTATTTTTTATTTCGCATAGGCCATGCTGTGGAAAGGTGTGCAACCAGAGCTCTGGAAATATAATTTGCAAAGGTCAAAGATTGATAGCAGAATTCATAAATGCCCCTACTTAACAGAACTGGCCAATTATTCTTTGTAAGTAACTTACCAAACACTTCTGCATCTTGTGTCAGACAAATTTTTAGCTATTGGAAAAGCTTTATTCTTAGATTCCCCATCCACCCTCTTTTTCAGATTTCTCCGTCTTCAGGAAAGCAAGTTTATCATCTCAAAAGTCTTTTGTTTACAGGATACTTTAAAAACCCTAACCCAGAAGAGGAAACGGGAATGAATAGTGAGGTACTTGGGAACAGAGTTAATTTTCATCCCTCCTTGCAGCAGATGAAGCCGGATAGATGAATTTTGCGCCAGGCACTGTATTGGATATTCCCCGTCCAAGAGGCACTGGTTTACAGACACAGAGGCTACTCGCCTGTCAAAGCTTTGCTGTTCCTGTCCAGCTTGCCAGACTGGCAGAGCTTGTTCCCCGCTGCCTGGTGCGTACAGCCCCTCTGTGGAGCGCTGCTTCGGCTCTCGCACGCTCCTGTTCTGGAAGCGGTTTGGGAGAAACAAAAGCTTTCCAGTAGCATTTTTCCTTCTCTCTTTTATTTTAATAGAAATATGAAGGGTGCATCCAAGCATCCACATTTCTTCTGCACATACTCTCTTTCATGCTAGCGCTTTCAGGAGTGTGTTTCTTTCAGTTGGAAATACCGAAATGATCAGTGGCCCCGGAGGGTGATGGGCACACCGGGCTGTGCTGAAGGACCAAACTCTGTGTGCGGAGGTGGTCAACTTGACTTGAGAATTTGCAGCAAGGATGCAGGCACTTCTGTGGGTGATTCTTTGGGTGGTCTAGAGACATCTAGATCTAAAAAAGAGGAGATGGGACAGTTGAAGTTTAGTGCGCTCATTCAGAGAAGTCTTTAAGCATATCTCGGTGTTATTATAGTAGGCAATGCCTGAGGACATCAGCTGAAAGCCAGCGGTACTGGGAACGGTTGGGAAAGGGATGGGGAACACAACCATGGACACTGTTGTCCCGCTGTGCACAGGCAGACCCCTGGCATGCTCATGTCCTGACTTGGGCATGCTGCTGTGGTCCTCTAACCTCCTGACGACCAGCAGAGCTGGAGGAGGGACACCGAAAGGTGATCAAAGCTCCTTAGCACCTTCCGTGTGGGAAACGACCCAGTGGGTCTGGTCCTCCGGGCTGGCAGGGTGACAGCCGAGGGGCTGCGAGAGAGGTCACCTGCGGGAGGTCAGCTCTGGCCTCCAGATAGTTTCCAGACATCAGTTGTTGGCTGTCTTTTCCCACGCAAGAACCGGAGGGCACAATGCTTGCAGAGGCAGGGCTCAAAGCAAACAGAAGAACTTCTCTTGCACAAGCTGTGTACCTCCTCAGTGCCGAAAGCGTATGGGGATTCAAATGGCAGCTGAGCAAGACTGCTGATGAGATGAAGGCTATTAAATACAAAGGCCCGACCTCTGGCTCAGGAAATCTCTGAGCTGCAAATAGTCAAATTGCTGGGAAAGTGTTCTGGGGAAACGTCACTGGGTGTTCGCTCTATGCTTGAACTCTTCCCTGAGGTAGACGGGTCTTTGGTCTAAGCCAGGACGGCCACTCGTGTGCTTTGTTCAAGGCTTATGATCTGTTCCCGGCAACAGACTTCAGTGGGAAATAAGCCCAGCTGAAGTGGGCTCTGCCTGAGTTTCCCCATTTTCCTAGATGAGGACGAGCAATTTGAACACAAGTTCCTCCTCTTTGCTTTGTATTGCTGGAGTCTTTCCCCGGTCAGGTGAAACTTTAGTGAGCTCACTTTCAAAGCATGAGACATACTGCCACGGATTAAGCGTAATATTGAATTGGGTCTGGATAGAAGATGATGAGAAAGGAAAAAATGCAAGAAGTACTGACAAAATGATATTTATTGATTTTTTTTTTTGTGTGTGTGTGTGTTTATGCATGTAGCATGTGTGGTTAAAATACAAGTGAGTGAGAATATTAGCAGATGAAGAGATATTTGAATTTTAGCGGTAAGTACTGTAGCTGTCATCATGTGGGCTGGACCATGAACTTGCACATGTCTGGAAGGCAAACCTGTTAAACTGCGTTAAGAATGCTTCGCACATAGCAGCCCAGTAGTGTTTGTGGGGAGGGTGGGAGGGAAATAAGCTTTAGGTTACAAGTAGCTATGATCATGGAAGTACCTTGAAAATTGCCGATTAGTTTTGTGTAATAGGCATATTCTGAAAATAATGTTTCTGCATATATTTTGAAAATTCACTCTAAAGTCTCAACGTTTTCCATGTCTTGCCTCAAGAAAAATAGCTGCAGTTGAAAATCAGGAATTGTCAGTGTGCATTGTCAAAACAACTTTATTTTATCAAGTCAAGATAATGTTGAGAGAAGTCTATACCCACTTTAATTGCTTTGACATTCAATTAGCAAGACATTCTACTCCTCTCCAATAGAGTGAGCATTTGTATGGCTCATAGGAAAACATGGTTGGAAAAGCACCAGGGGATGTCATCGAGGCCGTGTTCCCAGCATGGTTCACCTTACCCATCTCACTGCTGACAATGCTCCCTCCTCTCCAGTGTTAGAAATTCCCCAAGAAACCTATTCCAGTGCTCTACTCTCCCATGTTGTTGGTTTTGTTTTTTTTTTTTCTCCCCTGCCACAAGACCTGAGTCTCCCTTGCTGCAATTTAAATCCCTTATTTTTTTGCCCAATCCATCATAAATGTGAAAAACTGATTTTCCTTCCATCTTTGCTACAGCTGTCGACATAGTTGAAAATAGTTATCATGCCCTCTACTAAATATTCTTTTTTAGGGTAAACAACCCCAATTCTTTTAATCTTTCCTCAGATGTCAGGTTTTCCAGACCTCTGATTAATTTCATTGCTTTCCTTGAGATGCATTATGCTCAGTGAATAATGGCTCTTGTCCCCTAGGATAGGTCATTTATACGTATAGGCGAATATTTATTCATTTAATCATTTTACAATACGTCGATTGACATAGCAGCTGAGCACTTGCATAGTTCTTACAAACCTGAGCACAAAACTGCAAGAAGACTAAATAAGTGGTAACAATTAAATCCAATAAAGATATTTGTTGTGCTCTGAAACCTGTTAGAATCTGGCATTAGCAAACTGTTCAAGTGAACCTTAATTCTGATGAGCTGGACTTGTTGCACTCAGACATTCAGACAAACGCCTCCGGAGTTAATGTGGTCCTGCTGTTGTAAATATATTGAGTGTACCCAAGGAGTGGCGAAAATCCTAAGTCATGGAGGGGAAAGAAATGAAAAAAGGTTTGTGCAATGTTCTGTTTTTGGTATTTAGGTTTGCTTAAATACGGGAAACTTTGCTCGCCCTGTGAAATCGTGAAGGACTTAAACATATTTCTACATAAAATGTCTGTTGGAGGCTGAGGTAGTTTTAAGTGAGAGCTGACAAAGACATGGACTTAATAGGCTTTGTAGGTGATTAGAAAGTCTGAAATGTGCTGTAATTAATGAAAATGTTATAGACCACTGCTACTATCTGCTATTCCTGGTACGCTTTCAGTAAGGATGGAAACTGCAGGCTGCGAAGTTGCGAATATGGTGGTACATTCAAAATCCAGTACTAATACGTCTAAAACGGTTTGTAATTTTTGCTCTGCTTACAGTGTCAACAGACCTTGTTTCTGTTTGCACTGGCACACTGAAAGCAACTCCCGGCAACGTATTCTTGGGTTGCACAGTTTTCCTCTCTAAAAAAAAAAAAGAGTTAACTGTATTTTCCTGCTGTAATGTGTTGGGGATTAACACATCCATTTTTAATAAAGTATTTGAGCTTTCCAATGGGAAGCGGGACAGAAGGGAGAAGGAGGATCAGATGCAATTTCTGCATTCTGTTACGTACTGTTCTGACAAATGTTTAATTTTAGAAGATTTAATAATTTTATTAGCTTCATGAGAAATTTGATATTCAGAAAAAAAATAATAATCCCAAGGAGCAGGGTCGATGGGTGAATGTTGTTTTTCCCAAATTGTTGACAACCTGAAAACCAGAGGGAAGGGAGACAGAGTAGGAACCAAAATGAAATGATTGGGTGTTGTGCTGGTTTTGGCTGGGATAGAGTTAATTTTCTTCAAAGTAGTTGGTATGGGGCTACATTTTGGATTTGTGCTGGAAACAGTGTTGATAACACAGGGATGTTTTCGTTGTTGCTGAGCAGGGTTTGCACACAGCCAAGGCCTTTTCTGCTCCTCACCCCACCCCACCAGCGAGCAGGCTGGGGGG
>NW_008824058.1:1301735-1334998 GCF_000699105.1 Pygoscelis adeliae
CGTCTGATTCTGCCCCCCATCCCGCTGGAGGGGAGTGAGCGAGCGGCTGCGTGGGGCTCAGCTGCTGGCCAGGGTTAAGCCACGGCAGGTGTGTTTTCCACTCTCTACCACTTTCATTTTTCTTTGAACCAAAATATTTGCTGGACCTAGAATAGAATGCTTTGGTTCATTTTCTTTTCAGTTATATAACTTATTTTAAAACTTTTTTCATCCTCTTTAGAAATGTTTTAGGATAATTTTCATGAAAATGATATCATGTGAAACTTTGAAACAAATTTTTTTTGCCTTGAGTTTGGTCAAAGTACTTTTGATTCAACAAAAATAAAATAATTATTCTTCTTCTCCTCCACATTTTAATAATTCAAAATAATTATTTTTGGTCAAAAACTACCTGCCTATTTCTAAGCAAAAGAGTCTTTTTTTTTTTTATTCTCTCATTTGGAAAATGCTGGCAGCATGTTCAAAGAATGGATTAGGGCAATGCTACAGGTATGGGCAGACTCACCACAAAGCAGCTGCAACGCAGGGAGCACCTCAGGGCTGGCCTCGCATCAGCCAACACGTGGCAGGACACAAGTCCTGGGTCAGACCTTCTTCTGCTTGATCACCCGTTCTGTGGACAAATGGCTCCATGTCCTGGTGTTTCTCTGCGCTTTTTGCTGAGGTTTGTTTAAGGAGGTAGGGAAACCACCAGAAACCAGACCCCAGGCAAAAATAAATGGTCAGGGACTCTTAACAGTGGGTTTTAGGATACATTTGTCTTATGAAAATGTAAGTGAAGCCATAAGGGCAACCAATTTCTCACTTTTCTTTTTCTTCAGAAGAAGTTTCAAAACCACTAAACAAATCATCTTGCATTAAAATAATGTTCTTCTGTAGAAGCCAACAGGCCGCAGAGGAGATTGTTCCAGCTGTACCATCCCTGACAGAGCATCCCTACTTAGCAGAGACCTGCCCCTTCCAGTGTTTAGTCAATGGTTCTTGCTCTTTCGCCCTCATCTCTTAGAAATACGCAGGTGTCTGGCTTTCAGAGTGGCTTTTAGAACAAACAGCTCTTTGTTTTTGTGTGCTAATAACAGTCTTTAACTTCTACACATCTGAGTTATATTTCTAGATATTATTCAATGCATAAATCCCTTAGATTTTATTATTTATTTATTTATTTACCTCCATCGTGCAAAATTTTCTCTATTGTTTACATAGTTACAGAAAAAATGATTTTAAGCTGGAAGCTCCAAACTTCCTTGAGAGTTTGCTTCTTTACATTGGTTGACAGCGTGGGCAGTGTCCCTACCTCACCCCCACAAGCCAATAAACGAGAAAAAAAAAAAGCACTGAAAACTGCTGACTTGGCGTACTTGATCAAAACAGCAATAAATTTGAGAAACACTTTACAGCGTCTTGCATGAGAGGGGTAGAAGGCAAGAGGTTTTGAAGAAATCGAGTGGGAGTGGTTTGCCCGAGCTTGCCAGCAGAGGCATGCTGGGGACGTCCCTTACTTCTCCTCGGCTTTGTCTTCTTGTCCCTTCTAATGTACCAGCAATAACATATGTCACTGCTACTAGTGCTGGTAGTCAATGTTTATAGCGTTGTATTCTGTGTTGGAGCCACTTTGTTCCTGATGCCTCAGAAATAGGGAACAGAGCCAGTCTACATCCCAAACAGCTTTTGGGAGGTGCTGGCATGGCATGGACACGCGTGGGGAACCTGGATCTGGAAGGTGTGCTCCTTCCAAGCACCGGGGCAAGGCTTTCGGGCAACAGGCATGTAACTGACCTGTTTTGTGATGGATCCCAAGTTAACAGTGTATGATAACCGAGTCTTCATCATCTTGTGGGCGACGGCCGCTCGGCTGCACCGCTCGCCGCTGCCTGCACTGGCGCATCCCTCCCTGCACACGCGGCAGTGGTCGATTTGTCCAGTCCTGCCTAGCCGGGCTCTGATCTGCATCAAATGGTAAAAAGAAAACATGTGTTTTGCATTTCATATCTGCTCTGAATGATTAGGTAATTTACACTAAATCTCAGCCTGATGTTAATTTACTTAGCTCTTTCGTTACTAGATTGAGAACTATCTATCAAATTTACATGTAATGAATTTTTGATAAACAGGTTAAGTATAATTATGTTTAGAATGGGGGGATGTTCAGAGGGTGCGGTGGGACGAGCTGCATTGCCAGTGCTTGAGCAACACAGGAGACCTTGCCACGCGTGTCAGGACGGGTCTCCCTGGTGTGTCTGGGGCTTTGCTGAGGAGCTGATGGGCACAAATGCATCCTACAACCAGCTGCGACTTCTTCTGTCTGATTGCAGGAGGAATAACTCTTATGCCGGATTACGTGATCCGAAAAATGTCAGCAAGGCCGTCAAGTGATAGTTCCCTTTGGGTATCTTAATTTTTAATTTTCCCAGCTCAAGTATTTTGGCCCTGTTTTTGAAAGGTGCTGAGTATCTCCGTCATGGAAATAGTAGAAAGAAAGGGAATGGGATGTGAGACCTGAACAAAGCAAAGAGCAAAACTCTTTCTGGAAAACATATTTTCCGTTCTAGGCCTGCACGTGTTGAATATTTGATATTTTAAGCTGGAAAAGCAGAATTTGCAACTGACAGTTTACATGTGCATATAAGCATTTGACTGTCTCCAAAAAAAAAAAAAACCCGACAGAAAAGCGGTTCTCCAAAGCATGGAATAAGGCAGTGTGAGAACTGTTAGTAGAGCTCTTTAAATTACAAAGTCTCTTCTTTTAACCCATAAATATTTACACTCCACATTTCTTGAAACATCTGTTCTAAATACACAGACAAGTAGCCCCATAACCGTACATATGACACTAATATTTAAACTGATAAAGAGTAATAATTAATGTGAAATTTGCAAGAAATTAACTAGCTAATTTGCATTTTGAGATTGTGCCATTTCAGGAAGCGGTAAAGTATGGCTTTTGCTTGTGTAGCTCCGACCTCCTGGGGTGGGGGGGAAGGTGGTCTTGGAGAGCTTCTCCCTGCAGGTTTCGCAGTGTGAGGGCACCCTCAAGACATTTTCCAGGGTTTAAACAGTTTGTGCCTTGCAACCTGTCATTTTGCAAAGCCGTTTGGTAAGTGAGTGTGTTTTTTCTTCTTTAAAACGTGTAAAGTGGAGAAATTTCCGTGACATAAATTAACTTGCGTGTTGATGGGAAGATGATCTTTATGTCTGTGGGACCAGGCGGCGTGTGTTGTAGTGAGGTAGGGTTTGTTGTACTAAAAAGACATTGTCCTTAATGAATACCAAATTTAATGGGCACATGACAAGTCAGCTACTGTTGCCCTGAGGCGATCCAAACTTATAGATCCTATTTTTTTTTTTTTTAATATTTCAGACTATTTTAATTTATATGCATACTTGAAATGTTAGGACACACGATATTCTTTTCTGGCTGGTATTCTCGTTTAGTGCCAAGTGCCGAGGTGCAATGAAAAGATGGAGGCGTGTGTCGCAGTCTAAATGGCCGCAGTGTTTTTAGTACAGCCGCAGCATCCGATCACAGCAGCATCTTAGCAGTCCGCGCCCAGTGAAGCCTGTGCTGGGCGAGCTCTCCTGCGGCTCACCCCCCGGCAGGGCTTTGGCAGTGCCCCTGCGGGGTCTGATCCTGCAGAGCATCGCCGCCTCCCTGGTGGCAGCCGGTCGCAGGCTCTGCAGTCTCAGTTCCTCCTCTACGTAAGATCCAGCGTCCTTCTAGCCTTACAGGCTAGATCTAGATTTCAGGCTGCCGACCTGGGACGAAGCACCAGCTGTGGGACCGGCTTTGGCAGCAGCCTGCTGGAGTTACCGGGAGATGTCTCACGTGGTGCTCTCCAGCACCACAGCTGAGGGCAGCTGCTGTGGTGGGTTGACCGCCATCCAGAGAAGACCTGAGTGAACAGGGTTGTTGGTTTGCTTGCTTAGAGTATTCCTGATACCCTATGTGTGTCATACTACCTCTTGCAAATAGGTAAAAAATACAACCGGTAGAAAAGGATGTTGAAATGCTGTCTGACGCTCAACTTGCACCGCTTGTCTTCTCCATAATCCACATTACTGTATAAATGATGCTCTGTGAAACAGATTTTTCCAGCTACAGTTGTTTATGATATTCTCCAGGTAAAGGTATATCTGAGCTGGAACATAGATTACCAGCCCTTATCCTGTTTATCTTTAATATTTCACGTAGCAGCTCAGCTGTGCTGGGTTTTTTTTAATGATAAATTGTGGCTATTGTAAACAGAAGTACTCAAATCATGGTCTCACTGCACATGTCTTTCATGACTGTGCTGCCACAATAATGAGAAATGGGAGATAATGACTTAAGGAAAAAGTGCTGGACTAAGTGGGACAGTAAATTAGGCATTTATCTCTCTCCAATGGAGGCCTGTTTCCAGTTCCCTTCTAGGTCTCAGCTGAGCTCTATTTAAAAGTAAACCACGTCGTATTTCACAAAGCCAACCCACTCCATAGAAATCAGCATATAAGCGCTCACATTAAATTACCATATTACCCAGGAGGTCCTGGTTTTCAGGAAGGTCAGAGTTGAGGTGTATTAGCAAGAAAAAATAAGGTTATACCGTTCTATCTTTTTACTATGCATCCAGAGTATGGAAAATTCCCACTTACTGTCTGTCTCTCTCTTTCTCTCTGTTTTGGTTTTTTTCCTCCTGTGTGTTTTAAATTCTGGTAATTTTTAGACTGTAAGAAAACTACTGTGTACAGAAATCGCATGCCTGTGGTTTCCTTTCAAGGGGAAAGGATTGTAATGGTATTAGATTCAATGAAGTGTGTTTGACTATGCATACGCTAGAGCGTTTTACTCAGAAAACTATGGCAAAGATTATTATTACGGTTGCAAAGTCATAGGACCCTTGCTTTATTTAATTCGGAAGGTTGAGCTACTCAGAGGATGACTCGAGATTGTATAATGGAGAAGTCTGTTCCCTCTTGCCTTATTTGTTGCAAACGTGGAAGGGGTTTCTGAGGAGAGAGATGCGGGCAGCTGAAGCTGGTTTTGATGAATTTGATGCTCTCCCCATGTCTGGGACATATTTGCAGTATGACGTTACTCACAGGGACGCAGGATCGGTAAGACTATAAATGTTCAGTCTTCTGCTGTTTTTCAAGCAGCTACATCATATAGTTGTATTAAAATTTACTGGTTTTCCCCCTTCCATTAGGCCTTATGAAATGCTGTTTCAGAACTTTGTTCTGGCTGTAGGAAACCATCATTCATCTTTAAATGGAAATATTTTAATGGGCAGGTTACACCAACTGGTTACACCAACTGCTCTTCTGACAGCAATATTTTTAAAGTTGAATAAATGTTCTTGCTTCCTAGCTATTTACTACCACCTAATTTATTTCATTAACAAAAAAAAAGAAAAAAGAAATGAAAAATCATGTCCCTTTTCAGTCTTCGTTTTGTTCACTGAGCTGGCCAAGCTCTTTTACTCCTCATTCCACAAACAGACTTTTGTTTTCTTCCCTGATCACCTTTATAGTTCTTCCATTTTGAATTCATCTTTCTTGAGCACCATGCTCTAGAACTAGACACACTGTCCCACAAATGCTACGTTCTTAATGATGGATAATGGTGGTCATGATGTCCGTATAGGTATTACCTGATACACCAAGTCACATTAACTAAGCCTTTAACTGGTGACCGCTTCTATGGATGTGTGACTTCGATCTGATTTGGAGAAGTGCTGAGGTCTCTTTACTGCAACTTACATGTATGGGAGCTACATTTTAAATAGGAAATCATAAAAATACGAGTTGTTTATGAGCAGCAGATCTCAGGTTTCCCAATCTGTTTCCCGTGTTGATCTTCTAATGGCTATTAGGTCAACTTATCAGCCTTTTTTTTTTTTTTCGGTGGGAACCCATCCCTACCTAGACAACTAGGTTCATAAAATATGGAAGAACTGGAACACTTTCTGTTGCCTACCATTCTGCTGAGTTTGACTGAAATTAGGTGATGTCTGCAAAGTTGTAAGGAGGGGACACAGGAAAGAATTTGCTTCCTCGCATGTGCGCACACAACGGTAACGTGGTGGCTTTGCAGGCTAAAAGTGATATAGTCTTCTGTAACTAAAGACTAAAGCATCTCTGTAAGCAGAGTCAATGAGTGTACCATAGGCAACTCTGGCATTTCAACTGGGTCCAAGGTAAACAGTACCAAACTCCCATGTTTCTGTGTGAATTACAAACCTCTGAGACACGTTTTCAGTTCTAATGGCTGCGCAGCCTCCGATCTCTTGCTTGGGAAAGATTATTGAAGAGTTGCTGAAGTGATGCGCTGACAGTTCCCGTTTCCTCTGTTTCACTGGATTTCCATTAGTTCTGGTATTGAAATGCCTGTGGATTTGTAGAGGGACTGCATATTTGTCAGTATCTCTGAAGGATTTTTTTTTTTTTTTGTGCCAGTAGAAGTGTCAATGGATATCTTTAATCAAGGATCTCTTGGATCCGACTCCGATGACCATCATGACTTTCTTTTTGAAGGGATCTCAGGGAATGGCATTTCTTTTCTTTTCAGGCCTCCCACTACCAGATCAGCCTTCTGTCCTTGCTTTCAATAAATAGCTGAATACTGGCAAGCTTATTCCCAGCAGTTTGTGCTGGAAGTTGATCTCCTGGTTAGTTACCTTGTAGGTCAGAACACCATTAATAAATTGCATTAAGTGTTGAGGCAAAGGTTGGAGAAGACAGAATCCAGATCAGTATTTTACTTGGCTATAATATTTAATTAAAATATGTAAAATTATATATTTCTGCATACATATATTCTCTTCATGATGTTTTCTAAAACAAATTGCCTTTGACTTACAAAAAGTAATGCAGAAACATATTCTCAACATTACAGAATCTACATCTAAACTCAAGCAGGGTCAGAGGGGCAAACTTTTTAGGTGTTAGCACCATGGAAGTTGATAATCAGGAAAAGGAGGCTGATACCATGAAAATACCAATGATTCTAATTGCTGCGAATTCAAGTCCTGACCTTCGTTTCTAACAAACTTTGCAGATTAATTCAGACCTGAGATATTTATATAGCATGATCTGAAACGGTTTGTAACTTCCAATTTTCAAGGCAAGAATATTATCCTGAATGAAACTTTATCTTAGCAAGCAGCTCCTGAACGCTGTAGCAAGAGCAGGTACCAGGAGTTAAGGTTCTCATTCATGAGAGTGGGGTAGCATAACGTATAGCTGAAACAGTATGCAAGTCATCCACGTGAAGGACTTGGATGGAGCTTGTTTTCTCTTACAATACGGATGGAAGGAAACTCTGAAGGTGTTGGATAGGAACAAGAAAAATGTGATGTATAGCGCATATCCTATAACTCACCATAACGTAAGTTCACCTGAAGTGCTACCTCATTCCCTGTATCAATATGGACTATTCAGTCCAGCGTTACGTTTACCCGCCGGTGCTGTCGGTGCAGCTGCTTTGTGTGTTGATGCCCTGCCCGTGCCAGCAGCAGCACGTCCTGCTGGTCACTGCTGGGACACGGCTCCTCTTGCAAAGTGGGTGTTTGTGAAAGCAAGGGAAAACCCTAACAGTTCTCTCTCTGCACACGCTAATGTGTGTGCTATTAGAATAAATACATTAATTACAGATAATAAATGTAATAAAATATTGTTAAAATACGTTATAAAGCCAAGAGAGGAAGGTGAGGATAAACAAGGAGGACTCTTTTCTTTCAGTTCCTTGCTTTCCTTTCACTCTCCAGGTTTCTACTTTCTTTCTCGAGACATCTTTATCTTAGCAATTTTATTTGGTTTCTTGTAGGCAGAATAATTGGGTGCCTTCCTGCCCGCAGCGGTATCTTAGCTTTTCCATGCAACTGATGTCACAGCTGTGTATGCGAGCCCAGCCCAGGGAAGGGGTCCTCTGATTGCCGGTGAATGCAGCTGGTTCTGCTGCATTTTATATTTACTTCATTCCTTAACAAGAGCATACAGAGGGGTAAACGTGCCTTAATGATGAACGCCGCGTTTCTATGTATAGGTTTACTGTAGGCATTACCAAGCAGGCTGGCCCGAGTACAGTGACCAGAGCTGCACTTCCCAGTCAGTCCAATTCGTCTTGTCCCCAGCAGTCTTTCTATACCCTTATTTTCTCCCTCAGAAAGGACACATTCCCTATTTTCACGTTGGTCAACAGAATGCATGTCCCACACCTGACAGTGCAATCCAATACCCCAGCATGGCGCATGGTGCAATCCAATGCCCCAGGTGATAGAAGCTGCAGCCGAGCTGAATACAACTGGACTCCTTCCGAGGTGGTCAGAAAAGCGGACTGAATTTCGGGATCACAGCACTTTGTCAAATAATATTAATTGAATCCATACATTGGAAGAAGCCTATCTGTGTCGGCATCTTTGCTTTTACTTAGGAGAGGAGTCCTCTTCTTCTTTTCTAGATTTTCCGTAGTCTCAAGACTTGACTAAGTTGCCCATGTGCACTGAAATTCATAAACTGCCTATTTGCCAAGATTTAAATACCTAACCTTTCTGATGGCACTTGGGATTGAACTATGGTTCTTGAGAGAGGTTATTAAGCCACTGTGCCCGTTATGCTTAATTTTTGAGAATAGGAAGTAACGTCTGCACTGTAGCCAGAATTCGTCTCTTTGCTCAGCTCAGCATATTTTTTAATGTCAACAATTAAGAATTGCCATTAAAGAGTATCACAATCAAAGAATGTCTGCAATCCAGGACAAATTAATGAGGTACGCTAAAACCTCTACCACGTTTTCTGTTCCTTGAGATGCTTTGTTTCCGTCTTCCTTAGTAAAGCCACCTGTAACCATTGTAGTTCTTAATGACTTTAAATGAAATTATTCAACTATTACTATAATGATAAAAAGTAGGCAGAGGTAATATGCTGGCAATAAGGATATGGACACATAAATCTAGAACATACATGTCCAGACCTGCTAATGTGATGGCCACGTTACGGGCTTCCCGTGTGTGACCTCCCAGGCACGTACAGAGTGAAGACCGTCAAACAGACTATGACGAGGCTGATGCTGATGGAGAAGTACAGCCCACAGAAGTAACAGCCCTGGAACTTACCAGGCTAACAGGCCTTCAGCAATCAGAAAATGAAAATCAAAGGTGGCATCCAAGGTAAAACGTTGAGTTGAGTGCAATGGTTTTATTGATTTATACAGACTCAAGGTTTTGCCTCCATAAGCTTCCTAGTTTCTGTACAGATTGGGGTCTGTTTGGTCACGTCTGTAGAACTGAATGTCTGACACTTCTCTCACAGATGACACTTCCGTAACTCAGGTGTAAAGCGTAATTCCAATTTTTATTTAAAAAAAAAAACCACAAAAGAAAATTCTAGAGAATTTTTTCCATTAGATGATATTCCACCAGCTCTAGCTCTGAGCAGCCTTTTCCTGGTGACAAGCAGGATTCAGATCCCACTCTTTCTGGGAGGCTGCTAAAGCAACAGTTTCTACCTTGAAATATTTTTGTTTCAGAGTAAAACTGTGTCAGCAGAAAAAAAAAACCCACCAAAAAACAAACAACAACAAAAAGCACTGACTGCTTTGCTTGGGAGGTGTGAATAGCATTTTCAAACAGATTTGAAGCAATTTGCTTTTTAAATTCTTGTGTGCACATCTTGCCATGCTTTCTGATTAACACCTTGCAGAATTTTTCATTTCCTTTCCATTTGCCTTTGCGATGTGTGTTTCTCAGACTGGTGTTTATCCTGTGGGTAAGCATCGCTCTCAGGAGTAAACGATCTCAGGGAGGGAAATTTTATTTTCAGAAAAACTCTTTGTTCAATGAATTTATGTGAAGCTTTGTGGTTTATGCTGCTGAGTTTCTCGTCAAACGATGGTGAGACAGGAGGAGGTGATGCTGGTGGTGAGATCCAGGGGAAGGCTGGGCTCAGACTTGGTGCTCATCTTCTCGGGCACTTTCACTCCAAGACAGCAGTGGGTTAAATTGTAAGAGTGGACAATTTTAGCAACTGAATAACATACATCTCCAACAGCCCCTGAAACCCACTGGGGGATGTGATTCATAACAGCAGAGAGGAGAAGTGAGCTGCTGTGGGACGAGACGTTTGAATGAACCTCCCTCCATTTCCTTACGAAACTCCATGAAACAACCTGGCTGGGGGCATGGACCGAAAAATCCTTGTGAAGCAACGTTTTGATTTGAAAAGCTGGGCAATGTTTTGATTTGAAGCAGTGACCACAGTGTGTAAATGGCACAACTTTGTTTCCAGAGAGCTCTAAACTTAATAAAATAGAATTGAGGAATTTTTATTTTTTTTTTTAAATGAAACATTGGTGACTACAACCCCCTGGGGAATTCAGACACAGAGTGGGGGGAAATGGTTGCAGTCTCATCCCAAAGTGGGCAGACCTGAGGCTTTGTTGTGAGATGAGGAGATACGTGGCTTTACCATGAAAGGATTTTGGAGGAGAAAGAAAAAAAAAATTGTACTTCAGGCTTAAAAATTGTGTTTTGTTTCATGTGTGGGCAAAGGGAAGATGTATTCAGGCTCTTTTTTAAATTTTTTTTTTTACTCTCCAGAAAGCACTGGCAGCTGGATTGCTCTGATCAATAAAATTATAGCATGGTAGCAAGTCGCAGTTTGTCTGCAGGTTCAAATCCAGCTCTAGTGAGGTAATCAATAACTTTGTTTATAATGACATCTAGCTGGCAATGTGTGGTTGTTGCTGAAAAGCCTTATAAAAAAAAAAAAGTTGGACCGAGTAGTAATTGTATTTGAATTACCATATGAGACTGGGCATGGTCTCTTCCCATGCAGATTAAGATAAAATACCAAGGCAGAATGGGAAGGAACACAGGTATGATGGCTTCCTTACATGCTTGAAAAAGAAGGGCTTAATTTTGTAATTCCTTCTGATACTTGTGAAGCATTACGTACCTATCCTGTCGTGATGACGCGGTTATACATCCCGCTTCCCCGGCAGTCCAGGGCCACCACTCATGAAGGTCTTTGGTTGCTTGCAGGGAGCTTTTCTGCTATTGCCTCTATTTCTGTCGAAGTGCTTTGAAGCGTCCACGTCCTCCCGGGTTCTCTCTGGTTTGCTGTTCTCAGCCTGTTCCTTGGGCGCAGGTTAAAATCCTGGTCTCTGTCTAGCCTGGAATATATGAGGATGCTGGATCAGGCTCTGAGGTATTGGACTAACGTATGGAGAAAGCAGTGGCATAATAAGGCTCTTTAAAAAATAATTTTGCTTTGTAACTATTAGAGATCATATAGAAACTTTTAGATAACATGGGGAAAACAAATATTTGTTAGTTTTTAATTACAATGTGATATAAAATAATGGCCAAATGAAAGGTGTACCGTGCCTTTTTGCCTGATGTGCTATGCTAGTTTCCGCTCGTTGCGTTTCTCATCACTTTTTAACATTTAATCGAGTGTTCTGGCTCCGTAACCCGGCGCACGGCTGCCGTGCCGGGCTGCGGGACGGGAGGATGATGAGGAGGTGGCCTCCGGCCAGGTAGTTTGTGTTGGGTGCGATGGTGCCGCGTCGAGGCGGCCCGCGGGAGGATCCAAGGGCTAATTGTCTGTTTTCGGGGAGTTAGCGTTATTGGCACCTGCCATTACCCCATCCGGGCGGCTGTCACCGGCCCAGCCGACCCGCCTGCGCTAATTGCAGTGGCCTTTTCATCGCGCAGGATCACCCGGCTAACCGCAAAGAGCTGTCTCTCCATTAGCGCCGGCGGCCGCCGGCTCGATCGGCCGGGCTCGGCGGGCATGATTGGACTGTCAGCGCGGGGTGACGTGCCGGCGTCGGGAGCGTTTAGCCGGCACCCTTTGCCCCTCTCCCTGCACCTGAATCCCCGAACCTGACCGCCCTGCTCGTTTCCGAGGGTGCTCCGGCTTCGCAAAGTTCAGCGAGGCACAATGGCAGGCGGGCAAGGCGGTCTCTGACAAGAGATCAATACTGTCCTCCCCGGCGCGGGAGCGGGCTGCCGGCCCTGTCAGAGGGATGTGTGCCGTAATTGGATCACGGATGCGGGAGCCATCCCAGCCTCCCGTCAGCACTGTCACAGCTGTCAGATGTCATCCCTCCGTACAGCTGTCACTGCGGGAGGGCCGGGGCTCCTTCTCCCTTCTAACCCAATGCAAATGTCCACTTAGCGGATGAATATTGAAGATATTAGACACTTCTCTATGCCTTTATGCAAAATAAAGATCTGTGTCATCTGTGAATTTCATGGAAATAAGTTGCAATTTATTCACTGTGAGAAAAGTGAAGTGAAGCCTGTAAAAATGAGAAATTATTTGGTTCAGGCTATTAAAAAAAAAAAGAATATTTTCAAGAATAAACAAAATATGCAGATTTTCTTCTGAAGACTAAAAACTACCAGATAAATATATTTTTATGAGAATAGAGTAGCAGTTTTGTATTAGAATATTATTTTATGCAAATAAAAATTTTTCATTTCTGGATACCCTTACCGAGAGAGAGAAATGCAGTTGGAGTAAACTTTGATTTCTGGGAAAAAAAAAAAAAATTAAAAATTACTGAGAAATATAATCTTAATATTTGTTTTAAAATAAGTAGATGATGAAATCTGAGAGGCACGCTGATAGGTAGAACCGGGCGGTTGCTATACAGCTGCCAGATGGGAAGATAAACCTGCATACATCAGCTCTTACAAAGCCCGTTGCTTCCAGCAGTAGCTGCAGTGAAGAGCAGAGCCTGCCAGCCGGGAGCGGGGATGGGAGTGCTCTGCTCTCCTCCGCTCCGCTCTGCCGGCGCGCTCCCTGCCTTGCCGCCCTCTCCGTGCCGAGAAAGTTTTCAGAGAATGTGGCAAAGCAAATGCAAACTGGAACAAATGTCTGTGGTTTTTGTTTTGTTTTGCTTTCCTTTTTTCTTGTCCCCCCTCCCCCCCCCCCCCTTGACTTGTGCGTGGATATGGCATAAACCAGACCATTGTGGTTAACTTAAAAACATGATTCAGTGAAATAACAGAACCCGTCAATCTGTTGGGGATGAAGCACGAGCAGCGCCGTGGGTAGACTGGGCAGCAGCCCTATGGTGTTATTGTTCCCTATAATTGGGAGTAGTTTATATGCAGCAGAATAGGATCCAGATCTCTCTTGCTGTCATTAGAGAGGAATAAACTACTATATTATTTGCTAAGGAACTAAAACCCAATAGGCTACTGGTTTTTGGACACATCCCCCCCGCCCCCCAAGATGATGTCAACATCATCCCTGGCTTTCGGTCACGGCTGTTCCTGATTTGGCTGGCTGGTTGTTTGTTTGTTTATTTATTCATTGCATTTCTCTGCTGGAGCCCGGAGCCCTGGGCTGCCCCTGTCAAGCGTGGGCTGCCCCGCTGACGGAGGAGCGTGAACCTGATTTCCACCACGTAACCCCAGAGCTCGGCGAAGCGCTGTGGGAGCCACCGAACCCCTTTACAACCCACCCTGACCGCTTGTGCCCACGCGCCGGGGAAAGCCGCGGCCAGGCTTGCCATTACGGCCGTACGCAATCTGCAACACAGCAATAATAATAAAAGGGCAAACTGGAGGGAGCAGCAATGGTGGTCCATCGGGGCAAAAGCAGGTCCTGAGGGGGACTTGAAGAAGGTGGCCCGAATATTAAGTTAAGATGCAAAATTTCCATCGATTTCAATGGCAGCAGGATCAGGCTTTAATTGTTCTGTTGCTTGTGCTGTTTGGAAAGTTAAGAACTAACCAGGCTTTGCTTCACCTTCGCTTTCTTCCAGTGCAATACTCGTAAAAGCCAAACAGGTAATCCGTGTATAATAAAAACGAGAGGCTGGGGGCGAGGGCCCCGACACGGGCGGGTGGCTGTAGCCCTCTTTGGAGCATCTCCACCTCCACGTGCAAGTCTGTGTGCAACTGTAGTGACAAAGGAAGTACCTTTTTTTTTTTTTTTTTTTTTTTTTTTTTTTTTTTTTTTTTTTTTTTTTTTTTTTTTTTTTTTTTTTTTTTTTTTTTTTTTTTTTTTTTCCTTTTAAACGTGGTTTATGGCTAATTATTATGGCTAATTACATCAGAGATCCAAAACAGTCCTTCTTACATTTGCATTAATAAGGTGTATCACATGATCCATACTGAAGTAGGAGTATACATCAAAGGTAGATTAAAGGTTGGTTAGGCATCAAACTATGTTCTATATGTAAATTTATAGCAATGATGTGCTGTGGAAAGATAGCTTACCCTCTATTTCTGTGCTACTAAATAAAATTAAAAATTCACAACTCTGGTTTATGGGATTTTAAATGAATTTGATCTCTCTTTTGGGCAGGGCAAATAAGTGTTTTGTGATGTATTATTTTACAAAAAAAAAAAAAGACCATCGTTCTGGCTCATTTAATTTTGCGAGTGAATGATCTAAGATTAACTACAGACTAGTCAGTGCAGTTTAAAAGCTGAAAGCAATTTTCAGCCATAGATGGTAATGCCACATTTAGTCCACAACCGAATGACTCTAAATGACTAAGCTGCAAGGTCTTTGTATATGACCACAGGGCCTGATAAAGCCATAGGAACACAGTAAAAGCACAAAAATAGTTCCAATTTATTTGGTGCCATCACCTTAATGAGATTAATACAGACGTGTTCATGTGCCTAATTGGTGATTTTGTTTTAACTGGTAATGAAGGATTAAATCTTCAGGCAACAGGCTACTTGCAGAAAAGGGGATTGGAGAAAAAAAGTTTTTAATTATAAAAGGCAGCTAGTGAAATATACCACTACAAAGTTAATAATGCATCTTTAATAAAATATATATATGTATGTTGCATTTGCCACTTCACTGTTTGCCTGAGCGGTTTTAGGGAGTGTTCATTTGGAAGAGAGGGGTAATGGTGAACTCGGTCGTGTGTTGTTGGCGTCTCTTGGTACCGAGGGAGACGAAAGCTGGGCATGCAGCGTGCTCCGTTTCCAGACCTGGGCATCTGGAAAACCCACCGAGTCCATAGACTCAAAATATTTCTGCGGATCCTGTTCTGTTCCTTAGACCTTACATTATGGAGCGGAGTTCGGGGAAAAGCTGGCCCCCAGGAGGGCTGGACTGAGCTCCGTCCTGGCTGACGGCAGCTCCTCTGATGAGCAGCCGCACCAGAAGTGTGAACTTCACCCTGAACGGCAGCGAGCTCTGCCCTTCGGAGTCCGGTTGTGACCATTTAAATGCTAACACTATTAAATATGCTGCCAAAACACAAACACCCAGCCTAAGTCATTAAAATGTAATTACGAGGGGGCAGCTGAGCCTGGTTTGAGTTTTGACTCAGAGGAATCTTGCAAAAGACACCAATGCATAAACCCAAACCCACCCCAGCTTCAGCCCGAGCCCATGGACCTCTTACAGGGAGTAATCCCGTCTGCCTCTTAAAATGGCTCTTTGCAGGCATTTGATTAAATTTAGCTGTTTTGTTCGTTTCCCTCCCCACCCCCCCCTCCTTGTACCTTTTACAAATGGATGTATAGCGTGGGCCTTACGGCGCTCTTCTTTTAGCTTGAACTTTCAATAGAGACAATGGCAAAAAGGTCTTTAATGTAAGATACCCTTGCGTTTTTAAAGTGTTTATTACTTTAAATTGCGTGTAAGTAAGGTGGCTTTTATCAAGCGAATGGCTTTTTATAAAAAATGCAGCTTTTGGATTTGTCTTGGCAAAAGAGCAGCTCTGTCACCCTGTTTTATGGCCTCTCCTCTGTTACACGTGAAACCGAGAGCCATCATCTAAAATTTCTTCTGTTTTCCACAATTTTATTTTGCCACTGGCAGAGCTGGGGAAAAAACCAAAACAAAACAAATCCCCAAACCTCAACAACCACCAAAAAAAAAAAAAAAAGGCAACCCGTCAGCTCATTGTACGGCAAAACAAACCCTACCCAAATACTCCCAGTGCTCGTAACATCTTCAGACTTTGATGGTATATTAGGAAGCGCTTTAAAAGGACCCTGGGTAGTGATACCCCACGCTGCGAGATGCTACCTTCCCGGCGAATGAAGACAGGAATATATTTTACATTTCTTGTCAGATTGAACTTTAAGACATCTTGACTGCTTTCTCTATAATTTAAACATCACAGCCCAAATGGCAACACGCTCTGCTCGGTTCCAGTTGCGTGGAGCCTCGGTGCTCCGCTGGCTCGGGGCAGCGGCAGTTGGCCCCTCCGCCGGCATCCCGCTCTCCCCGCAGCGTGTCTCGCCATTATACCGGGGACCAGAATGTCACCCTGGTCTCAATGGTTCGTCAGCTGAAGGATATGGTTAACAAATGTAAAACCAAACTTCAGAGGAGCTGCTTTTCTGTGCTAAGTGATCTGTATTCCCTCTGAATTTACTTTCCCCTAACCCCGTGAAATTAACAGTACTTTCTGACATTCGACCCCCTGACCTCACATATAATAAGAATTTAAAAAGCACCATGCATGAGTGTGTCTGTGTAATGCAAAACTGGGAAAAATGACCATGTCACCGTTTTATTATACAAAACCTTCTCCATCTCCATTGCATGCTTCATATATGAGTGCTCAGTTTAAAGTTATTATAAAGAAAAACACAGTTTTAACAGTAATAACTCACCACTCGTGACTTTTATAGACAATAAATTGTAGCAAATACATATTGCTGCACAAGAGGCCTGTACTCCATTAATGCAGATATTTACCGGGATAAGTGTTAAAAATAGTCTGCGGGAAGAGGCCGGCGGTTCAGAGGCAGCGGCTTCTGCGGGGCTGGCTGCCGGGGGTGCAAGTGCGTGCACAATGTGTAGGTCTCAAGGTTTAAGAGGCAGAAGCAGAAAAGTGTTATGTGGAAATGATTTTGCAGTTATCAGGCTCAGGGGATGACAGCATACAAGAGTAAGAACAAGGTGCTATGTGGCTTTTTCTTCACTGTGAAGTAAAGATTGGCAGCTGGAAGTAAGGCTTACAGGCAGACCTGCACACAGGACCTCTTCACCCAGGACTCATAATCACTACTCAAAGGAAAACGCATTTACCAGTAAAAAGCGGCTGTAGCCATCAGAAGTGTGCTTAAAACACCACTTAAATATCACTTTATACGCTATTACTTGCAAACTGTGGCTTGGTATTAAATTATACTTGCATAGGCTTTTGCTTAGGTGCTGATAATGCTTTTGAGGTTGCATTGGTGAAGAAGAATTTAGGCTGCTTTACAAGAGACGTGACTGGAATATCCCCCGGTGCTGACAGTGACAGGGTGAAAAATTGCAGAACTGTACTTTCTTTCCCCATATAGATTGTAATTTTAATTGTCATTGTGGCCCTTCTGTTTTAATTATGGGACTTCTTTGATATATACCAGGACATCGTATTGAATGAAAATATGGTGCTATAATAGTCTCTTTATAATTAATGACCACATGTAGATCTTGGTGCATAAAAGGAAAGGAATAAATGAACAATTTATTTAACTAGGTTTTGGATTTCTTTCTGTCTTCCAGTGAATATAAAATGATCCTGGGGCTTCTGAGGCTGTTTGATGTAAGAACTGCACTGAATATCTAATAAAATTACATTGGTGTAGATTACAAAACATATTAGGTGGTTTTATTTAAAAGTGTTCCCATTACAGATGGTAAATTTCTTCTATTTACTGTGTTAGCCTCCCTTGGTTTTAGATTTTGAAACAAATGATGATTTTCTTTAGTTTATTTGCAAAAGCGTTTAAAAAAAACTAAAGCAGATTTTCCTCACGAAGCCAGCAGTTCTGCAGGTGAGCTCTTACGTGAACTGTAGGTAACGTCTCCTCTGGAATGTAATTTGTATACCTATTGCACACGGCAGATAGCCGCTCCTCCCCCCTAACTTTTGCTTTCGAAATATGATGGATTTATGTTCTATTAATTTATGGCTGAAGAACTCATTCTGTGTGTCCAATCTTAAGCAGGAGTGGTTGTAGGAAAACACAGTAAAAATATAAATGGCCGGTAGTTTCGTGTTTTTTACGTAGTCCAGGGAGGAGGAAAAAACCCCCAAACAACAGCCTGCGGGGAACGCCACGCCATCCCGCAGCCAACCCTCGCAGGTTTTCACCATACAGGCACACACAGACTTGCAAATACACCCGGCTGATATACATTTCAGGAGGGTAGAAACCTCCATGGATTTCTGAAAAGCAGACATATTTGTCCAGCGTCTGTCAGTGTAAAACTAGAAAATATACCCTGACAAGCTTCTGCTAATTTTATTGCGGCGCGGAGCAGTGTGCATGCATCCTGGGCGGGCTGACTGCAGTTCAATTGCCGAGCAGGATGAAATTGGATCGGCAGAGACAGGGACTACCCTGGGGTCAGCCGCGACCATGCCACTTCCATGTGATGTCTAGTTGGGGTGATGGTGTGTAAATAAACGTGGAGAATTGCAAATCTTGTCATGGCCACGCAGAACAGCTCAAGCATTTAAAGATGGTTGCCCGCAAACCTAACTGGAAGGTGGTTGCTCTGTGTGGTGGCTGACGAAAAACTCCCTTCTTCGCCCTGGTCTTCTCCTTCCCGACATCTCCGAGAGCACTGACCCAGCACCGCATTGCTGAAGGGATTAATCACCAAATTGTTTTTCATTTTAGCGGAAAGTAAAGAAACTAACTAACCGCGTTCTAATATTGTTCTTTTAAAGCCGGGCTGCGCCGAGGCTGGCAAATGCTTTGTATTTATGTTATCTGACTTGATTTATTTGTTTTTTAAAATGAGGTGAGGAATCTTAATGTCCTACTGTTTAATGAATTTAGGCGCATTAAAGTTCCATGAGGTCTTTTCATTATTATGAACTTTACTAATGTTAGAAAATAAAATATTATATAATTCACATTTTCTGCTTATGAATCTAATTTTATTTAAATACTACTTACAATGGTCATTAAAATACACTTAAATTTTGCTACCTTCGACCAGTAAGATGTATTTTTTACCAGTTTTACATTTACACATATCTGTTTTTCTGTTACTTTTCCCACATGACAATTACCTTTCATTACAAATTTATAAAATCATTTACATTTTAGCAGTTTAAATGTTTCTGCTGACATTTTGTAACTATTACCCTCTTCTAGAATGGCATATGTTCAGGCAGTTAATAAAAAATTAAATGGAATAGCACTAGACAAGGTGAAGCTTTGTATCAGAGTGTTCTGCACATTTCTGAAAATACCATCTTTGTGTTGCAAACTGTGAAGTGAGGTTAGGGCTATGCCAATATGTGTATTTGTCATAACTGTCACAGAGTCCATGAACTAGCCAATCATTCCGCTCTTAATTAGACAGTTACATTTTGCTTTTTAGAAAGCATCCTCATGTAAAATGGTGTCTGAGATTCGAGAAAGGTGCTTGGAGCAAAGGGGGCAGCGAATACCAGCATCAAAACACTTTTTATGTGGACGAGGCAGAGTTTTTAACTGCTGCCTGACTCCTAAACGAGGGATATAGGTTGTATACTGTTAAGAACCCTCTCTGATTTTAAACAGAGGAAATGTCATCTTAGACTTCTTGAAGATGGAGGCAAAGAAACTGCTTAGGTGTAGGATATTTAGGTACATGCTGCATCTGTAGCATAAATAAATCAGAATGGCTATTTAAAAAAAAAAAAAGAAAAAAGAAAAAAAAAAAGGTGTACCACTAGCTTACTTGGAGATTGTTAAGCATCTGAAGACCGCGCTTGGGTTGTGTGTGCTGGTATTAGGCTAGGAGGGCTTGCCTGCATAAAGCCATGGCTCTCATCAAGAACGCTTTTTCAGTCTCATAAATCTGAATTGATTTCACGAAGACATTTACAGTGCGTTCTGCTAAATACAGATTCTGTGGCCAGAATTAGGGTAAAGAAAGCAAAAAATATTAGTAAAAATAATCCTGCCTGCCTGCTGTATTTCAGTTTCCCTTTTTTTTTTTCATTACTCTATGTCAATAGGCATTTGGGATTATTATTTTTTTAAAACAAAACAAACCCCAAAATTGCAGTTCTTCGTTTATGACTATGTTGTTTACAGCTGTATCATAATCCTATGTTTAAACATGATCCTTTTTAAAGATCCTTTTTAAAAATAAACGTTGATTTACACTGCTAGGAGGCAGGGTTTGTCTAATAAGTGCTAGGTGTCCAAGAGGGATTATTAGTGTTTGCCACTAAATTCACCTTGGGATATGACTGTGATAAATTCCTTGACTCCTTATTTAAGCAAAGCAGCACTGTATCGAATTCAGAATAAAAGAGAAATTCCGTTTCCTCTCTGTTAATGGCAACTCTGCTTTGTTTTCCAGCACGAGTGCTCCAGCGATGTACGAAACATTTGTAATAGTCCAGGATTCCCCCTTTGCCTTCTGCTTGGGGCAGGTTATTTGCTGTGGGGTAGCTTGAAATAAGCTGTCGATAGTCGTCAAAATCCGGACAGTTGGGCAGCAAATGCAAAACAGAGAGTTCTTCGTGGGGTCCCAAAAGTGCAGCCCAAGTGGGGGATTTTCAGCTCCTCTTCTGCCAGTGGAGATGGTGTGATTCAGGGCAAAACTTTAAGGAAGGGAAGAAAGAGAAAACAGTTTGGGGTAACCCGCGTGGTTCATCCTATTTTAAATCTTTATTCAATAGGCATATCACAGAAGTTTTAACAGTCATAGCAGATTAACCTTGCCTGTGCATTTGGAGGCTAGTCATCTGATGAATTTACATGCAGCCGGATGAAAATGCTATTTGGAGAGAGATTGAGAGTTTATTTGATTAAATCCCTTTCTCCAATACCTTGACCTCTTTCTTGTGAAATAATCAGAACTGTTTAGCAAGAATATTCTGGCATTAATAATGAATTGCTTTGGAGCAGGTTTTTCCTGCTCTGTAACAAACCCATTGGTGCCTGTGCTTTTGGGGGGAAGTGGGGATGCCACTGCATGCTCTGCGTGGAGGGAACACCGCTCAGAAAATGCTGAAAAAATGCATTTTAGTTTTTCTTTTGAAATTTACAGTCTGACAGACAATTTGCAAGCCAGTTTATTATTTAGGGAGTGCATCCTCCTGGCACATCTACCAGTAACTATTGTTTTTTGTGACTTCCTGATGAAAATGAAGACGGAATAGAGGAGCTTTTTGCCTGTTGGGGTCGGTTACAGGTCCGCGGGTACAAAAGGCAGTTTTATCTGCAATAGCCATCGCGAGCACTTAGCGAGCGGCACCGCGAGGCGACTGATTTTGTTGTTTTTAACTCTTGTGTTGATTCACGCTCTGCACTTGATCCTGCACTGTGTTTGAAGCAGTTGAAATGTGCCTTCTGCCCAAACTTCGCTCCAAGTGCACAGTATTTGAATGCTAATCAGCTTTGTATTTGTTATTTTGGAAAGAGCATTTGTCAGTCATGATCACAGAGTGTATTTGAAGCCAAATTGATGGCTTTATAGTATTACTTGACTTTAAGGTAATGAGCTTACAGGCGAGTCTGAAAAGGTACGGTGCTGTTGCCTGTGTACGTTTGTGCTGGGAGATACTTGAGCTGCACATAAGTTGGTATAATAGCTCTATAAGATACCTCACTACATTGTCAACCGTGATAAGGCTACAATATCTTCTCTCCCAACTAAATTAAGCTTCATTATAATTTGTTTCTTAATAACACGCACTTCACTGTAATATGTAAAATGCTCGGCTTTCATGAACAACTCTATGGAAAAGCTGTACAGTACCTCATTTGCATTTAGCAATTATATTATATTACAATATATTAAGCTGCAGAAAACCTAATCTAACATCATAATTTAAAATCATAATTTACAGTACTTTACAAGGAGCATACAAGGCAGGTTACAATAACACATTGCCTTTCCATATCAGCCAGTAAAATTATTTACACATCTATTATTTAGTTTTCCAAAATGTTCTGGGTAAATTTTATTCATAAAATTCAGGGAGTCCTTACAGCAAAGCTCCGTTAGGATGTCCAAATATACTAGCATACTATTTACTGAAATTTAGTGACTGGTGCTCTTTCTAATAACTATTTGGGTTGAATGTTTGCATTAAAAGGGGTGTGGTTTCAGAAAAGGAAGGTTGTTCAAGGAAGTCTAGATTTATCCAGATATTCTTTGTGGCTAAAATCAAACGAAAGGAGGAAGGATCCATTTTTAAAAGACTTTATACAGGTTGTGACACAGCATTTGATGAATCATTTAATATGCGACACGTGATGCGGAGTGTCAACAACTGGCTCCTGTTGCAGTCTTTGTTTGGAGCTCAGTTCGACTCGGTCTCAGATAAACTTCAGAAAGCAGCAGATTGGAGCCAGCTCCCAATGTTTCTAGTCACTCGAATATTTTGAATAAGCTTTTGTCAAATATGTATTACTGTTTAAATCTAGCATTAAGAATCTAGTATTAAAAGGAATATGGGCTACTTAGCAGCTGATTTACCAGTTAATGGTTTAATTCTAGTACAGTATCTGGCTTAAATTTATGATTCCAGTTGGCAATATTTTGTCTGAGTATGTATTAAACAGTGCTACTGAGTTTGCACTACAGAAGCAAGCAAGGTGCCTGTCTCAAGTGTATATAATCCAAATCTTTTATATTATAAGGAGTACAATACACCGATGACCAGCACTGTGACAGTAGTTCAGTCTCGATCGCCTCTGTGAAATACCCGAGAGTGTGTGCGAGCCCCTGGGCGTTATGAACGAGGAGGGTGGCTCCCAACCCCGAAGAGAAGCTGGTCCGCACTTGGCCACCTCAAGCTGGCCACGCAGGGTTGTGACGGCACCTGGGGATGTGCCACACGCTCTCGCTGCCGCGCTGCAGAGCCTGGTAGGAGATCAGGTCTTGTCTGGCCACCAGTCACCCACGAAGGGAGGTTTGCAGAGACTGCCTGCCCACCAGGTTGCATTCCAGTTTCGCACTGAAACCAAGCCTTAGTGAAAATATTGAATGATGATGGAGTGACAAAAAGGGAAGGAGGAGGAGGGTCTTTTTGCCTTCAATAAAGTAAAATGAACAAAAGGTCCTTCTTACTCTCGTCCCTCCCTACCCAGCCCCTTCCAATCAGTGTTTTGGTGCTGATGTGTCACATCAACGTATTAGGAGCAGAGCCCAGAAAATGTCTGAAAATAAGGGAACCTTAGATCTAAGAGTTATTTTTAGTTTAAAAACACATTAACACAGTGATAGTTTGCACTGGTATGGGATCCGTCTCTCGGGGGGGGGATGTTCTCTGGGAATAAGCCAGACGTTAGGAAAACAGGGAGACCTCCGTTTTTGGATGCAAGGTCTCTTATGTAGCAGGAGTGGCTCTGTACTTGAAGCAGTGTCCTGCACCAGTGAACGATGCCTATGGTCTCTGTCGTGCTTTACATAAACAAAAATACTTTGCATACTTTAATTGAACTGTATGGTGAATCATTTTGCACAGTGATATTAATGCTCCAGTCTGTGACATTAGTGTGCTTTCCTTGTTGAGAATATTAATGATGTCATTGTGCATTTGCAAGTATGTTGGCAGTTTATGTGGTAATTGTATAATTGTCAAAATTAGAAATTGCCCCCGATAGCTTGGGCTGCAAGATTTATTTTGTGTCTCTGTGAGGAGCGTTTTATTTGGCATGACTATCTCCATAATCGTGGTCTCACTAAGGCATGCATCTTGAAGTTTGGGAGACTGGAAGAGGTCGCTGCTCTTCCCGATGAAACTGGTGGGCTCTTTCTTCCTAGGAGCTGGATTTTAGAGGATCCAGCTCAGTGCTAGAGAGTTAATACAGATTAGATCTTGATAGAAAAGACCACCATCCCACAGCAAAGCTTTCCAAATTCACATTCATGTATTTCATTTTCACAGTTCCACCGTATAAGTGATGAAGGCAAACCATTAATTGCAGCTAGCCTTTTCTTTAGCCCCTTTCTCTGACCTAACTGCTCCAGTATATTCTGGCCCTTCTCGTCTCTCAAGGTGCCTGTGGTGGACAATATGAGAGAAGGTCCAGCATTGCTCTCTCCTCATCAGCCTCTAATCCTCACTTGTGTACAGTATTCTCTGTCTCTTCAGACCCTTTTAGTTTTTTCCCTTTTCTTTCAAATATGATAATCTTTCTTTTTCTAGCTTTCCTACAGACTTTCCTTTCACACCTTTCCTTTCACGCAGAGCAGGTTGGTTGTGCCCTGCTTTTCTTTACCCAAATATTGCTTTTCAAGATTTCTTTGCTGTGTCATCACACAGCGCATTCACATTAAGCTCTTTGGCCATGCTCTTATGCTCATCCTCTGTGTGTCCTGAAAACCTGCCTTTCTATTCCTATGAACTCTTGGAGCTAGACCAAAGTTCAGTTTTCTCTTCCAAAGGCTGAAATGGGGACAAAGTCTGAGACTTTGCTAAATCCTAAGCCAGCTTCTTACCACCTGGCAAAAAGAAATGAGATGCAATTTTTCCACCTCACGCTTCCAAGCTTCATCTTGCACTGAATCCCAATTGCAATCTGCGGTTCGCTCTACATTCTTAGCGAAGGCAGCAAACAACATCATTTCCATAGAAAGCCTATGCTCTGTGATGTCCCAGTGAAGTCTTCAGTATAAATGCTGTGGGCGTGCAAATTACCACCTACTTTTAAAATAGTTAATGGATTCCATGGTTACAGGTTGTAAATCAGCTCCACTGTTAAACTTTATCTTATATTCTAGCAATTTTCCTATATTATAATGAAGAATAAACAATAGTTAGGGAAATAATTGTGTATAAAAAGAACAAATCTAGGAATTACATGCACAGCTAATATAGTGTATTAACCTTCCAATACTAATGAAAGCATAGAGCAGAGTCAATGCTGTTATTCTGTCCAACCTGTGATGTTGTTCTGTGATAAAGTTAACCGATGAAGCCAAGACATGAAAAAGATGAGTTACAGTATTGCCTGGCAAAAATATGTGATGAAAATCTGCCCTCACCTTCAAAAATGTTCCAATTCAGGTTGCTTTTCTGGGGCTTATGCCTATATTTTGGAGCACTGTTCCCTGAAATCGAAAGTGTCCTTTGTTTCCGTCTGTGATTCTGATCCCTGGAGCTGACTTCTAGAGTATATAGACTTCTGTAGACTTCAGCAGGTTGACTTCCAGCCATAGCAAAGCCCTAGGTGAAAAGTCCTTGAACTTTCTATTCATTGTCATCTTCTTTATTACATTTGAATTGATTGACTCTGCTATGCCATTATAAGTATAATATTTCCCAAGTTATTTAGCTGTGCTCTATTTTTGCTGGGGACTTGTAATATATTGAATACTCAGCCCTGACAGACCTCCTTCTATATCAAAGATTCTTATGTCTGAGAGATTTCAGGTAATGGGTGGAAAGTTCTCCCTGACAAATACCTTTGTTTTGGGAAACCCATGTTTGTACTTATGACATGTTAAAAGTCAGTGAAAAAAAAAGAGAAGTGGAATCTGAATAATACATTTTCTTGAGCTAAAGGATAACTATCACGTCTAATTTTTTTAATTGTTGTAGAGACAATGTGAGTGCAATCAACAGATCTCTCCAGTCAGAGTAGAAATGCCATTGCACAAATAAAGACCTCAGAATACTTTTGTTTGCTCCTCGGGCTCAGGCAACTCCACTTTGGAAATTACTCTGGGCTATAGGCTGGAGTTATACAAATTACAACGAGAAAATTTTCCCTCTCTCTCCCCCAGGCACCAGCACGCAGCGCTGCCGGCACCCCGGGGTCTGCGCAGGCAGGGTTGGGAGTCCCGGGGTGTCACGGGCTTTGCCTTCCTACCTGAAATGGGCTTACCTACCTGCCATTTCGTACGCAAACAGAACGGCACGAAACAGACCAGATGTAATGCTCGGATAATGTCATCTCTTGGTCAGAATAGGAGCCGTATGATTAAGTGCATTCAAGTGCACACAGCGATGTCCAGAACAATTTTTTTTTTACATATAGCTGTAATAGTGAAATATAAAAGTGACCCTTTTATCTTTTCCTTGCTTGTTTGAACATATGTTTTAATCTTGACCCTCCAGACAAAACAAAGGCAATAACCAGGTACTGCAGAGCACATCCTGCCTTTCCTCTAGCTGTGCGGGCATCTGTCCTTCCCTTCCTCCGCAGTTCCTCACATCTGTGAGACAGTTGACATTAACGACACAAAAATATGCACTCCGAAGTGGTTAAAAGGCATTGCATTATGTTTTAAAAAGTGGCTTAAGGATTTTAGTTACTTGCTGCAAATTCAGCTCTTGGATCTCCAAACTTTCAGCGTCCTCGTAGCCCCTGTGCCGTTGTCAGTGAGACCACCGGCAGCTTTCCCACCTCAGCTGGGGAGGGGGGGGGGGGTGGATAGGAGGCTGCTGAATGCCCTGGTGTGCACAGAGAGATCACTGAAGTCTTCGAAGAATAAAGGTGGTACTATTTCAACTCAGCATGAAAATGTAAGAAAAAGTTGCTCTTTTTCTGACATGTATTTTTTACATTTTCACGTGAATATATATGTTTGTATGAGTCACCGCAATGTAAATATACATCTTTTGGCTATAAGACAAAACTGACGTCTTGATCGTTAAAGATTGCATGACATTTTTATAGCAGTACAGGTGTTAACCTTTATGTCTTAACTGGGTGCAAACGTGGATAATTACCTTGTAAGCGATCCTGAGACGTGCTGAGTGCTTCCTGACAGCGCTGAGCACTTTCACCCTGCGCCAGCGCCGGGATCCGCTGGACCTGCAGGACTGGGCTCCGCGCAGAGCATCGCCGGAGGAAAAGAACTGAAACTATATGGTCAGCTTCAGCAGGGGGGGCGAACGTGTGCTGGCTCAAGTTTGACTTGGTCTAAATTACAGGGGGACAACAATCTCCTCTGAAAAAGGCCCGGATGACTAAGGAACGCCGTAACCAGCTTGGCAGCACTGCTGAGAAGAGAAGTCGGTGCCTGTTATCGCAACAGCAAGCGCATCAGACCATCTTATCACCAGGCAGAGCGGGTGAGATAATGCTGATAATCTCGAGTTTCTTGGTTATGTGCGATGTGTTTTTTAACACCTCACAGAGTTTTGAGATGGAAAGGACCACGAGGGAAGAAAAAGATATGTACATATATATATATGTGCAGAGTATCTTTTACCCTTTATTATGCAGGTATTTTTGGGAGTTTTAAATGCCATCTTTGGAGCAGAAGATTCAGACAGCACATGGAGGGAAGGGAGGGAAGCTGGGAGGACCTTCTTCTCAAGCTCACTTGAAAGAGCACAATATAGGTAAATTAATTGCCACAACATTGCTATCTGCCATGGGTGAGACAACATCCCGCTCTGGTTGAGGGCCTATAAGCCTCTATGGATGGTGTACGTGCGGCGCGTATGATTAGGGGTATCCGTAACAGCTTTTTCTGCTTTGGAAGACTGTGGATTCAGAAGCGCCATCTTTACATCCGCTCACTTTCGCTCACGTAACGTGAGCGAAATTAATGCTCACGTGTTAATTGCAACACAATTTAGAAAATTCAAAAGTACCGTTTGAGCAAAGTCCTTTTCCCCACTCAGAGTAACCTCCCTGTGAGAGTACACTTGACTGCTGGGGTTTTTGTGATAGATTAGGGCTAGTTTTAATAGGGTTTAAGCAACGAAAGCGCCTGGTTCTGGGCATCACCTTGGCTGGGAGCAGCCTTACAAAGACAGGCCGAGGAGAAGCCGCGCTGGCTCTGAAGTTAACAGCCTTTCACCGCAGCGTTTAAATTGAGATGTTTTTACCCTATGTTTTCTTTCCCATATTTTATTTTATTCTTCTCGCATAGTTTCCTCATCCATGCAGTGATCAGCCCTGATATACGATAGGGATTTTCACTTGAAAGACTGTGCATCTTTAAAATGTCTTCCCTTTATTCTTCCTAGTTCTTACACATGTAATTTCCCCTTTAATTTGACATCATTTAACGGCACATTACACGTCAATGATGTGATCTGTGAATATTTACAATGTTCGTGTCATTTTTATTTTCTAATCCAATTTAAGTAGCTCTGCTTTTTATGACATCATGAATTCTTCAGTCTTTTTAGTCTTTTTGGAACTAATTATTCCATTAGTTCCTTTGAACTAGCTCCGTGTTGTCAGTCATTTTCTTCCCGTTTGATCATAAGACCTTTGCTGCCCTCCTTTGCATCTGCCGCCGGAGCCGGAGGAGGATGTGACCACTGCTAATAACTGCGCCAGGCGCCTCACCCCCGCCCCCAACACACTTTTACTACTGAAACAAAACCATATATAAAGTCTTTTAAATATATTCAACTGGGCAACTTTCTTCCAATTCGAAGTTTTATGTCTTTACAGTAAATGTCTTTATGTCGTACTTTCTGATGCGCGGTCTCCAGGCTGTAGAGGACACGCTTCCCAGCTGTTTGGCTTTTTGCTTCTTCACCTATCAAGAGATGTAACAGAAAACAAAGCGACTGGTTTTGAGTGTGAAGTGGGAAAGACAACACGGAACGGATTTAACTCGCTACCATGTGGTCCAGCTCATATATTATGACTCACGCTTTATGCTTATTTTTAATATCTGGGTTTGATAAATTGACAGGAGATAGGCTTAACGTGTTCAGCAGTCCAGGCTTACCTAAAACCTTCCAAACCCGCTTGCCTGTTAGCATCCAAAGGAGGCTGAAATGTGTAATAAACAGTCTCGGACCGTGCTCCAGCAAAGATCCCTGCTCTGCCCGCAGGACCAGCCTCTCCCAGCTCCCTTGTTTACTGGGAATGTTTAACATTTCCTCTGTAATGCTAAAGAGCTCTGTTGTCTGTTGCTGCCCTCTGTAGTGATAGAGTAGAGACCACAAGATTTCTCTTGTGCAGCAATAATTCTGTTTATTAGCAATTGCAAATGCATCATGAAATTAACTGTCACTGCAAATCGAGGGTTTTCATAGTTTTTGCTTCTGTTGCTTTCTTTTGTTTAGGATTATCTGATCTTCACAAAATTATCAGATTGACGGGTCTTTATTTTTTTAAATTTTTATTTCTTTTCAATTAATGTTTAGAATATGTCAGGATAACATTTTTAGCATGCTGACTTGCTTTAAGTACAGCATCTTAAAAACCATAAAAACCCAAATCATTTTACACAGACCATAGGAAAGAGAGAGGCTCTTCTTCTAGATTTCACAACGTAACAATTGTTTTTCTAAAAGAAAAGGGCAAATTCACAGAAAATCCCATGCGTTTCTCATTGTCTCATTTCTTTGAAACTTTAGCTAGATAAAGCAACTTTTTTTGTACAGTCGCATGTAAAATGCACACTACTTGGGGAATAAAAAGCAAATATTGACATAAGTCTGTTGTCTGGCCTCTTACATTGTTAAACAGATTTCTCCTCTGGACAATGCTTGCTGATAACCATCAGTATTTTATGGTAGCAGTAAGTGCAATATAAACTGCGAGTGCTGAGAAAATAATGCTACCAGATAGTGTAATTATCCTACCTCCCCATAGTGCTCTAATTTATTTTTTTTTTCTCTTGGTATAAAAATTAAAATAATTAATCTTTGAATACAGAAGAATTTATAAAACTTTGGGTAAAATTAGACCGTGTATGGTAAACAGCAATCTTCACATTTTAGGTAATGGAAGTAGAAGTCTCTCACACTGTTGTTTTAGAGAAGTTTTCAAGCAGTGGTTGTTGTGGACTCTATTTTAATTTCTGTATAATGGCAACTAACTTCATTTGCAAAAGGCAATCTCTAAAGTTGGCCCTGGCCATCTTCCAGGTAGTGCAACACGCTTAACATGAGGGAATGATTCATTTTCGAAGTCCGAAGGGTGTGGGTCGTGATGTTTGGAACGCAGGTGCTTCGTTTTAGGTTGTGTTCAATGAAACAGGGCATTTTCGTCTGGAGATCAGAATGACTACGCTGATCACGTGTTTGTGCCGGCCATATGTTAAAGGTGTTTAAGTGTCCGTGATGCTTATATGCCCGTAGCGTTTGAGATAGTTCTTCAGTGGCTGTGGCTGGTGCAGTTGAAGTGGGAGAGTTCACCCGTGATGGTTCTCCATCCATCACAGTGGGTCATCCGGACTGACATCACTAAATGAAGGTAAAAAATGGCCTTAAAAGTTAAACCAGAATACACGAAGATTGACCTGGGAACTCTAGAACAACTGTTTTTTCTGTGTCTTTATTTCCACAGCCCCCAGTTTTCTGCAAAGTTAATTTTAGATCTTCTTTTAAATTTTCCTCTCCATTTCCATTCTCCTCCTCCAGTTCCCTCTCTTTCCTCTGTTCTGATGTTACTCCTTCCTTCTCAATCTTTTATCTTTTCTTCCCTCTTTGCTCACACAAATGCTTTTCCTTTTATCTTCCTAAATAAATTCTCAGTGTCAACAATGGTGGTTTTGTTGGGTTTTTATCCCCTCAAACTTCAGCTCCTAGAGAAAAAGAATAACTTTTCCTGGTCCTGAGTGTTTAATGTAATGTTTTTTCCTAGTTCTAACTTTAAACGATTTTTTTTCTCAGACTTTCCTAGAGGCTTATAAAGTGATAAAATAGTCATACTTCTACTGGTGCTAATAGTTAGAAAGAAAAGCCACCTGCATCGTTTACGGTGGTAGATGCTGTCCATAATGCTTTCTTGCCCTCATAGGTAGAATGCCTAGAAGAAGAAGAAGAAGGAAAAAGAAAAAAAAAAAAAAAAAAGAAAGGAAAAGAATAAAGAGGGAAAGCTCACATTCTTTTTCTTTCCATTTCTTTCTATCTTTCTGAAGGTACCAGCCAGAAACCTCTGTTTCTCCTGGCGAAAATTCTCATGAGCTGCAGATCTTTGCCTACAGGCAAGGGAAGAACAATGCATCTCCTCCTAGCGCTGCGTGCTGCTGTGTCCCAGCTGCGTCTTGCCTGCACTGGGGATCTACTTTTGTTTCCTTCCGTGCTCTCTTGCCTGGTGAGCTCATGCTTGGCAGGCACTGAGAAGGTGAAGAAAGAGTGAAGGTTTTGTATGATTCACCCACAGAGGCGGTGTCTCTAGGCAGACAAGGCCTGTTACTGTATAACCCCCGTGCAGAGTGAAGGGAGATGGTGGAGCAGACTCCTTCACCCAGAGCCGAGGTGGTTTTTACAGCGGTGGGTATAAGCGTCTTCTCAGAGGCTGTCATGATTTCAACCCGCAGGCAAATCTTGTGTGGGTTGTGTCAGTGCTTCGACTCTGCAGGATAGGAGCAGCTTTCACACCCCCAGCCCAAGAGAATCTTGACATGCTTGTAGACCAACCCAAAGCCTCTTGGGAACGTGTCTTCAAGGGCGGGTACAGATAGAGGCACCCAACTTTGCCCAGGCTCCCAGGTGGTTGGCTTTGCATCCAGCCCATCACGATCTGAAACGGTTGCAGGAGCTCCCGGACGGTGACCCGACACCCAAAAGCGGGGCATGGCCAGGGTGTCCCTGTGGTTGGCAAACAGAATTTGTGTCCCCAAAAGTTAACAATTAGGCAAGATACAAAATTTTCACCAAAGCAATGTTCACGCTGGACTAAAATCCTGTTCTTTTCACTCTGAGGCTGGTGCTCAGCCAGGAGAGCACACGGTCTCACAGCAGACCACGGTACATCCAGCACTGCTCTCCCCCAGAAGCGGGGGGAAAAGGGAATGTACATCTAAATACTCAAGAGCAAGGTATCAAAAAAATTGATTTG
The DNA here is from genome assembly GCF_000699105.1 of Pygoscelis adeliae. Classification (NCBI taxonomy): domain Eukaryota; kingdom Metazoa; phylum Chordata; class Aves; order Sphenisciformes; family Spheniscidae; genus Pygoscelis; species Pygoscelis adeliae. The sequence goes on from NW_008824058.1 coordinate 1,333,379, forward strand.
GAGAATTATCCTCAATCTTATAACATTATTTTTAAGATATCAAAAATGAAAATCTACAGGTATGTGAAAGCTAATGATATTTTGAAGAATAAATAACATTCAACAATAAAAAACAATAAAAACCAGAAAACAATAATGCCAGACAAATAACTTTCCATATTAAGTAAGTAAAGGAAATAAAGAAAGAAATTGTTGTCATTATGGCATAGCTAGGTGTTAAATTTATATGCTAATAATTACATATTTGTTAGAAAGAATAGTTCAAATCAGTCTGATCACGTAGAATGAAAAGCAGTAAAAGGCACTGTGGAAAGGATTTTCTTTAATCCTGCTTGCCTAGCCTATATGTATGTGTGTGTTTTTGCTCTCCTGGAAAGATCTCTAGGGAGAGAGTGATGTCCCCCACCAAGCGGGGTAGCTTCCTTTTCCTTTCAGGAGGTATCTTTTGAAATATTTCCTGCTCTCAGAAGTTTAAAAGAGAGCCACCAGATCCTACTGAATTTGTTAATAAATATGGAGAACAGGGTGGGGTTTTTTCCTCCACCAAATTGTCTGCAGTGGGAGGAGGAAAAGGGGGAAAAAAAAAACCCCAACAAAATAAAATTTTTTTAACTGAGTTATAATGTCAAAATCTTTATTGATGACATATTGCAAAAATAACCCCGTGTGTTACTCTTTCCTGTGCAAATGGGAAAAAAATACATATTCTTCTTCCAAACTGAGGATATTTAGTTTGTAATCATTTAGGAGCAATGAAGTGGAACTCCATTAGGTCCATGGCCGTTGCGATTGCAGCCGTGCTGATGCTCAGTGTAGACAGTGCTTAGAGTAGAGGCAGGTTAAATGGAAAAAAAAAAATGACTGTAACTATCTTATAAAAAAGTCTATTTTGTGTCATTAACCCAACTCTCGCGTTCATAATAATGACTGTAACGGCCATAGGTAAAGCAAGCTGCTTGGTTAAGTCTCTCTCTAAATTTTCCATGTGTTTACACTGTATTTTTAAGTTGAAAAAGTATCAAACAACCTGGTGAACCCAGGTGTTTCAAATGGGATGAAGGGAACTATCAAAAGTTAGGTTGGAATAACGCATTTAAAATTCAGGAAGTTATTTAATTCATTTTCTGCGTTATTTTGATGAAATAGGATACCAGGAGATCTCGAAACCATAAGACCCACATGATTTCTCTTAGCTTCAAGGGAAGGCTTAGACGCATAAATTTATGTGTGCATAAATCTAGCCAAAGCATTCAAGTTGCATCAATTTTTTTTTATTTCAAATATATTACAAATAATCTCTAATATTATAAATCCAATCCCCAGTGTGTACTGAGCTGCGTTTATATTATCTGAATATCGATTGTTTTCCTAGGAGAATTGCAATCCAGATTTTTCTTTTATATATATATCTTTGTCTATATTTTGCTATTTATTGATTCAACCCACTGGTAAATTAACTGTATTTTTATTTCCCTGAAGTTATGTTAATTAGTCAGGGAAGTGTGAGAAGTAAACCATCCCTTGGCTGTCTGTGGCTGGCTAGAAGAATGAAATCCCGGGTAGCCCTGGGATGCGGCGCCGTGCCCGAGGTCCGGCTGCATGGCGCCCGGCCGATGGCCC
>NW_008824058.1:1335133-1337935 GCF_000699105.1 Pygoscelis adeliae
GTGGGAGGGCGGGCCGCTTGTGCAGGGTTTTAGAGTGCGTGCTTTGGACACGGGCGTGCTCTTAAGCAGCTTAATTGTTTGTGGTAGAGAGGATTTATTATTTTCCTCCTTAATGAAATAAAGCCCTTTCCAGCCGGTCTGCCTGAAGCGCCCAGGGTGATAAAATAGTATTGAAAGTTTTAAGGATGTTTCGTTGCAGTTTTCCTCGGCTGCAAAATGCATCAAATAAACAGTTTCCAACACTCCCAGCTTCAGGAAATGCTTGAATCTCAGAAAAGCATATAATTGAGTGTACCTGTGGTACAGGACTGTGTCTAATCAGTCGGCTGTGTAGGTGGGTAGTGTCAAGTGCCATTCATCTGCTTCCCCTGAGATCTGTGGAAACAAGGAGGAGGGGTAGTGATAAGACAAAGATATATAACCATGTTGACCACTGAAGTACATGGTTAACAACTTAATTATCTGAGTTCAGCTATCAGTCAGAAACAAACCTGTACAATTTAGACATACTTTATAATTTGCTATAAAAATGGCATAATGATAAGGACAGTGTTGCTAGAATTAGAATCTGCATTAAGTGTGTTTAATTTAATTTTTCTAATTATATTTCTAATAGCTTAAATATGTGCACTGATAAAATGGTTAGCCACCTGCATTTAAATGCCACCTGATGCGTTTATTTTGGAACAGTAGAAGATTGATATAATTTGAGCTCGAGTTCCTCTGAAAATTCCTTTATTAATGGGTGTTAAATTATTCTTTGTGGCTATGCTGCACGTGAAGTTATAGAGCTGCTATCATTGTGGGAATTGCTGTGAAATGCTTTAAATCTGAAAACATTTATTATATTTTCTGAACTGTGGATAGGGGTCTAGTTAATTAAAAACTAAAAGTTGCATTGGCATTTCACAGTTCTTCAGTGTTCATTAATTGTGGGACTTTTTTTTAAATCAGGTGAGTTAAAATTTTTGCATAGTAGTATGTGGATTGAGTGTATTTCCACATAAAGCATCCCCATATGGTACCGAATTAAAAAAATTAATTTAATAGCCAAAAATACAACTAACTATGTCTTGCAGTTTCAGAGATAGCTGCCTGTTTTCATATGTTTGAGGTTTACTAAATAATTCCTCTTTTAAGCTGAAATTGTGCACTTTTGCTTAGATCTCTGTCAGATCAAAGTGCGTACTAAAAAAGTAATTAGAAAAACATGAAAAAAAGCCCTCTTCCTTTCATATGAGTAAACGAAAATTGACTTTTAAAAAAACTTTTGCGTAGCTGATCCTGAGAGAGGATGTCTCCAGGCTAATTTGAAATGTATAATAAATTACAAATAAAATAATGGTTTAGAAAATGCTATTTAAAAAAATCAAAATAGCTTAATTTCATGAATTGTACACTGCAGGTATTGTTTACAGGGCTATAAGAGAAACATAAATCCATAAAATCAATGTTTATTAATTGTTTATTTGTACTCTGAGCTCCATTTATTTTCCGTGTTTTACCACCAAACGATGAGGTCGCGCTGTGATTGCAACCTGGAGAAAACCGAGCAGAGCGGGTGCCTTTCTGCTGAGACAAATGAAACACAGGACTGGTGCGAATACAGAATTTAAGTTGTATGAAGGAAGGTGTGGTAAGAAAACTCTTTAATGAGCACCCTCAAGGACACCGGCAAAATGGAGCTCGGCGCGTCCCAGCAGCCCCGCGGCTGCCCCGCGCGCCGGGGCTGGGCTCTGCCGCGGTGCCCATGAAAGCTGGTAATCTGGTAATCACGATAACTAGCCGCAGGCGGAGCTCGACCAGGGCGGACGGACGAAGCGGGCGGCGTCTGCCCCCGGGATGCTGCTGGAGATGCAACGAGGGGCCGGACCACATGGCCCTGGTCTTTCTTTAAAGTTAAATATTTATTTGCTGCTTTCCCCGAAGAACTTCACCATCTGACGTGGCCTCGGCAACAATTTCCCCTCTGCCTGGTGTCTTAGGGGTCTGGCTGACTTGGTGCGAGAGCCGCCTGCTCCTTTGGTTCCGCTGTGCGTCCACGTTCCTCACTTTTATATGCTCATTGCGGTGCGAGATTTTAAAAAAACACCCAGAAACCAACTTACTTTGATTCAAGAGCCAGTGTTGGAAAAAGTCAAATGGTCTTTCTTTAAACTTAAATATTTATTTGCTGCTTTCCCCGAAGAACTTCACCATCTGACGTGGCCTCGGCAACAATTTCCCCTCTGCCTGGTGTCTTAGGGGTCTGGCTGACTTGGTGCGAGAGCCGCCTGCTCCTTTGGTTCCGCTGTGCGTCCACGTTCCTCACTTTTATATGCTCATTGCGGTGCGAGATTTTAAAAAAACACCCAGAAACCAACTTACTTTGATTCAAGAGCCAGTGTTGGAAAAAGTCAAAGTGTGCAAATCTCATCTTAAGCACTTTAAACAAGAGGAACACCGATTTTTCAAAACAAAACATAGCAAAACTGCACGCTCCCTCTAAGCCCCTTGAAGTCCATGGGATTCCTTTTATTGACTTGGCTGAGCGCTGGATAAGGCAGCAGAAGTGAATGCCACGTGTACGAAAAGACCCCGACTACTTGGCATATGATTGTTTTCAATTTCATGGCCCTTTGATCTCGTATGGATTCCCTTAACATTTACCTTGATAGAAGAAATATTTTCCGTTGCTCGCACCGGAGGCGTATTAATCTTTAAATATTTATATTTTGAGTGCGGGTACATGTATAAGCTGGGGTATGAACCCGGGGCAGAGCGGCGGGGCCGTGGCAGCTGCCCGTACGCGGTGTCAGGATT
>NW_008824058.1:1337958-1350766 GCF_000699105.1 Pygoscelis adeliae
CACCGGACGCAGCTCCGGCAGCTCACCCCCGAAGCCAGCCCTGCCGCGGGCAGGATGCTGTCCCAGGGTGCACAATTACCTCTGCCAGCCCAAAACCCTGCTTACTTTGCAGTAATTTCCTCATTTGCCCACAGCCACGTTAAGGTTTTTCTGGTTTTCCGCTCTATCGATGTATTTTCTTTTCCAATCAATCCCGTAGTTGGTTAAAATTGAGAAATGCACTAGCAGAAACTAACACTTTTTTTTTTCCCCAGCCCTTAGCCAATCTTGCCTATCATTGAAGCTCTGCCATAAAAGATCATTTAGAAGCCAATCTGTTGAGTGTGATGCCAGATTGTAATTGGACATTATTATGCCCACACCTGGGTTTTCTGGGCTGCGTGCAACACTAGCCCATGGCTCAGCATTAGAAGAAATACGTGGTTTAGATCATCTGGCAGAGAAGGATGATAAAGCATAATTAAGCTTTATTGTCTTTTTTGATGAATTATAATGAAATGAATTAATCTCCATAGAAAAATAGAAGTTTTTATAGCTGTAAAGGTATATCTGAAATGAACTACAAATTCGCTGAGCCTGGTTTAGGGCAGGTGTTTTCTTGCGCTGCGGATTTTGCCTCCAGCCCTGTTATTCTTCAGTTACGTTCTCTGCTTTTTTGGCAGTAACGTGCTTTATTTGAAAGGCTTTACTATATGATGCTTTGTGCCTATGTAACACGGCCAACAGTGTATGTCCTAAACACTTTCTACCAGAGCAGCTTTGAACTATTGCCAAAAAGTGGTTTCCATCTCTAGGTGCTGTTATCCAGGTATTAAAAGGAGTTCAAACGCCGGAGGGGAGCTGTGGTGTGGTGTAGGCTGCTGCGGACAGCTTCATCCCCAGCACCCCAAGGGATGCTCTGCTGCAAGTTATCCCCAGCTGTGGGCTGACACTAACAAATTCCCCAACGAGGACGCCGACGCTGGGGGAACGCATTGCGTGTTGAAAAGCGCCGAGCCGGGGGAAAGCCTTGGGTGTGCACGGGATGTTCCTGCGGCTCAACTGCGCTTAAATCCTTAACGACGCGGTGCTGCTTCGCTCGGCGCCTTCTCTGCCCGCTTGCTAAGTGATCCCCATCCTGCGCTTCCGTGACAAACACTTTTATAATGCTTCATTATAACAGACGGCTGAGAGACAAGTGAGATGTGCAAGTACAAGAAAATGAAATCAGTATTTAATTACTAAATATTCTACATTTAAAATAAAAAAAAAAGCTTAAATAATTCAGTTTGATTTGGTCTAATTAGCCTGATTTCCTAGTATTTAGCCCTAATTATGTGATACATAAGCCCTAATTATGTGGTACGTATACAGTGTGCTCTCTAAAGTTAAAGATCAGGACGGATACTGACTTAAATGATAAAATATGTTAAATTATTAATTATAATTAATCTTTCAAAATAGGCATAATTAGTTTAAGTACTTTAGATATTCTACTTAACAGCATTACGCATTATATGCAAGGTTTGAACATTTTACAAATAACAGTACCAAATGAAAAATACCGGCGAGTACTTTGATTTGACTAAGACCTTCCCTTGCAGCAGGCTCGGCCGCCGCGCCGCTGCTGCCACAACATGCCGGGCTCTCCCTGCTGCAAAGGTAGGTGTGCTTGAACGCCTTTGGGTGCCCTGCCCTCTCTCACCTGCTGGCGAGATCTCGGAAATCCCGTTTTATTTCCTCTCCCAGTTTATCAGATGGCGTTGCATTAGAAAAGCCATGGAGGACACCAGCGTGCCTTTCAGTACACAGCGTAGCAGGTCTTTAGGTGTTCAGAATGCACCCCTTTCTTTTTCTGCTGTCAGTGAGGTTATGCCGGATTTGATGGCAGCGGGATGATGGCGGGAGGAGAGCAGCTTGTGAACATCTTTAAATTCTTATTTACTGAAGTGACTTGTTGCTGATGTGCTGCTCAGCACGCAGCCAGCGGGAGAGCTCGAACCGGTGCAGGCTTTACCTTTGCATCATTTGTCTCTTTGCTCGGGTAACAGCAGAGCTGCACCAGATTTGGGGCTGAAAGGTAAAGCCTGAAACACCCTGGGAAGCAGGGCCGAGCGAGGCACGAGCAGATCAGCTCGAGGCCATGGTAGCGTGGGCAGCGTTGGGCAGCATCGTCCAGGGGAGCCCCAGCCTGCAGGAGGGGGAATGGTCCCTCGAACAGGGCTGGAAGGGGCATAGTCTCTGCTTTTTATTCGGGGGGGACTAAACCTGTTCTTTACAACAACTGTAGGAGCTGCTGTTAGTTGAAATCAATCGGTGCAGTAAAAAAAATTAGTGAGATATTTATAGTTCTTCTACTTAAAGTGTGCTTTACAACTGGTTTCTCTAACATCATGTAGGCAAAATTGGGCTGAAATTACTGTGAAAACTGTCTCACCAGATTTTTTTTTACAGTTCTGTCTTTTGATTAGGTCAGAAGTTTGAGGGGTCAGCTTTGCTGTGGCGCTTCAGCATGGCCCGTGTGGGGAAAATGCAGCAGTATGCACTAGTGACAAAAAGAGGGCATTCCAAAATCACCTGAAAAAGGGAAGGGAAAAAAAAGGGTTATTCTCTTTTCCATTTCAACATTTGCAGAAACGGGGGCAGGAATTCAAGAATATTTTTATAAACAGATTCACCCATTATTAAAACCAGTGTCAATGATTTACAACACTTTCACTGCATTCGGGCAGTAACTCTTCACGTACATGATGAAAGATAGTAATGAGTTCACCTTGAAAACAGTCACATTATCGATATTACAAAGGCTTTTTTTATTTTTTGTTTTTAAATTGCCTACTGTAAAAAGTAGATCCAAAATATGCTTGAAAACATTACTTGAAGATTTTCTTTTGTTAGATTTTGACTGCATTTGTAGAAAAAAACCAAAACATCATAATCCATTGAAACTTACGTTCCTTTATGGTAAGTCTTATGAATAATTTTTTCCTTTTTATCTTTTCATGAGTATTTGCATAAGCATCCTAGTGCAATGCGAAATGCGTATGCTTAGTATCGATATGTATTGCAAATTGTGCATGCGTACAGCTAAATAATCATCTATACCATCATAGCTTCATCTCAGGTAGGCGGGCAACGTGGGACACACACGCAAGCCAGGCTCATAAGCCTGAAGACGCACTATAAAACATAGGGGATTTTATTTGCCATGTGTTTCTGTTTCCTGTAGAACAGCAAAGCAAATTAAATTACGGTGGAGAAGACTTGAAGATAGGAAACTAAGTATAGTAACACTGTATGCGTATGTGTTAGAAATCCTTTTAAATAGTTCAAACTATTTATACCAACGTGGCATTCGAGGTGTTGGCAGTGCTGGGAGCATGAAAGGTGGTGCGGGGGCCCCCGGCAGGGTCCTCGGGAGGGGGTTTGGGACCTGGGACCCGTGGGTCAGCACCCAGCCTGGCCCTGGGCACCCGAGCCCCCACCACCGCTGGGACACCTTGGGGAGATCCCATGAGCAGGGGGAACTGCTCGCAAACACAACCTTTTGCACCTCTGGGGATTTTAAACGTCAAATCTTTTGGGTGTTGCAAAAAATATGAATAGCTTTCTTCTTTATTCAAATTAGTAACAGCGTTGGGACTGGATGTGGAAATCACAGAATACTAGAGAGTGGTTTTGCAGAACTTGTTCTTCAAGTATTACAAATGAGAATTTTTGTTACGTATCCAGCTAATTTTTGCAGATTGATGGTTTCATAGATTAAATAAACTTGAATAAATACAGAAAGTACAGATTAACTAAATGACGCGTTGAAACCATTCCAACAGACAACAAACTACGTCCACGAGAAGAACAAATTGTCAAATCTTCAGAAGCACCTTTAAGGCTCCATTAAAAAACACATCGTATGGGCTAAATTTCCATGAAGTCAATGCCACGTGTGCATTCCCCTAGCTCCTGTCTTTTCAACTGGGCTTAGGCACTGACTTACTGATGCACTTCCACCCTGCATTATTGCCTGTGTAAGCCAGATTTAATTTTTCTGAAGATGAAATTACTTTTTTTATAAATGGTCTTCTGTACAGAGCAGCGTTCTGCCTGAAGTCCATCGTGGTCTGCAGGGGAGGCCCGTCCCCCTGCTGTAACGCCCGCTGGGAGATGACATGTGGGACTGGTCTACGGCGCAGTGATGCCAGATGCGGTGATTTCTTCTCATTTCTATACCTAATGAAGGAGCAATTTGCAGATAAACAATTAATGGTATTAAAACTCTAGTAAAAATGTTTCAAATGTATGACTAGATGATAAGCATTACTTTAAGGTTTTTGAAGAGAAATTCAAGAAAGTTAAACGGCTTCAGGTTTCCTCTGCCATGAAAAAAATCTTCAGGACGAGGGGGCTGACCTGCGGTTTAAGTGCAGTGGGCTTTTTAAAAACTGCTATTTAATGACTATCTTTGTTCCAAATCCCTTCCAATATTTGCAGTGGAGAGAGACGAGCGCGTTTGGACTCGTGGGCTGGCCATCCTCCCTTGGCTGATACTAGCAAAATGTTTTCCTTTAATTTTCTCTGGATATCTTTCAGTGCTAAGTAAGTCTCTGCTTCTTTGCAGTCATTACTGTTTATTTGTCTGAACCGTGGTGATACTGGGGGCTGCGACCCCATTGCGGTAGATCCTGCATGAGCAGGCGGAGGAGACCCGGGGAGGCTCATGTTGAACCTTTTTCTTGCATACATCTGTGCTCATTAGAAAATATTTGAGAAGCCAGTCAAGCAAGGCATGATTTTCAGTGGAATGGCTCCCTTCTCCATAAACTACGGGCGACAGTAGGTAGGGCAAGTCTGAGATGCAGTGACCGATGTCTTCTCCTGTCCAGAACGACATGGAAGAAGGAAGACTGAAGTGCTGCAAAACAGTGTGAGGCTGTGAGAGGCTGGGCTTGGGATGCTTTGGGCCAAAAAAGGTAATCTTGTTTAGTGAAATTAGACTCTGACTTTGCATACGGTTGGCTTGGGATTTGGGAGAACTGGATGTAGTGTTCTCAGCTATCCTCGCCTGTATGTTCTCTTTTCCTCCTCAGTTTTTGTCCACTCTTTCACGAAATGGTTTGGTTTTGTTAGAGCCGGTGTGAGCACGAATGGAAGAGAATTACGTTCTGGAGAGGATGCCCAGCCCGGCGCAGGGACCTCCTGGCATCCCTCCCACCAGCCCCGCGGTAGTGCTGGTGTCCCGCGCAGCCGGGGATACCCACGCACTCCAGTTCCTGAACAGGTCAGCAAATACGACATCGTTTCATACACGCTATCCTTCCGGGGGCTGCTTTCTGAGACCCAGACAGACTGCTAGCCCGTTCTCTTTTTATTTCGCCAGTGCCCTCCTGTTTCTGCTCCACGCGGTATTCGCTGTCTTCTCAGCCTGTAGCAATTTATGCATTTGAGTAATGGAAGGGACACCTTAAATTATGTTGTCTTCAAATATTACATGGAAGGATAGGATTTGCCATTGTGGATCAGTGTTGGTCGATCTCGCCAGGGCTTCTGCCCTGCAGCGGCCGCCGGTGACCGAGGCGCAGCACCTCCTCCTTGCGCCCACCACCGCAGCATCCTACCTGCCTCTGTGCAGCGATGATACCACGCAGGGGATCTGCTTTCCCAACACACGCCATGAGCACCCCATGCCCTTAAGCAGGGTAAGTATATGTTCTTTACAGCCTGTTTCTAAGCTGGTGCTTTGACATAAAAATAGCTTTTCCTTCTTAATTAAGCTCTCCTTAAGATTTTCTCAGATGTTCGCTATTTACAAAGTATTTCTTACAATCTTTCCCCCTTTTTCCCCACATATACATTGATCTAATAGTTTAACTAACTTTGATTTTCTGGCTTGTCCTTTTGCAATACGTACCATGCTTTCAAGTAGATGTAAAATAAATGTGACAAAGCGATATGGTCCTTTAACTCTAGCTTAATTTTACTGGGGATACTGGTGAGTGAGCCTGCGACGGCTGACATGTCTGAATGTTTCTGTGCACATGGGTGCACAAAAGGGCTCATTGCAATGTTACATGTAACACTAGATCTTTTCTGAATTTTCTCATTGCTATTTGGGTCTCTTTTCATCACCCTTTGCATAACTAAGTCTTTCTCTTCTCTGTCAAACCAATCTTTCCTTACACTTCAGCCCCTCCCACAGATGTTGGTCCAACACCAACGAGAAGGCTTATTCGCTGTGAATTGGGATTATGTTTTGTATCCATTTCTGCTCTCTCCCTGTGCTGCAGAAGATGGGCAGCGTGCACATTGCTGAGCAGCATGGGGAAACGAGGCTGCCTGGAAATGTACTTTTTTCCTTGAGAAAGAGAAAGGACTTCCTTAAAGTAGCTCTGATGAAGGCTGATAAGTGATCGAAGGCGTTTCCTCACTGGGGTTTAACGTGGGCAGGGGCTGTGAGGAAGAGAAGTCCCTGGTGTTAGTTCTCTCTTTGTTTTTCCCTGAGCAAAGCCCCTCTTGAAAGCAGATGGCCACACGCAGAGGGACTCGGTGCAGCACTGAGCGTAGGACTCCAGTTAAGACCATGTGTAAACACTGTCATAAGCTGTGCTTTACTGGGGCGCTAATCCATGAAGATATTAAAAATGTTACCTGCATCACGTTGCAGAGGTCTAATTGCAGAGCGGGACTGCTCTGTGCTCTGCAGGGCGAGTCCAAAGTTCTCCATCCTGCGGCTGCCTGGAGCAGGGGCTGTGCTTGCAGACTGCCCTCGGCCAGGAGTGTGCCCGGGGCTGGGCTGGGGCTTGCGCTGCCATTCCCGATGGTAATAAAGAGCCGCCTCTTCACTGCGCTTTCCCCACGGGCGGTGGGAGCAGGAGCCCTGGCCATCTCCTCTGCTCCCATGGGTCTGCCCCGGGGCCGCAGCGCCCAGCAGCACCGGGGCAGCCGCCCGCTGAGGACGTGTCGTGGGAGTAGGCAACAGTTTTAGAAGATGCAGCTTTTTCTTTATCTAGAATGGATGTCTTCTACCACTTTCTAATGTAGAGTGGCATAACCAACACAAAGCTGCAGAGGTACAAATACATGCAATTATTAAATGAAAACACTACCAGGAGGGGATTCATATAGTCTCAGATACAAAAGTTCCTTCCCATCGTTTGCTGCCCGCCCTCCTTGCCATCTACATAGATCTGTTATTTTCTTCTTCATACAACAAATGCAACGCAATACCAGATGAGCAGAAATAGGAGTTTAATGATGTAAAATGTTGCATATGATCAACGTGGTTTCAGGCTCCTTTGGCTGCAATTTTAAGTAGGAATTGTATGAAACTGGGGACCTATGTGCTGAAGTTCATGGCTCTTTGTTGGTGCCCAAGCTAGAAACCCATAAATGGCGTAAACCCCAGGTGAGGCCAGGGCTGTAGTGTCCGTGAGCTCTATTTGATGTCCTGTCTTCAACAGCAGAGCAATATTAACAAATTAGAGAGTTGCAATGTACTTTTGTTCAACATTTTTGAGCTTCCTAATCTCTGCTTCTTATTTATTTAAAGGAAAATTACCTTTCTCCTTGACAACTGTATGTGATTATTCAAAGTCCATCTACAACTTGGGTAAATAAATATTAGTTGGATGGGTTATTCCACAAACCAGACGCGAAACCAAGCATCTAATCCAGCACCACATTTGCAAGTACCTGGGGTTGAAGCAGGAAGCAGGGCGACCAGAAGTTTACCTCTATTTTAAAAAACACAAGTAAATCTACTAACCGGCACTTTCAGCTTAGTGGAGTGTATTTTTCTACCGAGTTTGAACAGGATGGATTTATTTCCATAAATATTTTTCACGTCACTTGGGTGGCAGTAGGTAGTAGCACGTGATGGGCTCTTTGTTCTCACCCACTGGGCGTCAGATTACTGCCTTCCATGTGTTTATGTACTTTTTAATCTATTGTTTGTTTTATAAAATGGATGAATATAACAAAGAATTTTTTGTTTTATTGAAACTGCATAAGAAAAATTATTTAAACTAATACACAAAGGAATTTCTAAATCTTGGTTTAATTTTTTTTATATTCTGCATTACAATACAGAAAAAAATCTGTCCTTCTGTCTGACTAATGTTAGTTTGATGATTATACTAATATTAACTGCTTTACTTGAGTAAGCAAAGAAAAAGTAAAATACCAGTCAGACCAGCTGCTAATTCACAGAGTGTTGTACTATGGTTATTAAAAATACCCAAAAGATGTACCTTTGTGGTTCAGTCTTTTGAATTAGAAGCAGAATATTAATTTAGGCCTGAAGCATGATTAAACATTGTAAGGCCCCTTAAGAATTTTCACCAAATTTTCTTGGATTTCTCTTTATTGGGTCTTCCTTGACTGTGTTTAGCTCTGTAATTGCTTTGCTCCTTTGTTGATAGGTTAAAGCACAATGTGATTTTCTCCATGTCATAATATTTAAGAGGATGGTTCAATGTTCCGCATGTATGATGTGCAGCTGAGGCACACGGAGACACGACGGGGGGAGTGGGCTCTGGGGTTTTTCTGGTTTTTTCCCCTTCCCCTTTTTTTTTTTTCTTCTATTTATGAAACTATGCAGAAGGAAGTTGTAAGATTTATCCGTTAGGGCCACAATGCAGAAAATGCAATAAACATCTGCAGAGGGGAAAAAAGGAATGAGAATTTGCACCAGAGCTTAGAGCTGAGGGAGTCAATCCCCTCCCGGAGGCATTTCGATGCCCCAGCCGCTTGCCTGACCGCCACCTGCTCTCCCTTCCCCAGCCTGCTAGGGGGGACTGCTGCTGGGCTGCAAAATTACCTGCGCTTCCAGCGCAGGTGCAGGTTTACTGGAAATTTAGGAGGGGTTTTATGGAGCAGAGAAACTCTCAGTCACAGATAAAATGGGGTAAAAAATCCAGCTCCTTCCCTACTCTCTTGTTGTGAAGAATAAATTAAAAACATTATGTTTTTCAAGCTTCTCGGGGAGAATCAAGAGTTAAAATGTAATTGTTAAAATCCATTACACCCAAAACGATGTTGTTTGGCATAAATGAATGAAAAAAGATTCCAGAGCATGAACTAGATGTCACAGGTAAAATAAAACAAAATAATCTGGGGTCTAAGACCGAGGTAGGCAAGCTGCCGTGACAGGAGCTTCAGCAGGGCTGCAGCCTTCTCCCTGCCTAGGCTTGGGACACGGTGGTGGTGGTCTGTCCTCGCAGAGCAAACATCTCACTGGGGTGCTGCCCCACCAGGAAAGGGGTGAGAGAGGGGGGACTGCCCTCCTGGCGTAGGCCATGGCCTGGGGACAGTGAGATTTCACTGGAGATGCCTGGCCTGTGCCTGTGCAAGACAGGAGGTTGGCAGGCCCAAAATTTGCTACTCTGGAGTTGGATCTGTAAAATGGGCATAAATTGTCCATTTGAGTGTCTGAGATACAAGCTCTAAGCAGGAGCTGCTGGCTCCTGGGGTATCCACGGCTCAGGGAAAGATGAGATCCCGCTGTAGATGCTTGGGTTTTGCCAACGGAGCAGAAATGCTGTCAGAGCAAGGGATGGGAAAGGAGGAAGCAGTGGCTGGTGGACCTTCCCGTCCCTCCAGGGCGGCGCCCGAGGGACGTGGTCTTCAGCAAGAGCCTCAGTAACACCATGGAGGTCTGAGTGGTTTGGGAGGATTCGTTACAGTTTGAGGGTCTGGCTGGCTGGGTGTGATAAGGGGCAGTATTTGGGGCTCCCTAAAGCCCTGAAGCGGTCCTCCCCTGGGAGGAGGTTTCTGCCCCGTGGCGCAGATATCGCCCTTTATCACCGGTGTTTCTGCCAGCTTTTGCAGAGCAGCAGCTCTGGGGGTTGCTTATGAGATTGCGAGGAAAGTTAGGGTGAGATATGTGCGCTTGCAAGCCGAGGAGAGAGTTGAAAGAGAAATAAAGTGGCAAGAGCTGAACCTGAGGCTGGTGGTGCTGGTAACAAAGCACACGAGGCGGGTCAGGAGAAGTATTGCATATTTTGCACTTGTCAGGATTTTGGGTGGAAGTTTAGTTAGAAACCTTTTCACAAAGTAATGTGTATGTGCCATGTATTTTTCTTCAGAGAAGAAGTGTAATCCTAAAAAGGTGAGGTATGATAGTTTAAAATTTTAATGAGATTTTAAACATCCATATTCTTAGTGTTACAGAGGAGGCCTCATTAACAGTAATGAGGGATATGTGTGTATATCACACTGTGATCCAGAATTTGTTTGAAAGGCCTAATATTTGGCTGTGGTTAGATAATTTATATATAGCACTACTAAAACTCTCTTATGTCAGCAAAAATGTCAACATAGTTTTGGAGTACCATTAGATAGAGATATTCAGACATATTGATATCGTTACTCAAGAAGGTAATAAACGTCTTCTACGTGCATCGATAAAGACCTCCATCTCCTCAGTTTTTAAAGAGCAACACTGTTTGCTAAAAATACTGGAATTTCCATTTTACACAATGCAAAAACAGAGAGATCTAATAAAAGGACTGCGCTACACCTGAGACATGCCCCAAGGCCACATTCAAGAACAGAGTGGCTACAATAGTTGGTAAAAATCTAAAACACATTTCATTTGAGCATCTCCCATGCAAGCTGATAAGAACAGTGAAGTTAAGCTGAAAGTAATGCTGAATATTGAAGTATATCGTCAGTATAGAGAATGAGCTAGCAATTCATTAATAAATAATGATTTATGAAGATAGCAATGACCAAAAAGACCATATCCTGAGGCACAGCGTAAGAAAAATCCTTTATTTAAATCCTTTATTAGGGAGGGAGGAAGGAAGGAGGAGGATATTAACTATGTGTAGAAGAAATTGAGAATCAAAAAGAAATTTGACCTGAATCAGGATACTAAAGTTTCTAACCAAGTAGCAGGTTCTGCAAGAAGCAGTGGGTGATTGTAGTGAGTACTATGGTGGCATCTCAGAGCATCAAAGCAAAAGCTCATTGAAGCGCAAAGCATAAATTGTCGAAGCCATTAGCGAGGGTTTCCATGACTTCTCATGGAAAAGCAGTGTGGACAGACACGACCGGTAGACCTTGAGCACGGTCGGAAGAAAGAACCGGGTGTCATTCGTGACTGTAACACTGTAATGAAGTTCACCTTGTTCTCTACAAAGTTGGCAACAGCAATTAGGATTTCAATAAGCAAAGGATTTGGGCTCAAGTAACTATAAAAAGTCAGCGATGATAATTTCTGAAATACAAACAACCCGGGCAACCCAAAAAATATGTTGTCCTGGTCTAGCTAGTGCAGATCAACTAGTGCATTAATTAGCAGTAAGATTAGTGCAGACGTTTCGTTCTCTGATTCAACAGTGAAATTAAAATCCTTCAGCTACCAGAACGTACCAGCTGCTAGTTGGAGTTTGAGATCAGTATCCTCTCAAACTTTATCCGCTTATGATTCATGCGTTTTTTGAGTCACCGTTAAGTCACGAAATACCAGAGATTCATTTTTAAGTGCTAATATTATCTCAGTATGTTCAAACCAAACAACCAATTTAATTTTTCAAGTTTCCTAAGACATAACAGGTTGTTTGTTTAAAATGTAATTAATTGCATTTTTTTTATTTAATGAGATATATGTAATTGTGTAATTCCGACACAACACTTGATTAGCTCATTTACCTACGTTAGCCTGTTTTCCTGAGGACTGTCCAGCTGCTCTGGAAGCGTGTTTCCTGAAAGCGTAGATCTTCACATTCACGGAATGACAGACCTTAGAAATACACTCAGGGGGTAATTTTGCATGAAGAATCCACAGTCAGGAAATAAAATCTTTAAAACTTCCAAAAGTTTTTTCTTTTCCTTTTAGTGAGAGTGCACCGTAAGTTATAAGTTATTGAGGTTGTACCCATTATTTGAACATTTTTAAAAATCAACATAACAAATTGCGCATTGGGTTAGATAATCCCTTCCCATAACACAGAGGCTTCACCTTCATGAGGAGTTTTTGCAATTTGAAGAATTTTCTTTATCTGAATTGTCATTATAGGAAGGAAAAGTTTTGCTCCCATTGATGGCTTGCATACAAATTCATTTCAGAGCAGGTACGTTTTAAATAAACTAAGTCAAACTCAGTGAACGAAATACAGAAATTGATGCTTTGAAGTTCTTGGTATTGTTCAGGTCCAACATTTTAGTAGAAAAGAATTTAAAAAAAGCATTCTTGCATTGCTGTAAATATACATCCTTATATTGCAACCAGTTTTGTCAGCAATACTTCTTTTTTACTCCCTTTGTTGACTTTTCCTTTCTTCAGGTAATTTCTGCACCGCTGCATGTTTAATTCCGGCAGGCGCTGGTTAATCAGGCCTGCGTTAACTAGATAATCTTTTCAGCAGCTCCTGCCAGGTTATGGGCAGGATTCCTGCCTTCTGCAGGGGTGCAGGCAGGGTCACTACCTTCGGGGACAGCACTTGATTTGCTTCCCTGCCATTTGAGATGCTAACGTTAATGATGAATGTTATGAATAACAATGCTGCTCGTACAGGACCACTCTGGAAACTCGCTGTCGTCGTCGTCTTTATACTTTATCGCTTTTCCATATGGGAACTGGAAAAATCACTCAATGTGTAGAAGGAGATAAGTATTCTGGTCCTAGGTGTTTTCCTGAGATTGTTTACTGACTGCTTGGGCTGGAATCGCTAGATCTAATTGACTGGTAACAGTATGCAGCATCAGTGTGATTATTTTCGGAGTTATCTGTGCTAGGGCTGCTGTGGCGAGGAGAGGATGCTATAGATGGACAGTGACGTCTCTGCCACTTCAATTACGGCCGGTACCCGACTCAGCGTGCGTCTCGCCC
>NW_008824058.1:1351000-1354373 GCF_000699105.1 Pygoscelis adeliae
AGGGGTGGAGGAATGGATCCTAGCTGGATGGCTGAAAACCTGTGGAAATTCAGGATTTCGGATTATGAAATGTAGGTGGGGCTTAAAAAAAAAAAAAAGTAAAAAAAAAAGTCCATTTAATTGATTGTCTTCTGTGTTTTCTGGCGCACACCACCATAGTGACAGCACCTATAGGATGCTTTGGGATGATCCCAGTTCATAAAAATGAACAAATAAATAAAGCCTTGCAAAATTCTAGGAACCACTGTATCAGTGTCTTTTAAAATGGTTTTATTTTTAAGTGCAGAAAAAGTGGAGAACTATGACCTATTGTACTACCTATCAATGAATAGTAGGTACAAATTTTATTTTTCCCCACTGGTCTATTTATTCTTCTGCCTTGCTTTTCAATCTTCAAGTAAAGTTTGTGCATGAGTGTGTGTGTACTTTCTCTCTATGAGCACATACAGTATCTGTAACCGTGGGCTGGATTTAATAATTCAAAGTAATATGAAACCTTGCCAGTATGGAAATAGGCTTGTCATTGGCTGTCTCTGCTAGCTAGATAGGATGAAAAAATCTCATTTTTGGAAAAATAATCAAAGTTTATCAGCTGCATCCAGGAATTTTTGGAGCCTCACAGAGAAGAGTCGCCTCCTCTGCCCATATGCATTTAAACTTCCCCATTGACACACAAATATAATGCTTATATTAAAAATATATATCTGAATATTTTTGTGTTGTACTCCCGTCACTTGTCTCAATCTGTTTTTTGCCAAGATACTAGCAACAGAATGAGGTGAAAATGGTGCTGTAGTAATCAGTGGACAGAATCAGAGCATTGAAAGAAACACTGAGCGCACAATAAAGTGTAGGAAAAAATCCAAAAACCCAAACCCACCAAAACCCAGAGGGTGGAAACCTGGGCTTGACTTCCATCCCCTGCCCATCTTCGCCTGGCTTCAGCAATCACTTGGGTGCTCGCCTCTATTTTTGTCAGATAGAAATGTGTTTAAGCATATGCTCGGTGTTAAACATATTTAAGCGTTTTGCGAAGTCGCAAGCCGCTGGCCAGGCTCAGGGAAAGTAATGCTGCTCGTAGGAAATGTTAGCTGTAGTCTTTTATCTTTAGCGCTCTTCGTGAGGTACAGTAATATATTTTTAATCTCTTAAGGAGCATTAAGAGCATTTTGCTACCAAAAAGAAATAGTATTCAAGGAATATCACCTAAATTACAGCACAGAGACACAACATACACACACACACACACACACACACAGAGGCATCATGCGGAGATCCCTGCACATCAAGGAGAAAAAAGGTATCTTTGAGCACTGAGTAATGCATTTCATTTTGAGATACTGTGGCCATCATATTTGGGAGGAAAAATTAAAGCAGTTTAAAAGTTCTTGATCCAGTTAAGGTCCTCAAAATCTAGTCCCTTTGCCCTTTATATTCCCTCCTTTTTACAAAAAAAAAATTCTTATATAAATATAGATATAGAGCATCATGACTAGAATTCCCAGGGGGGATTTTTGTGGAACTTCAGAGCAAATGTGGTTGACACTTGTTCTTTGTTACCCCTGGGCTACTGTTTTGATCATTGACTGAATGGATTTATTCTTGTCAGCACAATGAATTTTTCACTCTTGTTGCAAGTAAATTTTACAATCCTTCCTCATGTGTAAATGAAGTACAAGCATACTCAGGTGCTTTATGTTTCAACCAGCTTTGGAAATTTAAAAAAGGAATACCAGCAGATAGAAGCGATGAAACCTGAAATCTGAATCCCTCTTTCATTAAGCGATTCTGGGAAATGCATTGCAATTCAGAGGCCTGATTTTTTTTTTTTTTCATGCGGATGGTAGACACATGAAACTCTAAACAGCAATGGTGAAATAATTGGTATGAAGATGGAGAAGCTTAATTTTGATGAAGCAATTAGTGGTTGTTTCCTGATTGCTCTTATTCCCGTGAAGAGGAGGTGGAGAAGATCGTGTCACCTCTTTCAATTCTGAACCATTTCACAGCTCCCAAGACCTTTTGCCCTGCTAATGGACACCAGCGAAAGTTGCTTTGAATTTTTTTAGAAAGTGTATTGCAACCATGGATTCTCAAGAAGGTTAAACATAAATTAGTCATAAAGCCAACAAAAGAGAGAGGAAAAGATGAGGCTGTACGATTATCGTCCAAATTTCTATGTTTTCAAACTGCTAGTGTTTAATTAGGGAAAAAAAAAAAGCTAAATTCTTTTGCTCTTTATAATAATAATAATAATAATAATAATAATAAATGCTTTGGAACATACTGCCATTTATAACCTCAAACATTAATGTGCAACGAGCTATGTAATGCTGCAGATCTGAGCAGTGTTTAAGACAACAAAGTGCTATTTGATAGTCTAGCCTTTCTGTGGAACAGCTCTTCTTCCTGCCTTTGATGTGTGGATGGTTTATTTAATCAATTATTAATCAAAGTTATGGCATTCTTCTTATATATTTAGGTAAAAACTAAAAGATGCCTTTTCTTGCTTTCTTGTTTAAATAAAAGTTTAAATAGAATGCGGAAATACTTGCTTTTGAACAAAAAAAAAAAAAAACATATTGGAGAGCTTCCAGTTTCAAGCGTTTGAGCAGTATATTGTACGTTTACGAAAAAGGAGGAGGAAAAAAAAATAGACGTTTCTAAGTTCTGTAGCTCAGCCAAAGGCGCCAGAAGGTTTCTGCTAACCTGCCTTGATATAACAAAGAGCAGGACAAATAATTTGATTAGTGTTTTCTTCGCCCGGGTGCTGAACCCGACACGGAGGCGCCGAGCACGGCGGTGCTGGGGAGCAGGGTGGGCAGCCGGACACTCAGCGCGTGGAGCATCTTGAGCAGTTGGTAACATTTGGCAGCTTAACATAGAAAAAATGACTGCTAGGGAAATCTCAACTGCTGCTAATTAGCAGCAATGAACTGTGGGTAAGGACAGTACATTTTAATGTGAGAAGAATTTTACAATAACCACCACACTGAAAGAAATAGAAGGAAATGCTCCCTAGCTGACCCTTGTGGCAATCTAAGCTGCATATTGCAATAATCCTGTAAATTACTATGCTTTTTTATACAGTAACTTGGAGTTAATTAGTAATTTAACATTCCTCTACGCTATTAAATGTCTTTCTTGCATTATATTATGTTGTTTCATGGTCTTACCTTAACACTAATGGGGTTTAGTTATATTTTCTCAAAACAGTAACAGTAAAATAAAACCGAGCTGGAAAATTAATTAGTTCTCTTTTACCTTTGATTTACCTGTTAGTAACAATTAAGTGGCAATGTACAGTTTTGGAGCAGTACGAGGTTACGCAGAGATGAGTGGACTCCTGGGATGTGCTGCTGGTGCCGGGAAG
>NW_008824058.1:1354473-1359756 GCF_000699105.1 Pygoscelis adeliae
CCCACGCCCTCGGTGCCGATGCTCAGTGATGGAGGCTGGCGGAATTTGGCAAGGCATCGCTAGGGGCTTGTGGGCTGGGGGAAGCATCCCCCTGTGATGCCGGGGAAAGCATCGGTTGTGTAACGCTGGAGCTATGTGCCATTTATTCCTTCTTCTGTGTCGCCTTTGCAGCTGCAGGAATCCGTGGGCTAATTAGAGTAACCAACAATGATGAACACGCGATCCGAGTGAAAGTTTAGGATATAATTATGTGGGGCATCAGGTGAAAGAGTCTCTCCTAGATTAATCGAGCGCAAATTAAAAGTTGGAGTGCTTTTTTCTCTCCCTTCTTACTCAACAGTCGTCTTTTCAGCTGCAATATTTGCTTCCTTTTAAAGCCATCGGAGTATTCAGGTTGATTAAGACAGGTTTCTCGCCGGCTGTTTAGGAAACTTAAGTGTTTGGAAGTGACGGGAGGTGAGGGGGGTGTTTTCCTTTCCTATCGGAGAGATCAAGGTGGGCACCACAATGGAGCGATTTGGTGGACGCGGCTTCGGGAGGAAGGGAGAGCGAAAGGCGTGCGCTCGGGAAGGGCTGAATTCAACACAAAACACTTCCCGAAGACTTTGTCTCTAGGGGCTCCTGCTAAAAGCAGCGCTGCTACCATTTAAAACCCCATTCTTTGCAGCTGGATTTGAGCATCCATAAAAAATTCATCCCTGCTTTAAGAGATTTCTGCTTTTCTGTCCTCCCCATTGTTAGACAAATTGAAGTGTGCACTCTGAAGGAGTGTGGCGGTGAACTGAGAATTTATTTACTCATTCGATTCTAATATTGAGAGAATCTGCTCTCCCCGTTCAAAGGGTAGAGCAACAATGCGAGTGACATCGGGTCAGCGGCACTTCACAGCTACCTGCGAGATAGAATTGTTCTCCTGGCAGATAGGAAGTGACTGAAACCTCTTTTTCTCATCAATGTCTATTATGATTGATGGCTCTATGGTCACACTGAATATGCCCTTTTTAAATAATTCACAATGTCATCATCATAGTACTAGTTTATAACTAGCCTGTTATTTTTACCTTTGTTCATTCACTAACAGGAGATTCGATAAATTAAGTACTATGGATTTTGGTAGCTTTAGAACTGATTGAAACATTCATTTTTCTTTTTTTCTTTCGTTTTTCTTTTCTTTTCTTTTCTTTTCTTCTTTTTTTTTTTCTTTCAAGGCAAAGCATTCCTGCACACAGTAGCAAAGATTTTTAAAAAGCCACAAGCTTCGGGTATGATAATTCTTTATAAAACAGCTTACTAAATCAATATATTCTTGTTGATGACATTAATTAAAATATAAAGAAATCACCAAATAAAGCAGCTACCTTCACCTAGCTTGGATTCGAGTTCAGCTATCGTTCAGAGTGCAGTGAGAATGTGTTTTAGGTATCACAAATGCATGTTGTATGTTCAGGATGAGAACTGGTCATTAATTGATGCCGAGTATTATACTTTGAGTGCAGTGGATATAGTCCAAATAAATGGTGCTCAGATTGGATAGTTGAATTATTTTAGCAGTGGTTAATGGATAAAATATTTAATAGCGTACTTTGCAAATCAGATTTTATTTGTTTAACTTTAAAATTGGGGCTTAGTAAGTCATATTAGACGGTAGTTGAGTATTTATCATCTCTCACTTAACTGTAGAAATTCTGCTAATAATTAATGGATGATAGGAATAATCATACCTATTTCTTTGCCAAGGCTTTGTAATTAGAGGGCTTTAAGCAATTTTTACATTGCTTCAATTATTTTTTTGTTAAACAGCTGTAAGCAAATGTCTAATCCATGCAAAATTTGTGGTTCCCTCCCCTGCCCTGTTATCATGTAGGGCCTGTCCCAGAGCCTTGTGCCTGTTCTACAGGACACCCCTGGAAGGTACAAAACTGTGTCAGGGCATTTGCAGCAGATTCCTGAGCAGGAGGAAAAGGTCACGAGAAGCTTTTCTTGCTGGTGCAGGAACGTCGCCTTTCATGCAAATGCAAAGGATGAAAGTGCCCTTGGAAGGGGGTGGACTCCATCACTTCAGCAGGGCCAATACTGTACCCAAAATTTGAGTGCTGCTGCCATCGCTCCTCACCAAACCTTGCTGGGCCAGCTACCAGGAGCGTTCCTACGGCTGATAGGAATGGAAAAGCCTACGGATGCAGTGGGTATAGAAATAGCTAAGATCTGTGGAGCTGCTTCTCTGTGTAAGTTTCCTCGTCTTACGCTACTCGCTGGACTGGTACCTCTCCAGGATGGCTTAGGTGTGAGCCTTAGGAGCACCTGTATGGAAAAAGAAAAAAAAGTTTTATTCTTGATGATGGTTTCCAGAATCAATAAATCAATATATTTGGTACTTTCTGTGTGTGTTGTGAGTGAGGCAGGATGCCTTCAAACAGGAGCAGGATTTTTTAAGACTCTGCAGCTACAGTATAGCAAAGTTTTATATATTAAAGCGGACTCTATACTTTTGGAAAGTCAGCGTAACGTTACCACTGAATATGTGATTGAGATACCCTTTTTCGCTGTCTTTTTGGCACAGTCACGGGCAGCCAGCTGGAAACATCCAGAATGTGTGTTCACCCAGCGGCATTATTCTCTGTTTTACTCTGGATTTAGGCTCTGTACCTGGGAAACCCTCGGCAGCTCATCAGGGCTGAGCACAGGGATGTTGTTCTCTGGGCATGTGGAAGATTTTCCAGCTTCGGAAGTCACGGGGAGAAGGTCCCTGCGGGCGCAGAGCAGCATCCCCATCCCTGTGTGCTGCCCTCCCGAAGGATGCCGTGGAAGGGGCCGAGCTCCCGCTCTCCACCGCTAACGCAGGCAGAGGATGGAAGGGACAAACTCGAAACCGCTGGGGTTTTGCAGAAGTCGGAAATTAAGGTTCTGGTGATGCATATGAGATCTTTTGATCTTGGATGTGCCGTTCAAATCTATTCCAGACACATGTCCAAAATATTTTGGTTTTTCTTAACTTTTGGGGTTTTGTTGTTTGGGTGTTTTTTTGTTTTTTTTTTTTTTTTTTTTGGTTTTTTTTTTTTTTTTCTGGGGTTCCCCCCCCTCGCCCAGTAAGAAGCCAGCTGCCTCTACAAAGATTTCAATTTCAGAGATCTTCAGTGATACCTCATGGGAGTGGAGATGATGCTGCAGCTCTGCAACTCCCTCTAGGACCCCATGGCAGTAATTAATAAGAAGCCAAGTTCTCAACTAACTGTGACAAATTGGAAAGCTGTGAATTTGGAGATAAGAGCAGAGGGTCACAGTTTATTTGTAACTGGGTTATCGAATCATAATAAGCACTTATAGCAAAAAGCATCATAAAAGAAAATAGTAAGGTACAAGAACCCTAGAGTAATTGGGTTTTCCCATACAAATAAGACCCATGTAGCAAAAGAATTTCCCTTTGAAGAAACTGTTATAAATTTGGGGTCTACAGTTTCCATTAGCCACTCATCGTTACTAGCCCATTGCAAGATAGATAAAATGCATAAAACACTCCCAACATTTGATATCATAATCCTATTTGGTTATATTTCCTAACATTCCCCAATGTGACTATAAAAAAAAGACAAAATCGCAAGAGGGATAATACAACATTTAGTCTCTTTCATAAAAATATAAAAATGAGATTCTTTGTTCTTTTTAATATTTTTTTTTATTTTTCAATATTTGGCAATTGATTTAAAAAATATTAAAATTCCAGTTTTGTGCACCATAAGATTAGGGAGTTAACTAGAAAAAACCCGTTCATTCACAGATGTTAGTCTTCAGAGTTTTGGAATTTCTTCCTTCTATTCAGAGATGAAGGAATTAAGGAATAAATGTGTAATAAGGAAAATAGTAGTTTATTTTCTGGGGGCATAAAAATGAAAGATGAAGTGTTGACTCTGTAGCAGATAACTGCAAAACTGCTATCAGCGTTAAAATATTGCTGGGTTCTTGGACAAAAGATTTGGACTTTGCTTAATTTTATTTTTCACCAGGATTTAGAAGCTAAACTTTACTAATACATTTTTGTTTAGGTGTGTTAGTTGAGAACTATTTACAAGGTCACTTTTAGGAAACTAGCTTGCTTTCTGGAAAAATCAATATAATTCTGAGAGCACCAGTGAACAGCGCAAATCTTCTTATCAGCTGGTGGGAAAGGAAAGTGGAGGAGGAGAGGGCGCGGGTTAGGATGTCGTCTCTCCCGGTGAAGCATCGTCCCAACACATCGTGGTGCGTGCTTTAGTTTTGCAGAAGCCTCTCTGTGTCCATCTCCCCTGTTGAATGCATCGCCGAGGTGATCGTTAGTCTGCTTAATCTCTGTTTTCCGACTGCAGGTGCCATTGGATGCCACCATAGTGTTCAGTCCCAACAGTCTGACCCAGGGAGTCCTCGCCCACCTTTCCCGTGCCTGCCTCAACTCCAGCATCTTCTGGTATTTTAGTCTCTCGGTGTTTTTCTTTAAACAAGCAGTCTGGGGGTTGGTATTTGTACGGTTTGCTCTGCAGCCGTCCCCTCTCACGTCCTGCTCGGCGTTACGCGGGCAGCAGCGTGGTTATGAGGATCATAATGTATGATCATCATATATGTCCCATCAGGGACATGGTTTAGTGGGCATGGTGGTGTTGGGTTGACAGTTGGACTCGATGATCTTGGAGGTCTCTTCCAACCTTAATGATTCTATGATTCTATGATTCTATGATCTCATAGCCATGGGGCAGTCTCAGCTCCTGGCTGGTATGAGGTGAAACCGAGTATCTTCTATTCCTGGCTTTCTCCAGTTTGAAGCCCAGGTAACCCTGGACCTCAGAGGGAGCACTCCAGTTCCTGGGAAAATATCAGCCTTTCCAAGTGTCTATTTGATTTCATTTGGTTTCATTCACATCCCTGCATAGTCTGCCTTGTCAAACTATTTCTGGTGCAGGCACAGCTATCGGTACTTGTGATTTTTAACACAGTATTTGTGAAATAAGAATTGGCTAATAGGTGGTGTTTCCTGCAGTGGAGTACTGAAATCCTCCATGGAGACAGAGCAGATCTCTTGCTGGGGAACTATAAACTGCGTGGGGTGAATCACTCCTGTTTCACCAGCTCTGTGGAAAATTAGGCTGAGTTTTCAGAAGCATCAAGATTTTATTTTGTTTTGTTTTGTTTTGTTTTAATTTTTGTGGGCTATAGGAAGGTGGAGATGTCTGCCCAAGCCAGTGGGCAGGGCAGTGCCCAGGGGTGCTGAGGGCTGGGCAGGGGCTCTGTTGAACACTGCTGCAAAGCAGCCAGCTC
>NW_008824058.1:1359776-1363191 GCF_000699105.1 Pygoscelis adeliae
GCAGCAGGACCCAGCCTTTCCTCCAGCTCCCTCCTCGGCCATCCTGAACAAACACACTTGCAAGAGGGGAAAAGGCTTCAGACGTTAGTGCAAGTGGAGGAATTGTTCTCTGAATGATGTTTTTTGGGCCAGGCGGGTGAACAAGAAGAAAAGCCCCTGTCTGGCTGTCGGGGGGCAGGGGCAGGTCCATCGGGCAGAGGGGTGGCTCTCACGCTGCCCGGGCATGACAGACTGGAAGGAAAGGTTATTCGAAGTTTAGGGATTAGGGGAAGAGAGAAGGGATGGTTTTGCTTGGTAAGGCTGGGAAACCAGCAAATGTGTTAAGCAATCAGCTAAAATATGTGGCAGACGTTTGGGATTTTTTAAGGCCATCTCTGCTGGAGCCCCTTTGACTCACCATCGCTCAGCGCCTCGCACAAGCACCTGCTTTTCCCAGTCAGCCCTGTGACGACAACATTTGCAATGTTATTAAAACCATTTCCTCTCTATTTTTCATCCAGTGCTTAGCAGGGCCAAAACAACAGACGACTCCCAGTTTAGGCTGAGATTTTCCCCTTCAGAAGCACAGATGAAGAGCTCACACCTTGCCTCAAACGTGGACATGCGCCAGAGGTCTTGGAGGGCATGTCCAGCATTAATTGTGGCTTACCTTCCACTTTTATAAGATGCTGTTCAGCGTCTGTCTGAGGACTGTGGTAATGCTGCAGATCCACCATTCATTCAGTTGCATACAGCTTGGGATGGAAGTTCACCACGCTTATGGCGAGATATACATAGTCTATATAAAAATAGCTGGCATGCCCTAAGGAGGGATTTATCAGTAATAAAGAACTCTGGGTAATGAAGTCTAAACAAACACCATCTTTCTAATAGATTTTTTGTTTGCCCAACGCAGCAGAAAATCTTTTACATCCACCCAAGCATACGGTGGGGATGCCTTTTGAACGTGAAACGTTGCCCACGTGGTACGGGCAGGTATGGGCAGGTATGGCCATCCCCCCTTGCCGCCACCTCTCTGAGTGGTTTGACTGCTGGAAAAGGCCATTTTCTTCTTCTTCTGTGACTGTCCCACCTGTGGTAGCATCGAGCAGAGCTTCTCCCAGCCCAAGGGTTGGCAGAGCATCGCAGGGACAGAGCCAGGCGGCGACACGGAGCTGGGTGGTGGGGTGAGATGATGCCTGGTGGCCATGGTCCTTCTGGCTGCCCACCGACCATCCGGTGGCAGAAAGAAAAAACACCCTCGTGCATGAGAAACACTCCCGTTGCAGAGACTTGTTGTGAAAAATTGGTGTTAGGTGGGGCTGCAGCGTCTGAATCGCAGTCTTTAGTTTATGAAAATTATAATTATTTTGATTTTTGTCCACAGACAGCTTGAAATGTTGCAAAACTCTGCAGGTGCTCTCTGTTATAACAAAACCCCAGAACAGATGGTGCAAGGTACCAGGCCAGCTCAAGGGATTAAACGCAAGGCTTTTGAAATTTAAAATTAAAGCTGGGTGATCTTGGGAAAATGTGCTTGCCAAACAAGCTTGCTTAAAAAAAAAGTTCCCCAAGTTCTCCATACAAGCTGATTTAAATTCAAATGAGAAAGAAATTGGGCACTTTAAAAGTGCTTAAGAGAGGATTAAAAATCTGTGATCAAGAAAAAATGGGATGTATATGAATTATTTGTTGTTGCAGTAGGATTTTTTGTGTCCAAAAGCACATTTTCTCTTCATTTTCTCGGTAGCGCTTCAGTGGATGGTAGGGGAAAGGCTTTACTAACCTTTCCTTTCCATTGTCTGCTGGTCAAAGTATGAATGAGACAATGAATACACCGAGCCAGGCAGCCTCACCTGGACTGTTGGTAGCAGAAATGATCCCCCCAAGTCCCGTACCAGGGGTGCCCGGCAGTGGGACCACCATCCTGGGAGCGATGGGGAGGGGACCGTGCCCCGCGCTCGGTGCCTGTCTCGCCTGGTGGCAGCTGGGAGGCAGGGGCTTTTCCTCTGTTTTGTGGGTATAAAATTCATTCATAAATTTTGCAATTAAAAGGAAAAGGTCTCTCCTTTTGAGCATGCTTCCCTTCCTTCCGCAGCAGAAAGGAGCGGCGTTGCAAGCGGCGGAGGAAAGGCGGTGCCCGCTGCGAGCCGAGCGCGGTGCCGCGCTCCAGATGTCCCCTTTGTTTCAGCAGCATTGTTTCCCCTGTGCGGAGCAATTTCAATTTCTCATTGGCACGGGACATTGTTTTCTGCTTTTTTTTTTTTTTTTTTTTTTTTTTTAAATTCCCTTTTAACTGGGACCCTGGGTAATCGTGAGCCTAGTGGGGGCATTTAGGCTCACAATGAAGAAAAAGCCTACTGAGTGAAAAAGCGGCAATCTCCCCGGCTTTGATGGCCTTGTTGGCCAGAATTTGGGACTCCAGCAAACAGTTTGCTACAGCTCTATTTAAAACAGAAAGGGCTGGCAAATACTGTAACGCTGGACGGTGTTTGCTAAAGCCTTTGTTAATGTGTTAGATAACCTATTAATCACAACTTTTATATTCATATGCAAAATGTGCCTGGAGGACAATTTAATCATTTATTACAAGCACTTTATATATTTACTTTCCCTTTCCCTTCCCATCAGAAGAGCCATGTTCATTAACCAAGCACGCTGCGGGAAGGACGGCCACAATGGGTCGGGGCGCTGAGCCTGCGCCCGGACGAGAGCTGCACGGGAAAGGGAAAACTGCAGAAAGTTTCAGCCCACACTGTGTTTTGATATGAATTTGAAAGCCGGTGTGATTAAAGTAATTGAAAGATTCTCTCTTATTTTTCTTTCCTATTCCTGTCTCATCTTGTCATATTAAAGGTTTTTAAGGACTTTAATTAGGTATACTGGTTACGGAGATGACAGAGAGCAACCCTTTCCACTCCCAGACACTTGATGGACGATGATCACTTTTGCAGGTACAGGCTGGCAAGCTGAACCGATATAAATTAACTAGGAAAGGTTAAATTAGAGTAAAATGAGGATTGCAGACCAATCTATGAAGCAAAGTTAATTCTGAGCTGGTGCCTCATTCTGTCTGCTGTGCTTAGTCATAGCTGCGTGGACGGCTCGGGATTAGGAAGCCTTTCCATGCAGATCATCGTTAATTGTTTCTTTAAAAATAAATTCTGATGTGGAAGGATGAGTTAAGGTTGTGAACTAGTGGTGGAGGACAGTGTGCCTCTTGTACAAAACTTTATTTTTAAAGCTGTGTAAGGCTTTATGTAGAAAGCAAAGCAAAGCTAACAAATGCTTGCGAAGGTTACCATCAGGTGAAGAGTGGAGGAAGCAAGAAGACCGGAGTGTGCTTCTGTGCAGCCACCTGGACCTTCAGCCCATGCCCATGGTCCAGTGCGTCACTGTCCTTCTCCCTCAAGGACTCAAAATAGGGCCAAAACAT
>NW_008824058.1:1363280-1381323 GCF_000699105.1 Pygoscelis adeliae
CGGGGTTGGCAGGGGGAGCTGGGGGGGGTCTGGCCAACCCCCTCGCTCACAGCTCAGCCAACTTGGGGAGCTTGGGGCAGGTTGCCCAGGGTCTGGTCCTGTTGAATTTTGGGTATTCCCAGGGATGCTCTCCATGACCTCCACCCTGTGGACTCCCCTGGGCTTACTCCAGCCTGTCCATGTCTTCCTCTCGTGGCCCCTCCTGCACCACTCCTCTCTGCCCACCACCCCAGCACCCCCATGCAGGACTTTGCACACCCATTGCTTAACCTCAGGAGGTCCTCTGGGCCCATCTCCCCACCCTGCCAATGCTCCCCAGCCACCGCGGGCAGCAGTGTGCCACACGGGATGATGTCCCAGAGCATCCCGGCACCGAGGGACAACCTCGACTGTGAGTCATCTCAAATGTCCTGTTGAGTCAGCACCAAGTATTTTGGGTGGACCTAGTTGGTGTGTGTTTTTAGTGGTCAAGACTGAAAAAAACGGCAGTGTGATAGCAATGTGTAATTGTTAACATAGTGAAATTATTATACAGTATGCAGCAAGACAGTATTACCTATGAATTGTTCTAGATCATTTTTTTAACTCTCATGTAGTCCAATTAAACAACGCAAACAAACAGGGATTGATCCTATCCTTTATCTGAACTAAAAAAAAAAAATCATTTTTGTGTTTTATCAGGATGTCTATTTGTTTTGGTATTCAATTACAGGGTTCATTAAATAAAGATTCCTATAGCTATATTTCATCTTTGCAATATGAAATTGTGGTGTATATTATGTACTCAGTGCATGAGGCAAAAACTAAGAGGCTACCTCATTGCCTACAGTTGAGAAATAACATTTGCCACCTCAAATTGATGGAAAGTTACAGTATTTTCAAAATGAGAGCCTCACACATTGCCAGTACGTCTGCAGCTGGCATTACGTCGACGAGATGGGCTGCTTCCACAGCACCATTTAACGGAGCTATAATAGACGGTAAAAATGTTTTTAATTTGTTTGACAGTCTTTAATCTACCCCTTTGTTAGTGTGTTCGGTGTTGAAGTATTTTTTCAAGGACTTTGTGGTTGCTATAGATATTTTATTCCACAATAAGGATTACATTGCATGTAATCCTATGAAAAGATATAGTAATTAATTTGAAAATTGCTAAGGAGTCGATAAGTATTTAAAACCTTAATTACGTATAAACTTGTTTTCTCCTGCAGCTCATCAGATACAGTGTCTTTGAAGAGAGGGAGCGGCCTTTTGCCACAAAGCGCTGGTGTCGGTGTTGCCTTGCTGCCGCAGGTCCGCCCTGCCGGCTCTTTGTGCATCTCCCAACGACCGGCCGGGGCGTAAAGAGGCCGAATCTGCCGCGGTGAGCTCACAGGCACGGGGAAGTTGTTCTTTAAAGCTCTGGAGAAATGCAGTGCATTTATCAGCTTTGAGTGGATATCATTGTGTTTATAACAGAGTGGAGGCACCATGCAATTTTGCTCTTGAAATTGGTTTATATAGATGACTGGTTGCTGTGAAGTGTGTGTCAGAGTTGCATGCAGCCGTTATGAAGTAGTACAATTGTCATCGCTTCTTACATGGTTGTTGAGAAGAGCTTGAGAGCCCAGCTCAGTCAGCTGTTGAATAGATAACCCAACACAGTTAACGTGGCATACATTGTAAAGAATTACATGCCTGCTACAATGAGCTCTGGGCCTTTGGTCTAGATAATAATCCTGGTGGGTGTACCACGTGTAGTGGCTGTCTGATCGCTCAGATATGACTGACGAAACATAAAGAAAAATGTCAGTCGGCTAAAAGAAAAATGCTGCTGTAAGTTTGTTTAAGGTTCATGTAAACGGCTGTGCTTTTTTATTTAACCCCGAGTCTCCCAAAGACTTGGCTGTCAAGCTAAATGCGGATCTATATGTAAGCTGCGGGTGAAACTCCATTTTAGATCGTGTTGAGATTTGTCAGCTGTGATAAAGGCTTTGGCCATCTCTTCCTATCGTGGTGGCCTTGTCTTCTCATTTCACAGCAAGCAAAGTCCTTGTGTCAGTTTATATTTGCGATGCGTGAGCCTAACACCACTAAAAAGGATGAGTGTTCACGACTTTTTAAGTGCCGTGGCATAATTCATTTCAGTGAATTGAAGTAAGCCAGAATAATCAAGCTGGCAATATGGACTGGACTGGATGAGCAGTAATTAATACTGCTAGCAAATTAAAAAAAACAAATATAAAGATCTGCCTTGTAAAAGCTGCACGGCTGCTTGCCACTCAAAAGGGGCTCAGACATTGGAAAGATGAACATGCACGAGAAATACGTCCGTGGCCTTGAGGCACCACCGAGCCCGCCGAGTCAGAGGAGGTCAAGGCCAAGGCTGATGTTGCTCTGGACTGCTGCAGCGGCACCTGTAGTCACAACAGCTTACACAACAGTTGTCTCTGGCAACTTTAACCCCTTGTGCTGCTCCTGGGGTTTGCAATAGAGCATCTATGAATCGGAAGGGCTGGATGCGGACTGTATGAATGAGAGGGCTGAAGGGGATGGCGTGGCCCCCAAAGTGTAGATACCCATTACCTATGCAGCGCTGTAGGGGAAGGAGGATTAAGGTCCTGCCAATCCTCGCATAAATGGAATTTTTTTTTTTTTAACTAGGAAATCAATAGTTTTTTAGGTTGCTTGAATTTTGTGCGTATATTCCTGTTTGGAGATAGGACAATTTTGCAGTAATATGATTGCCCATGCTGAAACTGCAGCTGGGATCCTCATGTGACTTGCACGCAGTCCAAGCAGCCTGTTCAGACCTGCCCTGAGCAGAGTGAGTGCAGGGACCCGCGGTGGTGACATCTGTCCATCAGACACTGGTGGCCGCTCTGCCCACGAGACACTGGTTTTAGAGGCTTATCTTTATAACAGGACTGAAATCTTACTGGGCCAACTTGGCAATTGATAATTCATTTCCAGATGTTTTAATATCATGTAAGAAATTGTTCAAGAATTACTTTTATTTGCCCGAGTGACTGTAGGATGGAGTTTGCCAGAAAGATGGCACCCCTTCGAAAAACCCAAGCTGGAAAAGCTTAGTTTTGATGACATAGGTTGCAGCCACTCCATTTAGGTATATTTTAAAGAGCAAAATCGCAGCGGCGGTGCTTGTGTCATGGCAGACTTGGGGCTATTCTAGGGTTATTTTAGTAAGAACTGCTTCTGCAACACATAAACCCCTGTAGACTGTTTTGCTTCATTTTTGGGTTTCTTTTTTGCACAGAAGTCAAATACTGATGCTTTATTTATGACACCAATAATACTTCTGTGCCACAACAGGATACTTTTATTGCTGGTTTTGAAGTATTTGCATTTTTATTTAAAAGTCTGAGCCAAGCAGCAATTGGAAAAAAAATATTAAAGCGAATAAATAAGAATTTGAAAAAAATATACATTGCATGCCCCTAAAGAGCTGGGTAGAAGAGGAGAAGCTGCGTGGTGAAGCGACCCTAACCTTTCTGTCCAGGGCGGGCAGCGATCGCCGCACAGGGCTGGGGTGGGCTATGGGGCAGACGTAGCCTCCACCTCGCTCATCCCTGGGAGATGCTTTCACAAACGATACATTTTGACCGGGTTTTGCTGTTAAGAGGAAGCAAATGGTGTGTGTGCACGTTTCATCTTGGGCACGTTTCTGAGCAAGTCTAGTTTAACGTACGGTGTGTTTCTGTCTGTCCTTCCAAAAAGGCCGCCTAGGCATCTCAGGTTTTAGCATTACAAATTTCAGGGTACAAATCTGGGTTGAGAGCTGGGAGCTTCTTGCCCTGTGGAGAGCTTTGCACGGCACAGGAAGGGTTTTGGATTGCAGGAGGGAGGTAAGGAGGACCATGCGTGCCTCTGTAAATTCTGATATCGTTCAATCCACAACTTTGTCACGTGAGATGTGAAAATATCCAGCACACCCTTTCCCTGCGCACAGAGGGAAATGCCCGATACAGCTCTTCCCTGCTTTATTATTTTCTCTCAGTTTATGTGGCAGTCTTTTACTTACATTTTTTAAACCCCCATTTATTGCCCCCAAAGCTCACAGTAGCACTACGGTAGCTCAGAGCAGCTATTGAAGCATGAAAGACGTTGAGCAGAACAGGTACCTGCTCAGGCTGGGGCTGAATCAGCATCCTGCTGACACCAGGCTGAGCTTGGAGCAAAATAATCGGAAATCTTTTCATATTTCAAACTGCCAGTGTGTACTGGGGAAGGAGGGAAGGGATGGAAATATCTCTCGGTAAACTCTCAAAATGTCCAGAGAACTGTATGGCTCAGAAGATGGGTTTGGACCTTTGGGTCTGAAGTCAGCAGCATCACAACAGAGGAAGCAAGAGGAGGCAACAAGGGACAGGAGTTAGAGACGATGGATTTATTTCTTTCACCCCAAATTCCTCTGCAATATTTAGTCCTAAAAGCTCCTACTCACGGCTGTTGTGTGTGGTGCTCCTGTCCCAGCCAGCCCGCTGGAGCCACCACGGGCTTGGGGGTATTTTCTTTGTCAAAACAGCAAAATTTGACTCCTTCTGATGAGTGAAATTCTTCCTGCATGGCGATAGCCTACGTTTGCTGGGCACGTACAGTCTCGTTCTACTGTTACCTGTTCTATCTTAACTCCGATTTGAATGTTGCCATTGCTAGAGGATGCACAAAAACGTGTGCTAATTCTTCCTTTGTCCTTATGTTTCCCATTAATCACAGCACGGGTTGTAAAGCGTTTCGCGGCAATTTTTCAGAAGACTCTTGTTGCGTGGAAGTAACTTAGGGCTCTACTATAACCTTGAGTGTCTTCTATATTTATCGTTGGGATGTGGCCAGTCATAATTTGGCCACTTTCCTTGCGGTTCTCTTCCCTCCACCTCCTTCCCCCCTCCTGCCCCAAACACTTTTTATTTTCTCCTTCTGAAAAAGTTTCTTTAAAGGAATCACCTTTCAGGAACTACATCTGAAAATACCTAGTAATGAAGCTGCTAATCCACCTTTTCTTGGTAAAAGCATTACGCTTGAAGTAGTCTGATATTGTCCACTTACTTGGCCCAGGAAAGAGTTCAAGGCTCATCCCAAGAGGTCAAAAAATTTCTCAAGGAAAAAAAAAATTCCAAACAGCCTCTACATTAAATTCTAGTCTTACAGAAGAAGAAGGACTGAGAGAAATTAATGGTGCTACATAATAGATAGGTAGCAGCAGAATGTATCATTTTACAGTTAAGGAATATCTTTAAACAGCCAAATTGGGGCTTTCTAGTTTAGATTCTCAGAATTGCCCTCTGGAGGCACCTGTCTGTTCCTCTGAATACTTTAACTGAAATCAATAGCAATAGGATGCGGTTCAGTATTAGACCGAAAAATGTATGCCCTTCATATTTTTTTCTTAGTAATCTTATGATATCCTAATTCTTAACATTATGCTAGAGGATTTTGTTTATATATACACATGACATATGTTTATGCATTTCAATATGAAATCCTTCATAATGGATCATATTCAAATTTCAGACTCTAATGATGCAATGTGTGTGGCATGAAATGCAGCAATTTTTCACAGTTTCTATCGCTGCATTTTACTTACGGTACTAAAATTTCGACGCCCGTTCAGAAACCTGGCACAAATCCATTAAAATAGCCCAGAAAACACAGTTTTAGATAAAGTCCTTAAACTATTTGCTTCATTTTCTTAATATAGAAGGGGGTTTTGGTTTGTGTTGGGTTTTGGGGTTGGTTTTTTTGGGGGGGTTTTTGCTTTTCTTCCACCAAGAACTTAATAAAAATGTGCACGCAGCTGATTTTGGAAGCGGTCCCTTGAGCGAGGGTGGGAGTCGCCGGCAGCTGGAGACCCCGTCCCCGCAGCACGTCTGGATTCATTGCTAAGCCAGCTGCAGCCGATGTGCTAATGCTGTAAAGGTTATGCTTCCCAGGCAGCGGGTGTGAGTGGGCATGAAGTTTGCTTTGCAGAGAGTACACAGTCTTGTTTAATGTTCAGCGTTCTTCTGTCGCCCTCCTGTTTGGAGCCGGCCTCCTGGGTGACGTTGTTTAGGAAGATGAGGCTAGGGAAAAATAATCAAATGAGGAATACTTTGCAGAAATGTATAGAATATGTGTGTGTTTATATACGCAGACATACATTTTTTAAGTGAGCTGCCTACTCTGTTCTCTCCTGAGGGCAAACAGGCAGTGCGTGTTTCGTGTCCTGGAGGAGGCTGTGGGTTCGGGAGGGTGGAAGAGCTGCGTGCGGTGGTGACCTGCACAGGGACATACGCACTTTTTCCATCCTTGCCTTTTTCTTTCTCCTGCTAACAGCCCCTTGTCACGTTTATCCTCTCAGAATGTTGAATTATATTTGTAAGCATGGAAAGACAGAGTTTCAGGGTCCCTGTTTCCCCCCTCCCCTGTGTACGGGGGAAAGCTCTGGGAGCAGAAGGTTGTGGGGTTCCTCTGGCTCCTCCGGGGAGATGAAGCTCTTTGTGTCTCTCCTCTCCCCCTCCGATGGAGGAATCCAGTTACGTGCTAGGCAAAACTGCCTGAGCCCAATGCCCCTGTGAGGCACACAAAGCACGACGTGCACCAGCAGTTATTATTTGGAGCAGGAACCCCCATTTGCTTACGCTCAGCGTGCAATGGCAATGCTCTCCACCCGCCTTGTCTATCTCAACCTCAGAATTAAGGGCACACCAAATATCACGTTACATGAAATATTTGCGTTACTAGGGCAAAATTAGTCCCAAGTTGAGTGGGACCGCAGTTTCGCCGCCCCTCCTGCCCCTCCAGCAGGCTCCTGCCGGCAGACTGGCTGTAGCCCAGAGATGTATCTTAGTCCCACGGGTCCCGCGTTCCCACGGGAGCCCTCCAGCTCTGCACAGGGTGCCCTGCCTGCTGTTTTTAAAGCATGAATAGAGAACTTGTCCTACAAGCAGGGTGAAGAAAGACTTTTGGCTGGACTGTCGATGGCTGAACAGGAGCACAGCTCCAAGGAAAATTAATTTTGTCTGGCACTGGTACAACAGTGCAGGATGCACACAGTGTAAAAACTTAGAAGACTATTGTGGCTCTGAAATCTGAGAAAATATTGAGGTTTTTGTTCTATTATGTTTTTTTCAGCTTAAATGTTTTGGGGGGGTTGTTTTTTTCAGGTAAAGTAGTTTTATTTTAATAACTGTAACCAGCTCTGCATCCTTTAGCCATAAATCCCCACAGCGATTACGTTTCTTTGCTAATGGAAATAAAAGGTGAGAGAACTAAAAATAATAATAAAAATACTTCAGATCTCTACACTTGAATTCAATTAATGCCTCCATCTTAGTCTATCAAACACTTGAGAGAGCCACAATAAGAGGAAATATAGATATAAGTGCCTAAACAAAGTGGTCAACAGTTGCACAGCCATATAAATCACCCCCTCTTCATGAACGTGCTCAAAAAATCAAATTATCACTTTTATTTTCTCCAATTACTTTAGCCACTTTCACCTTAAAAACCATGCAAATAATATTAAAACCATATAAATTACATTGCCTTTGCTGCTGCAAGAGGCAGGAGGTGGGAGTCCATGCCGGCTGCCGAGCTGGGGCCGGGGCTCTCCTCCCTGGCCGTGCATTTTGCAGAGAGTCGTGATTTGCTCCTAGCGTTTGAAGGAAGCCTCTCCAAATTTACATTATTTTTTTAAGTGTCAATCCCTGGGGATAAGTTAGAAAATGCTTCAGTGCTTTTAAAAATAGCATTTTGCTTGAATGGTGCCTTGGCTGGTGCTGCAGACCGTATATATTTATTTATTTAGGGGGTCCGAGGGTGGAGTCCTGCCCCTGCATCGCTTCCTCCGAGTCCTTCCATTGCACCACATGCTTCCCGTTCCTCCTTGTTAAAAGTCATTTTAGTCCCTCTGTTTTCCTTTCAATGGCCATTATCTGTTAGACAAACTAAACCCCAAAGAAGGCCATCCTCCCCTAAAGGTTAATTATATTGGTTTATAATTATTCTATCTCAAATTTTCTCATAGCACCAGGGAAAACATGGTCTGAATTGAGGGAGAATGATTGCCATGGCGTCGTATTACCTAAAACTGTCTTGCCATGGCGGCTCTGCCCGGGAAGGAGCCCCGCTGTGTCCTTCGTTCCCACCTGGGAGGGTGCGGGAGGTGCGGAGGGGTGTTGGGGAGGGAAGGCTTCGGAGGCAGGGTGCTGCTTGGGTCCCCTCCCAGCACCTTGCCCGAGAAAAGGTGCTGGTCCTTGGACATCCCCAGCCCAGCCTCTGCGTGGGTGTCAGTGCTGGGGCATCCAACATCACCTAACGGAGGCTCTCGTGGAAACGTGTGTGTTCAGGGGGAAAATCCAAACCCCGCCGCTCTCCCTGAGCTAAGGCTTTAGCGAGGAGGAGGGTGGGAGGATGCACGATCGCTGGCACGTTTCCTGCTAAAATGGACAGATTAGCAATTTTTGCAGAATTTCATTGGGAAGTCAGAAAGTACAGCAACGAGGACACCCTTTGCACACGTCAAACCAGGGCTGAAGCCACAGTCTAAGTACATATAGAGGTGTACTTACGTTTTCTATACCCTAATGCCCGGGACCTTTGCTCGTGGATTCGCTTACACGATGTCCGGCACTGTGTGAAGACGGCACAGCAAATTCCCTCCTTCTCTGGGGGAGCGAAACCACTGGCGGCCCCAGCGGTGCCTCTCGCCACGAGCGGTGGTGGTGATGGTGTGCTGGGATCCAGCACTGCCCCTCAGCATGGCCGCGGGGTCCCGAGCCGAAAACCTGCCCTGTGTCTGTCTGTCCACGCTGCTTCTCCAAGCAGCTGTCTTTGTGGAAGCGTCCTTGGCCTGCAAGATCAACGCAGTATTTAAAAAAATTGGTCTTCATACACCGTGCATTGGGAAACAATGCAGAGGAAGGAGATGCCTGGCAAGCCCCCGTTGGCAAAACAAAAAAAAAAAAAGAGAAGAAAACACAACCAGCCTTTTAGTGTCAAAGTAGAGGTTTTGGGGAAGGTGCTCTCCTCTAGACGTGGCCAGCTGGGCGCAGAAGGACGCCAGGACCAGCTCGGCGTGATGAGCCTGGCTTTGCTTCAGCAGAAGGAAGCGATCATTCATACATCGTGTAGCTGAAGAAATAGAGCATTTCCCACCCCTAGGTACCAGCCAGGCTTTAAAACGAGTAGAGTCTGTTAAGGGCGCTGATGTTTTGCCTGCCTGTTACCGTTGCCTTCGGACAGCTCGGGCGCTATTTAGAAAACACGCTTTACTTGGAATATTCAGAAAATATATGCGAACAAAAATACTTATAGTTTTGTTTACAGCTGAAAAACACCCACTGCCCAAACAGAGGAGAAGCTGGAGCTCCTGCTGTCCAACCTCCGCCTCCGGACGTCCTGAAAATAATTCAGGAGTCAAGGTTCTGACTGGCAATTTAACG
Source organism: Pygoscelis adeliae (assembly GCF_000699105.1). Taxonomy (NCBI): domain Eukaryota; kingdom Metazoa; phylum Chordata; class Aves; order Sphenisciformes; family Spheniscidae; genus Pygoscelis; species Pygoscelis adeliae. The sequence continues at coordinate 1,372,703 of NW_008824058.1, forward strand.
TAATTGTCCTGTCTTTTGGAAGACAACTTGGGTGCGAGCACTGTAAATACCTTTTCTGTGTCTTGTACATGCAGTCTACAAGACATCTGTACTGAACGGTATGGAACCGTGATTTTCGGAGCTGCCTGGCGTCCCCAGCGGTGCAGCCAGCCGGGCTCCCCCTCCCCGGCACGGCTCGCTGCCGGCTGGCAAGGAGCAGAGGTTTGCAGCGCGTCGCCAGCCCGGTCTCAGCTCACACCGGCTGAAGTCACCCGTTCTGCCCAGCGTGAGCCCGGCACGAAGGACTGATACTGAGGTTTGGACCTCTTCCCCAGTCACAAGGTTAAATTGCGCCTACGCTAGGGGTGCTCAGAAATGCTGACATGTTTATTTTGATTTTTCCAATTTCAAGAGTTCTATTAAATATTTTAACAAAAATGCCACCAATTTATTTACTGGAGTAATGTCCAAAATATTTTTGTTAAGAAAAATTCATTTTGGTCTTAAAATGTACATCTATTCCAGAAGAAAGCATCATAGGGGTTGATAAAAATATCTTTGAAAATATTGTGTAGGATAAAAAAAAGGCATCAGTTTTTCTTTCTTTCTTTCTTTAAAGGCCAGGCTTGAGCACAAAGGGAGTGAAAATTCTTGGCCAGCTCTGCCCGGCGGGGCTCGGCGGGGCTGGGACCGCTGCTCCGTTCAGGGGAGGGTGCACCCAGAGGGATCGCCTCCCCTGTACATCTTCCATACATCCTTCTGTGATACCTGAGGGGTCAAATATTTTACCTATACACCGCATTTATATACACCGTCTTTGTGAAGATGACATTTATGTGTATGCAGGTGTACATATATTTGTACATATATGTATCAATCACAATCTGAATTTTCATGAGATAAATGTATGTTTGCAGTTGGCAGGAAAAATGCCTAAATGTCACTGAAATATTTCTTACCTGCTACTAACAATTATTATTTTTAGTATGATCATTATGCAGTAGGGTACTTTCTCCTGGAAAGACCAGTTAAACTGAAATATTTCTCTCCTGTAGAAAAAAACCACAAGTCAATACGTTTTAAGGTTGGGTTTTTTTTTTTCCCATCTTATTCTTAACTCCTGCGTCGTTGATTTAAGTATCCTCTGTAATCTATAATTGTAAAAACATTTTGAAAAATTAAAATGCTTACGCACTCGTATCCATTCGTTACTACTGAGGTGTTAAAATAATTCATTCCATTATATTAACGATTGCTTGATGCATCAAAAGATAATTTGCCATGTAATTTTGTTAAACCTGAAACTGTAGCATATTTTCTTGATAATACCATTAATATATCAAGAGTAAATAAAATGTTTAGTGCTAGGCACATTAATTATCGCCTTCATCTACTGGTGTTTAAAACTAAGAAATAATTAAATGTGCTTTAATAAGATATGGTTCTGGGAAAGCAGGATCATTTATGAATTGCTAGAGGTGCGTACAGCTGCCTTTCCCTTGAGAGGAGGAATTTATGCCGAACACCCCGCTGATTGTTCAGGAGGTAAAGAACCAATAGCTGCATGTACAGAGGTTTAATTTAAAGTGTGTTTCTCACTAGGCTGCTCACAACACTTAATTAAACTCTGCTGTTTTGGCAATGACAAATGCTGTAGTGCAAAAGGAACCAGAGTAGCAGTGACTGAGAAGCTTTCGTAATTTCTTTCATGTGCACTGGCAGCCAGATCCAGGTCAGGAGAAAAGGAAAGAATAAAAGAAGATTTATTTAAGGTGTTTGAAGGAAGTTGCCACTTCGCAGCATCCGCGTTAATTCCCGAAGAAGGTTTCCTTACGTGTGGGTTCCATCAGCCCGTCTTTGCAGATATTACGGCGTGTGGCCACGGAAAAGAATTTGCCACTCTTTCTCAGCCTTTTCATCTGAGATGCTCCTATTCGTGGCGTTGGGCCCCGTGGTTAAAAAAGTCAGAACCAGAGGAGGCTGGCACGTGCCTGGCTGCTCCTTTCCTTACCCAGCCGCAACTCCTCTTGACTTCAGATGGGCCCATTAGTACCGCGCTGGAGTACGCAGTGCTTATACGCTGAAAGGAAGGTGATTACAAGCGATACAGATAATCACGGATTTAGACAGATTGTGTCACTCCCTATTCAGACAGATTTTTAAATAGGCACCTTTCTTTCAAGTCAATAAAAAAAAAATCTATTTTTTCACATTTCTCCTATGAAATACCAACCTGAAATGTGAGGAAACACTCTTTTGTAGATATTTTTAGCTTCAAGTCTTTTATTTTAGGCATACGTGGACATAAATGGTATTGCATGTTAAACCACAGTCTCTTCTGCTTTTAATTCACTGTTCCCCTGTACACCTGTCGTTTAAGAAGGCTAATGTAAATTGTCAGTAATATATAGTCTCATTCAGCACTTTCATTAATAAAAAGAGTAGTGAAACAGATATCACTGATAATAACGTGGTTTTTTTTTCTCTCCCTCCATGTCTTCAATCATAATCCAGAGTGTTGCAAGGACACATATTTTGGAAAACTGTCCCTCAGTTTAAGTCTCTATTGAAGCCGACAATTTCTGAGACAAAAAGCACTAAGATCTTTTGCAGTGAAAACCTGAAAGAAAATAATTTGGACCAGCTTCCTTAAGTCTGTGTGCATGGAGGGAAGGAGCCAGGAGGGAGGCGAGCTGTGTTTAGCCTGTGATTGTGCCATGAAAGAGAGCTGCACACATCTGAAAAGTTAGGTCTGAGGAGAAGCCTTTGCAGGCTGCAAGCCTGTATAATATTCCCTTTCATTTACTGAGGGTCTCCAGATGAATTAGAGGCAGTGTTTCCTACGGGCTGGGGGCGAGCTCCTGCTAAGTTCTTGCCACGCGGTGCTTGAGCAGAGCAGAGCACAGAAAATGGTTTCTCACTGCGTTCACCGGAGTCGTGAGGACGTGTCAGATATGGTGGCGAAATTTATAAAAATATCACAGCGGTTAAAGCTTTTTTTTTTTCTTTGAAGGGTATTTTTGATGAATTCTAATGTAAACCATTTTGTTAATTTAATTGATTTTTTTTCTTTTTAGTAGGGACTTAAATAAAACCTCACACGAGTCCCCAAGGGCTGGTGGTTCTCTTTGATCAGGGTGAGCTTTTCCCCTGCTCTCTCCCATGCTTTTTCATGCCTTTCTCCCCTCTGCCTGCCACATTTTCTCTGCCAGAAACTCTCCCGTAACCCTTTGCACCCATCGTATTGCTTCCTGCCGCCTTTCCCCTCTCCTGCCTTCTCCCCTTTGCGGCTGTGCGGGTTCCCCAGCGTTTCTCCATCACAAGTGAGGGAAGTGTGGGGAGGTTTCTTTGGCTCTCCATCCTAACTGGGACCACCTGCCCTTGAATTCCCTCTGATCAGCTCTGATTTTTTCCCCCTTGTCCCTCCCCACCCTTTTGGGTAATTGGCTGGTGTGCTCGTGCTCTCCTTCCCAGGACTTCTCCGTCAGCAGAAGCTGCTCCATCTCTGAAACCACTGAGCTGGCTGGGTTCAATCGTGCGAGTGCAACTCCTTGCTGATATGCCCTCTGCCTGTCTGCTGTGGTTCCTGAGCATGTTTGAAGTATTAAGGTAAAACTTTATATAATACCTTTTACTGGAGATAGAGCAATTCAGCCGGGGCCTATTTACCCTACCCATTTATTTAAAAGTCCAACAATAAAACCAGTCCATTCTGAATGGTAGATAAAATGCGGTGTAATTGATGAATGCCTTTTGGCAAGTGCAGTTGAGTTTCCATGGGGTTTTATACATTATTGACACTGTCAGTGATTTCAGTGATTGCAGCTACAGCTGGGATATTATTATTACCATGTTGCAGTACTTCTGTCGGGAGGCTATTGCAGAGGCACAGCTGGAAGTGCTGGTGGCATTTGATGTTCATGACCTGCAGTAATTGTACTGTTTTATAATGGGATTTTAGGAAATGCACGGTGAAGAATTAAAGGGTGGCCAGCCCTGTGGCTCCGGCTCGCGAGCGAGGGAAGGGGCTCTGCCCCAGCTGGCTCCAGCACCGCGGGGCAGGCAGGGCCTGGGGGGACCCACAGGGCTTTCTTTAGTCCTGTGCGTTTCCATTGCATCCAGAAGGCCAGCATACCTGGTGGCCAATATTGCTAGGAGAGCCCTTCACCTGCCCTTTCTCTCCCACGGTACTGGATGCTGTTACGCCCTGGGTTGTACAAATTGCCTGCTCACCTGTAGGAGCTCCAGCTGGCGCTACATGGAACAAAGATTAAAAACACTTTTCTCCCTGATTGCTGATGTACTGACAAATGAGCCATTTAAAAAACATGTCGCGACTTTTGCTCTGCGGAGACCCCTCTTGCCACGTGGCGGTCGCGGCGGTGCGGGCGCTACGTGTGCCATGGCGTGGTGTTGCTGGCTGGGATGGGGCTGAGCTGCGCGGCAACACGCATGCGCTGCAGTTGCTGCTGGAAAAGCTCTCACATTTCTTTCCCCTGGCAGGTGGTGTGGTGCAGATTTTAAATCTCTTCAGAGCAGTGGAGAAATCTTTATATAAGAAATTCCTACAACAAACCAGAAGACAGACATAACTGCAGCCTGCCTAAGCAAAGTACACGCATGGTATATGCTTTGTCCATTGGTGTTTAAGTAGCTGTGTGGCCCTTTCATTTGCACTCCACTCCTAACAGCAAACGTCTTAAACCTGTCTTGATGATTTTGCAAAAGCAGCCGTTTTCAGAGCCTTTAGGAGGACTATCTGTGTGCTCTGATGGGTTGCTTCTCTGTTTGGAAGGGGATTGTAAATCAGACTAGCTTACAGTCTTACCTGTGTTTCATAGCCGTGGTGAGAAGCCCAATAAATACATGGTATTTACCTGCAAACAGCATCTCCAATAATGTAGAGGAGCTAGATAACTTCTGTGCAAGAAGCAGCGCTGCCAGAAAATATCTTCTCCTACTGGTAACACTGATGCTGTGGATCGTTCTTTATTCAACGTGGTTTGGCTTTTTCTTGCTTGTGCACTGGTGCCAAGCATCATGGTTGCACACTGAGGTGCTTCTTACAGCCTTAAACAGGCAGGAGCTGTCTCCCCCAAAGACGCCAGGGAAGGGGCTCATCGCTGGTGTTCGTGGGGAGGACCCCACGAGTATCCCTTGCAGGCAGGGGGATGGACTGGTCCTGGTAAATCACAATATTTGCTCTGTGCTTGTGGAAGAGCTCCTAGTTGTTGGCTAGGATGAACCTCGCGGGAGCCAGGACTAGTGCTGCAAGTCCATAGCATTTTGTAGAGGATAAGAGAATTTCAGTATGTTCAACAGAAAATCACCAAAAGATCATCCTCTGTACAATCCCATCGGGCTACTAAAACCCCTTGCAAGGACATTATGACCCATTAAATGGTGTAGGATGTCCTCATAGTCACCTTAAATATGTCTGAGCCGCCCATGAGCAGAGAGGAGTGCTCACCTCGTTTTGATGAAACGACACCTCTACCCCTCTCCTTGCTGGTCCTGCTGGGACCAGGATAGCATCCCATCCACGCTGTGCCCACCAGGGCCCTGGCTGCCTTGCAGCCAGAGCTGAGTGCAGGGGAAGAAATGGGGGTGATGCTCCCTCTCTCTACCCTCATTCTTCTTCTAAGATTACATGAAGTTCAGCAAAATTTTGGTTTTTCCTTCTCTACTGCTGCTCTTCCTTAAGTAATTCCTTATGAAATAGCTTAAAAGAAAATGATAACCTGAGGGTTGGTGGTTTCGAGGTTTTTTTCCTTCTGTGGGTTTTTTTTTTTGGGGGGTGGGGTGCTTTGGGGATTTTATTTTGCTTTTAATCATCCAGACTTTAACAGGAATTTTTATCGCTGCTGTGGTGCTCAGTATAGAGCTGAATGACCCTATAGAAAGTATTGCACTTTCTAGTAAACTAACCTCTTTGTTAAATCGCTATTTCCTGTTAAAATTATATGAAACTTCATAGCATTGAAGATCTCTGAACACAGTCCTGTATTTAACCTGGCTGCACCATATCCCACCTTTGGCACGAAGCACAGGGCTGCAGGTTGTGTTTGTTGCAGTGACTCTGGTGTTGGTGTTTGAGTGCTGGGGTCTGACTGCCTGGGGCACCTCATGGGCATGGACCATGGTAAAACAACCGCGCTGGCTGTTATTCTGGCATGGGAAATTATGCCGCCATAGTTAAACCTGTGGATTTAACATACATACTTGCTTTGTATACATATATACTTTGACTTTCGAATCTAAATGTTTGCTCTGAATCTTTGGCCGCTTTTCTCCCCTTCTTTCATTTTATCTCCTGCCTTTGACTGGTTACAGTCTCAAGATGTTTGCCAAATATTCCACAGTACAGCAAGAAATCCATGTTGAGAGATACCAAATTCCTGTTAGCTGTTAAGGTTGGAAGAGGTGTGTTAGGTAGCCCATCACACAAAGCTTGATCAAAATCCCTGAGTAAATGCCACGGGAACCCTCCAGGAATAGAGCCTTTAATCTTCAGATTGTCTAAAAGGAGCCTGGTGACATGACTTGGCTTATTGCAGAAAGCTAATTTCAGTGACTCTTGTGATATTGTGAAGATCCTCAAGTCCTTCGCCGCATCCTGTTCTGAGGCAGAAACAGGTTCTTGCTCATGACTCATTTTGTTTTGGTTTTTTCCTAATGCTAAAATACTAAAAACTACAAAGAAATGAAAAACACTTGGGCATGCCCAAGCACTCTTTACCTTTTCAAAGTGCTGGATGTGGCTGCTGTCTCCCCTTACCCAGGGCAAGGGCTCGTTCAGAGCATCCCTGGTACCGCTCGGCTCAGGGTGCCGGTATTTCGGGTGCTGAGGAAGGGCCGTCCCCTTTTGTTGTCTGCTGGAAAATAAGGTCCCTCTTCTGCTGATTTAACATCCCTCAAAGCTGGGCACATAGGAGAGGACGGCTCCCTGGAACAGTGGGTGGGCTGCTCGCTGGGAAAACACTGCCCTAAGGAAGAAAGTGCAGCAGGCGAGAGTAGAGGTTTTAATGTGTTATTTTATTATCTTGATATTGGCATCTGACTACGCTATTTTAAATGACATTATGAAGGAAAAAAAACAGCAAAGGAAAGACTGAGAAAAGTAACTTCGCTCTTATTAAAAATTGATGGGACCTGCGTACCTAATTCACACTAACTTGGGACATTTTTTTTCTCAGTATTTTTCTCAATAAGTAATAAAACTTGGCGAATCATTTACTATTGCTGTTTCTTGAAATAATGTTTCATCAGTGGGGAATATGTAGAAAAACTTTTTTATGGTGTGGTGTGAATCCTTGTGGATCTGTGTCTGAAGTACGTGTGGCACCCTGCGCTGCTGCTCGACCCTCTCTGGTCTTGCTCTCCTGACTGCCTGGACTCACGTTGTGAAGTCACCTTGGATGGGGAGGAATCAGAAATTTTGGGGGTTTGCATGCAGGCTACTGACTTGGTGTAAAATAGACTTTTTTTCCACCTGGTCAGAGAAATGTGTTTTGATCTGATCCTGCCACTATTTCATCCCTGTCTGCAAGATTACGCATGTGGAAAGTCCTGCCTGTGGCTTTGTGGGGCTGCTGCTTTTCAGAGCAATGCTTTTGGGAGGAGGCGGTATCACTGCGGCCACTTTGCATTTTTATGGACTAACTTATTTTGCAGCAGAATGTGTGAGGGTTTTACCTCTGGGTTTTTTGGGGGTTTTTTGGACAGGTAAATAAAATGAAAGAGTAAAGCTACAGGAAGCGTAAACGCTTCAGTAGCTGAATCTAAAATACCTACTGCGATATAAATCTGTCACCATTGATATAGCTTGTATGACCCACTGGCATCGCTGAGCACCATATGGATGCTCAGGGCGAGTGTTCCAGATTTGGTGTGATACTGTGGGGCTTGGGGGCTGAGAGAGGAACAGAGAGATGCTCTGTACCAACAGCACTTCAGACCACAGGTGTGTTATATCTTCTCTTGAATCTCAGCGATGCTGAATTCAGAACCATGGTTTCCATTTTGCCCTGCATTATTAATTAAATTGTACTAATGGCTAGCTTATAGTTGAGAATTAAGTCAGCCAAGAGGAAAGAAAGGGGGGAAAAAAGTAGATTTTCTGCAGTGACATTTCACTTGAAGACAAAATATGGCGATTGGCATTAAGGTGTGCTGCTGGTACAATGCTGACGATTGTATGAGCGCCCAGACACTTTCACCCATAATTGAGATGGTAAAGAACGCACTGTTGATCTTGGTTTTTCAGAAGTTCAAGTTTTTATAGAATAAACCAGACCTTTTGGTAGTTTCTTGGTTCAATCCACTGCTGATATGTGGTTAAGAAAAAAAGATTAAGTTTTTAATATGTATAAGCTACTATTTATTTTTACACATACAGGCTAAGAAATGAAAAGCTAGAAAATGATATGAAAATCACACCTGCAGTATTCTTTATTGGTGATCATCATCTTTGCCACCTAAAACTGACCACGTGAATGCCCACCCCTCCGGAGTGGCCATGCCCCCGCTGCCGGTGAGGACCTGGTCCAGCTCCCGTTGAACACAGCAGAGATGCTATTTGGCGTCGTGGGTTTGGCGCCGACTCTGCGTAGGTCCTTCGCCTGGGAACTAGACACCGTAGC
>NW_008824058.1:1381351-1401587 GCF_000699105.1 Pygoscelis adeliae
CTACTGCTAAATTAATTTCAAGACAAACTTTAAGAACCTGCCATTAACGTATACCATTGACACACCGTTTTACTTCCATCTAGACAATTTTAATCACAGATGAGATAGCAAAGAGTAGTACTATGAGGAACAGTGGGTGAAACCTGAGTGTAGGAACCTCCAGTTCCAGTGCACGCTGCAAATGAATCACTGGTGATGGAGGGAGAGCCCAGAAAGGGGATGCTCTCCCCAGACTCCTCTTGGGCTCGGTCTTCTCCCCTGCCCCTGGGGCAGCAGCCTCGGTGCTTCATCCACTTTACTGATTTTATTTTATTTTTACACTTTCAAATTGCACGCATCACAGCTGCCTGAGACCGGCTAGTAGTGTATTAAGGCTATTGCTGTCACCTTTGTGACAACCAAGAGAAATCATTCCTGGGTAGGGGGCCAAGGTAAAAAGGTTGGGGGGAGGCCACCAGAAAGGTGAGATTAAAAAATTCAGTTGCTGAGTTAAGTGGATGAAGAAGAGGATGAAGAGGAGGTTACCAGGTAAAGAAAGGAGGCAGAAAAATATAATTGCAGTTTGGGGCAAAAGAGGTTGAGTACTGCGAGAGGATCCAGGGTTGCGGGAAGGATGCACGGGAAGAAACGTGTGGCTGCAGGGCTGCCGGGACATTGCTGCCCAGAAACGCATCTGGGTGGTCCACAAAGCCATCGGCTCGAGGGAAGAATGTCCTTGGGTGAGGGAGGCCTGAAGCGCAGGGAGAAGTCTGGATGCAGAGGCTGGGCGGCCAGTGCTCCTGGGAGGAGAGCAGGCTGCTCGAGAAGATCAGCGAGATGGAGGAAGCCACCGCGCAAGCTGGCAGGGAATATACAGAGAATTTGAGCGTGCACATGTTTGCCCCCAGGACCCAATAAATACATGTGCTGTCGCTGTTTTGCTGCAGCTGGGCAATTCTCAGCCCTGCGGTGGCAGGGACAGTGACCTGTGCCACCCCAGGAGATGCTCAGCCCTGTCCCACCTGAGCCTTTTAGGGGCAGAAATCTACCTACATAGCTGCCCGCTCTAATTTTATACCTCTTGGACATTGAAAATAGCATAGTTGTATTAAGACAATGCTCATCTTGGGTTAATTAGTTTCTTTGCAGGGCTAATTAGCTCAAGCTGAGTGCTGTGCTAACACACCTGTATTGCTTCTACAACGGAGGCAGTTTGTCTGGGAGGAGGTCAGCTGTAATTTCTTTTTATGCTCCAGATTCAATCGAAGTTCATGTCTGGGTTCATTCTGAGCCTGGGAATAAAATTCAGGACAGTTCTTATTTTATGTCAATTGGTTCTTATCTTCTTAATCTGAAACTTCAATGTTTGCCCGGCAGAAGCAGTTAGCTGTTATGAAAGGACTTGTGCTTCTGTGGGAGATGATGGGAATTTTACTTTCAATTTTGGTGGAAGTAGAAGAAAGCTGTGTGACATTAATCTCATATCAAGACATAATCTAGGCACATCTAGGTGCTGAATGGATGTTTTGTGCAAAAATTGATAAACAGTTGATCGACAGAAATAGCTGAATCTTACTTCTGCTGCTCTGACCCGCAGCAGGAGCTCTGTAATTTACTTCTTACCATCCTTCCTCCTGAAATACCTCCCCTGTAAGATGGTGATAAAGTGAACGTCTAAGTCGTGTAATTTGTTAATTTTTTTTTTTTTACTGTGATTTGGAAATTCAAATGCAAATTCCAGAAATAGCTGATATAAAATACATTGAGGGTAAACGTGACTCTACATTGAAAACGCACCAGGATCCCCGTGGACCTGCATGGGATCTGGCGGGGGGGTCAGGGAGCCCCGCTCTGGTGAATTCCCCCTCTGCAGTTTTCCAAGTCGTAGTATTTAATTAACCATTTCTTCTTTTGTCAAATCGTGTAAATTGGTGTCACTTTTTCAGAATAAAAAAAATAATTCTTATGTAATTACATTTAAAAAAGATCAATTTAACTATTTCATAGCAAAACTACTTCTATGGGAACTTTTTAAGGGATATCGTCCATTTTAAGAGCAAAACGTACTTTATAAATATTTCCTGTAATACACATAGCAAAGATGGACTCTGGTTCCTCAGCTGGTATCATGTTCAAAATAAAAGTAAATATGGAAATATTTCCATTTCACAAAACTAAAACCATTTGATCCATAGTAATATAGCACTGCTCTGAAAAATTTAAATAATAATAAATATTGCGTGCCGAACAACACTTTTGAAGGGGCTGCCAGTATTCTCATAGCAGTTAATAAAGTAGTCACAAATGATTCTGCCCACTTTTGTCCCAAAGAGGATCATATTTAATGCTCCATTTAATTTGCTCAAATGTCAGGGAACATCAAAAGGGGAAACTTATTGTATTAGTCACTGAAAGAGATATAGTAGGAGCATCATGCTATCTAAAGATGATTAATAAAAATAGCTATTGATTTTGCAAAGTCAATAAATCCAGCTGTTCAAATGATAGTATTAGTCAGTCGAAGGGACTAGTTTAGTTTGTTTGGGTCTCTGCAGATGTATCTGCAGCCTTTGCCGCTCTCCCAGCCAGGGAAGGACGAGCAGGAGCTGCGCTGGGTCATCCCTTCCCTGGGATCAGAAGTAGATCTGCATCAACCACTGACGCGAATCTTTGAACCGCAGCACAAACACAAGTCTCACTTGTTTTGTTCAAAGATAAGCGCAAAAAACCTGTTCTGTTGCACTCGCCAACCTGCTGATGAGGTTTCAGGTGAGACAGGCTGGATAAATACACCACTGAAGCGTGTTCAAGCCATTGAAAAGGGAGATACAAGTAAACAGATGTAAGAGAAAGCCTAGATAACCAGTCTTTACAGTTGCTACTTTTTTTTTATCATCACAGTACTTGTCGCTCATTGGTTTTCATCAGTGCGTAGACCTGTTGGCACTAATCTAACAAGCGTCCCCTGTGGTGGCTGTAGGTTTCTCCCAGCCCTTCTCCTCTGGCTGCGCTCAGAGAGGGCCGTGCTGCCCACTGCAGAGCACGGGGCTGCCCCAGCTCTCCCCTGACCCGGGTTCACGGTTTCACGTGGTTTACGGTGTCTTTAACAATGCCTCCCCCCGCCTCCCCCTGCAGTTTTATGCATAGAAATGCTCCTGCCCTCTCACTCTGCCTGGCCTCTTTGCTAGAATTCTCATTTCTGGAGCAGCCTTTGCTGGTATTCAGAGAGACAAGAATCTCATCCCCTCCCTCCTCCACGTAACAGGGCTTCAGGAAAATTATTTCAGCGGTCAATTTTTTTGTGAATTGCAGCTTTTCCCTCTCCGAATAACTTTTACAGGAACAAATTCCAAGAACAACACCCTGGCCGTGTTTGCACAGCAATTCTCACAAACGGCCAGGTCAGGCTCACCGCGTTCATCTCCCAGTGGCGTAAGCCTTGAACTCTGTTTAATACTTCTGAAGAAACCTAAAATAATTCAGTATTTGGCATCAGAAAGTGGAAAGCGCTGACTGATTTCAAGACTTCCTCTTCTGTTTATTTTCTCAGTGAGGCCAGATGTCATCATGCTAATTTTTCTTGGGTTGATGATGGGAAAAAATTAAGGATGCTAACTTTAGTTTAAAAATATTTCTTCGGCTATATCATTTCTACATTTCCTTTCTAAACTCTCAAGCAGCTGAGTTTCATCTGAAAAAATGTTCATTACAAATTTGCAGATAGTGCAGAGATTGCCACTGACAGACACGATGAGCACAGAGTTACCTAGATCCTTTGGTGGGGGGAAAAAAGCCTCTGTAATTTAAATACTAAAACCACTTACTAATGAAATGCAGAATAAATTATAGGATGGGGTAGGTAATAGCAGCTTTGAAGATTTCAGGGTGCTACTGCTTAATTTCTGAGATTCTACCGTGATGCTGTGATCACAGTTTTAATTAACAATAGGTAAGCATAAGGCATTGGTACCTCTTACAAACAGATGGGCTGAATTATCTGTCACCTGAAGTATTTAACCAGAGATGAGATGCGCTCCTTAAAAAGTCCTTAGGCCATCAGTTACTGTGCTCCGTGACAGGACGGAGGAGACGCGTGGAGCAGCCCGTATGTTACAGGGGGAAGGCTAGACGATCGCTGTGTGCTTTTTTTGATTTCTGATGGGAACTTTCCTCACGCCCTTGTAGGAATCACCCAGCACTGAAATCCTTGACGGCTGTTGCTGAGCCCTCGCTGAGGTCTGTAGGAAGCAGGAACCTATGTGTGTTTGGAAGTGGTGAGCTGCTACAAACCTTCTCGCTTGCTCCTCTGGTTTGCCAGAGTTGTACTGCTTCTCTCTACTTAACATGACCCAAACCTTTCCAGGCTGGGTTGGATTTGTGCGTTGATATCTCTTCAGATTTTTAAGGTTTTCCTCTTCCTTTTTGCGAATATAAATTATTACGAGAAACAAACGATAAAATAGCCTCCAGGTCACAAGCTAACATCTTTCCCAAGCTCAGCCAAGGCACGCAGTGTATGTTTGCAGGGGGTACTCAGTGACTGTGTTCTGCCTACCAGGGCAGTCAGCAAACTCAGTGTCTCACCTAGGAACAAGGTCTAGGCAAGGCTGGATCCACCACCTCTTAAACCAGCCCAGTGTGACTGGAAAATACACCCTCAGCCCATCAAGTTGGACCCGGTGTGACGTGAAGTCTTCTATTCCTAAACCAGTTTTGTACCTTTATCTTGGGTTTTAATCTGCATGGTGAAACCTTGTCGAATGTCTCTTTGAAAACTTAAGTATACTACATCTACTGAATTTCCCTTATCTACTGTGGCAGTAATATCTTCAAAGAATGCCAGGGATTAGTTAAGCATGATCCAGCATGCCAAGAGCCACGCTGCTGTCCTAATCACGCCCTCCTCCTCCTCCTCCTCGCCCTGCCTCCCTTGGGAGGATTTTCCATAGTTTCCCTTTCACGGATGTGAAACTCCCTGGTTTACAGTTGCCAGTTTGTCTTTTTAAAATAACTGAGCTGTGTTTGACAGGTTCAGGGCCTCTGTAATCTCACCCAAAAGTTTATGAGCTCTTTAAAATGTCCGTTAAAGATTCACAAGTTGCCCTGCTCATTATTTGACATTATAATTTAAGCACATCCATTCTCCTATCATTTTAGGTGTTTTTTTTTTTTTTAAGCTTTTCTTCTTCATGGAAGTGTGCTTATAAAAACTCGTAGTGGTAGCTGGTTTCTTGCTGCTGGTGTACCAAAGCAGGCAGAGGGGCAGGGAAGGGATGCATGGGTGTGCAATGCTGTAATGGGAAGGCTGCGTTCCTCCACGACACCGATGAGCTCTGGATTGCCAGGAGGAACGAAGAACCCATCTTAGGAGAGCCCAAAGTGCTCCTCACCCCGGCCAGTCTCACATCTCCCTTTTAAAGCACCCCCTGAACCTCCGCTGGAGCCCCCCATGTCCCCACAGCTCGGCCGTGCACCGAGCTCTGCCATCGGGAAGAGGACCGAGCTGAATGAGCTCATTGTGTGTGCCAGGGAGAGGAGGAGAGTGGATGGAGAGGGTGCAGGGCAGGGGGTCCTCCCCACAAAGGGAAAGACGGTGGTAGGGTGGAAATGTTGGTCCATTATGCCAGAGAGCAGATAATGTCTCCTGCATGGGTATTAGTCTCGGTGGGGGCTGAACCGTGGCAGCTTCTGAAGCAGGGACCCAAGGAGACATCTGGTGGTGAATGGAGACATTAGTGAACATGCTTCTTTGTAAAAGTGTTCTTATCTCAGACCTTGCATATGTACCGTGGGCTTCTGCAGTGCCCGTGATAAGTAGTACTCCTTGTTTCATTGAATGGCGGAGTAAATAGTCACATAAAACCCATATAATTTGCTGGCTTGTAAGTTAAAGCCCCAGGCAGTCTTATCACTTCTTTTGTCATGTCCCTTACACTTCTAGGGCAATTCCGTGTCAAATTGCTCTACATTTTGCACCCTGACCCAGCGAAAGTGGAAGCCTGCAAAAAACTTACCATCTCTTCATCTTTTTTTTTCTTTTACATTTTGTACCTTATGAACTGAACTATTTTTTCCTTCCAGAGGGCTAAATGTGTCTCTAGCTGCACCGAGAGCACATCATTTCACCAGCGCTCGTCTATGTTATCAAAGTACAAAAGAAAAACATCAGCGTTTGACTAACTTTAAAAGTGAAGATATTAATTATTGAGCACTGGAGGAGATCTTACCTTAACACTGATGTTCAGGCAGATACCACATCTATCTTAAAGTACCCCAGAGCAAAGAACCCGAGAGGAAGATGGTTACCTTTGCAACCATATTTATCATGTAAATAGCTCAGAAAAGGATAGTGCCAGTTACATCTTTAAAATACAAAAACGCATGCATTTCACTATTTTGTAAATGCCAGAGAGATGCAGCATCCGTTAGAGTTAACGGTGCGGCACTTTTGTGTTCAGTAGCATGAATCATTAATCATGAGGCAGGCCATATTCTTGTACTGCTGCTGCTTTCATTACTTGGCCTAATTAAACAGTTCTCTGAACTGGAATCTCAGATTCCTCTGTTACAGATTATCATTAATTATGGTGAAAGTGCTCAGAGATGTTGGACTCAATTATATTCTGCTCAACTCTGGCACTGCGTGATTCATTGCACAGCCTGCTTTGCAGATGTACTCTTTTCTTATCTTGCACTCCCACTTTTGTAAATTGGGCTCTGCCAGCCAACAAACTAAGAGTTATATGCCGCGTTTTCATTAAAAACATGTTGGAGAAGCACACACCAATTAAGGATTCTGTATTTTATGTCAAACGAGGAGCTGAGCTCTGGGTTTGGGAGGAAGAGCTGAGCGAAGCAGCCACTCCATGGCTGAATTTGTGCACGATGCTGTGGGCTACCTCATCTTAGGTTTGGGTCCGGACTGTTCCTCTCCTCCACCTTTTCATGGTGCAACTTCTCCCAGGAGGGCTGCCGGGGGGAATGGGCACGGCGCTGGTGTCAAACACAGCATACGGCACCACGGCCAGGGGATGTTTGCAGACATCGAGCCTCTTCCTCCATAGCATTAGCGATTTAAATGCTGTTAATAGCCCAAGCAGCCAGAATTTTTTCTTTTGCTTAATGCCAGAAGTAGCAACAGCATATACCAGTAGTGTAACACTCTTAATATTAATACATAACTAGCCTTGACACCTCTTACTTCTACCAGACACAGTTTAATAAATTAACATATGAAGTAAGCGCACAGTTTTGCAGGTTGGCATTTTAAAATGTTTTATATTCTAAATTGAGCCAAAATGTAAAATGATAATCATCAAGAATTAAAAAAAAAAAAAGGTTCTGAAATGTATCGATGCTGCAAAAAAAGAGAAGTTTTTTATTCTTTTATACTTTTGTCAGATTCGGACTTGTAAAAATCAGTGGTTAATACCTGCCAGCTGTACTTCATGACTATCTGTAAGGTGACGTTGTGGTCAATTAAGTCCCCTTGCATTGGGTAAGAATATCTTATGGTAAAAGTGATGTGATCTGACTCACGGATGAGAAATGTAAACAGCCATATGTCATTCCTCACTGAAAGCACCCATTGAGGAGCGCTGATGGGGCGAGATGCCTGGCATCGCTCACAATGCCGGCTCGGATACCAAAAATAATGTTGTAATACCCCTAATGATCAAGTCTGCAAACATGCTTGGGAGCAGCAGAGACGAGCCATCCCTCCTGCTTTCCTGCCATGAATCCTGAGCTAACGCCGAAGTGATCTGCTTTAGAGCTCAGCTGTTCATAAAGTAAAATAGATTGCCAACAAAATTGCTTATACTGCTTATACATTGTCAACATATAAGTATTTACAGATTGCAGGTTAACATGGCTTACATGAGAGAGCCTAGGCTAGAAAAATTTTAAAATTCAGCATGTGGAGAATTTATATTCATCATCATCTTTACGCCGAGCACGAGATGTGTTTTTACTGATATATGATTAGCTAATTCACCTGCGATAAGTGGATTTGTTTCTCCGTGTCAAAATATACACTGGATTTTATCTACAGGTAGATTGAAGCAGAGAGTTCTTGATTAAGTTATCAGGAGAGCAGCGCAGTTTGTACTTGGTGTTTGATTGCAATGACAAAAGCCATCTAATACACAAATAATTGGCGGCGGAACCGAAAGGGACCTGGGGTTCCCACTGTTTCGTCCCAGAAACGTGGGCTCAAAACCCTGCCAGGGGGGAAAATGAGTTTGGCGCTCTCATCCTCATCCTTGTTTGCTCAGACAGTAAAATGGCATCACCACCCGGCTGGGCTGGCGGCGATGGGGAGGAGGAGGAGGAGAAGGCACCCGCGGCGGAGCCCCCAGGTCCCCCCTTCTGCAGGTCCCCCTTCCTCCCTCCGCCTGCGCTGGTCACACACGGTTCAAGTGCAATGTTATTTGGGTGCTCCCATGCGGCTGGACGTCCAGGGGCACGGGGGGCCGCGGTGGTGTATGGCTGTGTTTAGAGACCCTGGCAGAACATCCCCCTTTGTCCCTGCGCGGCAGAGGCGGCTGAATTACAGCAGAGCCCCAAAAGTTTGTCATGGGAGGTTTTGGGCATCGCCGCGTGCAGACTCATTTTCTGCAGGAGTTGCGGGTTTTAATATATATGAAAATCAGTAGTCTTGTATCTTTGCATATGTGCCTTTTGTAATATAATTTTGACAGATGGTGAGCTAGATAAATCTAGCTCCTCGCTATAGAAAACCTTGGCTTGACTTGTGCTCTCTGAAAACTTGCTTTAAACTGCTTTTGCATTTTATTTTTTAAATATAGATGTATTTTTTTTTTCTCCTGGTCTGCTTTTGTTTTTATTTTCAATGTTTCTGCCAAGTATTTCCACCCCTGATTTCCACATACAAATTGCAACTGAGCTCTGATTTTTTTTTTTTTTTTTTAGCCCTATTCAGTGCATAATGCCAGTGACTTTGCTATTCTGCATGTCTCCTTATTAAAAATAAATATGCTACCCTGTCCCTGTTTGCACTGTCTACCATTCTGACAACAATCCTGACAAATTCTTACTATTTAAGGGTGGTGAAAAAACTCAACCGGGAAGCAGTTTCCTCTCCTGCCAGCTCCAGACAGACTGCTCATTGAAAATGTAATACACTGCTGCCATGTCACAGGTCAGCTGGCAAATGGCAATCTGAATTTTAAAAGGAATATGAATAAAATTCTGTTTTATTTTGAAAATGAACTTTGTGCCCTCCATCATGAATCCAATATATGTCTTAATCTTCTATGCTCTTGAAGCCTGCGGCTCCTGGCTGAGTCCTTTGACTCCTGAACCTAATAAGGAAATAGGTTGTTTTCTCATCCTCGCCTCATTTTTAGAGGGGCTGAAACAAACAGTCCCTATTTCAAATGTAATTGGCAAAGCATAAAAACATGTGTGTTATATAATTTTTAGGTTTATGACGGAGCTCAGCGCTGGGATGTTTTATTTTAAGATTTGATTAAGATGTTATATCTTTGGAAATACACTGTCAAGATTCCAAATCGGAATTTACCAACGGCAGCGTTTCATGTTTACCTTGCGGCCGCCCACGTGAAGCTGATAAGGGATGAAAGGGACAGCAGCCCCTTCAGCCGGGACAAAACATTTACCCTGGGCTTTATTTACAGCCGGGTACCGAGAGCTTTGTATTTGCAGCAAATCTTGGTCTTTAAAAATTGCGGAGGGAGGGTTGCTATCGCTGTTGGCTTAATGACATCTGATGGACTTTTTAAAGGGTTTTGTCTATGATGCCGGCTAGATGGCTTTGTACTGGCAGGGTGTGTGTATATATTTACATTTAGGATGGTTTCCGTTGCTGAGCGGTCTCCCCGTTCCCAGGTGGCGTGGCACCACCCGGCTGCGGCTGCTCCCCGCTCGGGGACGCCGAGCATCCCTCGCCTCCCCGCGTACAGATGTGCGCAGCCGCTGAATAGGCGCAATCAGGCGTCCGGGTGCTCTCCTCGTACCTTGGCTCCTAATCACATCTGTGTGGCATCGCTGTCCCGCTGATCAGCCCCGAGAAATTAATGCTGGCATTTGCCTGTGTTTGTTAGAAAAATACCGGGGTGGCTTTTCTCCCAAAGCCGCCTTGATGATTTGCTGTGCTAGCTGGTGGTGCAGGGTCCGGCCTGAAAGCAGAACGGGGACTTCTGTGAAATAAGGGCGTTTTCTCTCTTATTAAGCTGGGATATGTGTTTGAAAGTTCACATTGAATTTTGGGAATTTCTCTTCAAACGCAGGAGAAAAAAATCCCCCAGCCTGAGAGGAGAGTAGGGGAAGATATATATGTGTGTGTATGTATATATATACACATACACACATATGCATGTATGTAACCACTCGATGCCTGCTTTCACGCCCAAGAAGTCAAACACGCAACATTTTCTGATTTTTCTCTCTCACAAGCATTGATCATACAGCAAGTAGCCAAAGGCGGAGGCTTGCTGGTGGAGTACGAGTGTTTCGGTGGCAGGGTCCCAGCTCAGCAGGGCACTTGAGCAAGTGTCTAGCATGAAGGAGGAGACTGATCCCCCTGGGAGTACTCGCACGCATGAAGTGAAGCATTTACTCGAGTGCTTTGTTGATCAGAGCCTAAATGAGTTTCCCGCGGCAAAGCCTGGTGTAGGTGCCTGCCTGGCATGAGCTTTCTGTGCAGCCCCCTCCAGCGTGGCGGGGATCTGAGGCAGCTGAACCCCAGCAGAACAGCATCCTCCTGTTCCAAAACCCTCACCGGCAGCCTCTCGGCTTTTCACCCCAAGCCTTTCCTCTGCCCTTTCAGACTTTGCTGTCAGGCTGCTTCCTACGCAACGTGCTTCTCCTCTGAAGAAAACTTCTCCGGGGCTGCGGAAAGGGGACACAGTGACCTGGGGGGTGCAAACGCCTGCGGCCGCTGCCCTGTGCCCAGGTCACACCATCGCCGCTGCCTGAGCATGCTGATCCCTGCTAGGTCCCTCTTTACCTGTTCTCTGTAGATAGCGAGGCTTTGAATTACCATTCCTTGGTCCAGATGCTTGGAGGTAATTTTTTTCATCATTAACTAGAAAATCAAGAGGAGACTTTAGCTCATCTGTACTTTCTGGATCCTGATGTGTAACGAGGTCGAGGTTTCCCACATGCCCACCGTCCCGCTGGTTTGCCTGCGAGCAAAGCAGAGCCATTGCTGCAGGAAAGGCTGAGCTGGGTGCCCACCGCGGTGGGGTGTGGGGACATGCGAGCGGGACAGCCCCGCCAGCGCAGGGCCTATCTGCGGGAGGGGGAAGAGCAGCAAGTGGCAAGAAGAAAAACCAAAAAAAAAGGGGGGTGTGAGCAGCTGGGGGGTGCCCAGTATGACTGGTTTTATTTTTCTCACTGTTGTGTTTCTACTGAAAGAAACAATTAACATTTTGTTTCATCTATGATGCTGCTGAGGGGCCAGGAAAATGCCTGGAGGGAAGAGGAGCAGCTCAGAATCATGCTGGAGATGTTGAGCCACACCAGCTTCGGTGATCTGAGCACTGGGAAGCACTGCCTGTGAAATGGGCGGTTTGTTTCTCAGAAATGGGTGCGGGATGCTGGGGAGAGGGGGATGCATTTTTTTTTTTCTGCTTTTCTTCCACATATTTTGAGATTCTACTATGACTTCTGGGTTCATGTGATCCCAACATGGCTCATACAGAACCGTCTTCTGATCTTTACAAGTAGCACATTCCACCCAGTTTTGAAATACAGCTAAAATGTAGTTAAACGTGGATGCAGAGCCCATTCTCATAGCTTCAAGAGATTCTTTATGAAAACTTCACCGGGATTTTTAATTTAGAACAAAACCTGAAGTCAGAAGTGAGGTTCTTGACCATAGAGACTCAATTGAAAGACTTGGGGAATTTTTATCTGCTGATCTTTGAGGGCTTCCTTATGAGGCTTGGCAGAGAGGAGGTAGGAAAGGGTGTATAGGAGATTATTGCATCTGGTCTGTCAGGAAAATAAACCTGTGCCAGGTGGAAAGTCCCCTGTCAGCCTTTCCCTGATCCCATGTGCAGGAGCACGTTAAAAAAAAATGAAAACAACAAAAAACCAGCCACAAAACCACCCTAAAACCTTGTCCTAGGAGCCTCGAGGGACTCGTGTGTTGTTTGAGTTAAGGGTGTGGATGGAAATGTTGGGGTAAGCCATAATAAACAGCGCTACGGAGACTGTTGCGGTATCAAAGCCCCAGAGAGTCCAATGGATCCAAATTTAGTCAAAGATATTTAATTTACAAAAGTGTATGTGGACGCTGGAACACACCAGAAGATTGGGAGACACCAAACTCTTTGGGAAGAAGAGTGACTGAAGGCTCTTGGCACACAGGCATCATTGGAAATGTACCGAATTAGCTTTAAAACGTAGCTGTAATGCTAAATACCGTATTAAAAGCCTCCAGAAATACTAACAGTTGTTTTCTAAAATGATCACACTTCCAGGACATCTGGGTGCTTAGCATGCCTAATTTCAACAGGTAGTGGATAGTCTCCCTTTAGGGAGGGGGAGGATATTTTGTTCTAGTCAGAACTGTTTTGTTGCCCAATGAAGGTGTGACCGTTGCTGTGTTAATCAGATAAATCTTTGTACTTGAAGTGGGCACATAATGATTTAATTTTTTTTTTGCAAAAAAAAAAGATAAAATATGTTTTGCTTATCATCTCTTCAATAGTGAGCACGTTTGAGAAACTGCCTCGTGCGTTACTCAGCACGAGTCCGGGTGTGAGCACCATCACAGGCAGGACGGTGCCATGCGTCCTCGCGGTCCGCAGTGAAAGGAAGCCACTGCTCAGATGATGCATTGAGCAGCACGCAGGAACAATAATAATAAAAAATACAGATTTTTTGGATAGGATATATTTTCAAATTGAAAAATACAAAGGAAATTCACCGAGTTAGAGATTAGCTGGAATTTCCACAGTGCCTTGGGCAATGCAAGAATTATGGCTGTAATATATCCAGGAGTGATGTAAAACATGGAAACCCCACTGTACCTGACACGCTGTAAGAAGGTCAGGTATTTGGGGGCTGGGGAGTGTCCCTGGGCTGTGAAGCAAAGCAATTATTTCATTACCCATCCATCTCTCATTTAGAACCAGCTCCTGTTTGTGTTTGATTGCTGTACTGATAATGATGATGTTGAGAATTGCTGTGATGAGAAATTGCAATCAGCTAAATAGCAGCAGAGGTTCCCCCGGGGAAAGGGACTTATGTAATCCCACACCAGACTGTTTTGGGCTTCTCCCTCTTTGTCTGGTTGAAAGAGAGCCTGATGGAAACAAGGTACCGGCAGGTAGGCTGAGGTTAAGGTGCTGAACGATAGTAACCTGCGGGCAGGGCAAGCGGCTTCAGAGTTTTCTGCGTTTTCTGTCGCTCCCCCGCATGCCGGCGTTTCGGTATGTCTGCATATATAGTGAAAATGCATCCGTACGTATAAACCATTCTGACTCTTGGGGAAAGCCAATGCGGGATGTGCAGTTATCTCGTCTCTCGCGGCATACGGGACAGCACCCACCTCCTTGAAAGGTGCGGAAAAAGGGTTGTATTTCTGCACTAGTTTAGGATGTCTCCATACTTTGTATGACATGGAAGCAATAACTAAATAGATCAACCTGCCAGCATGCATCCCTCTTACGGCTGCTCCTACAAACTGCCGGACTGTTGCTATAGCAATGCTAGCTTTTGAGGACACCCTTTACTAAAATTCTCCCTTCAGATGCACTGAATTACTTATCAAACCTTCCTTTGTGCTGTCCCTGGCCTGCTCTGCCCCTGCCAGCGCTGCTCCTCGTCTGGAGGAGTGAAACAATAACAATGCTAAAACTAAACCAAAACCTAAACTGAACTAAAACCTGTTGAGAATCTTTAAGAAAGCATAGTTTAAGTTTTTTGGGTAATGAATAAAAAGCTAATTTCAGTAGTGAATGAAATTAAGGTCAAGTTCTAAACTAGAATTGCTTGCATATATTATTTAATAGTTGCATCCCATTAATGACTGTCCTTGCCTTGTAAATTGAGAAATCCTGCATATAAAATACTTGGGTGGCCCTGCCGATGCGATGTGCTCCGTCACTGGCAGCAGCAGATCACCACCATGTCTTCAGCCTGTGGCAGCGCCGGGGGACGGGGGGCCGGCCACTTGGACGAGACGAAAACCTGAAACTGTCCTTTAATGGGGCCAATTCCCCTGTCATCAGGCTGGGGAAACGCCTGGTTTGTCGCTCGGTTCTTCGTGCTGTCCCCCGTGGACTGGTGGTGGGGTTGTTCTCACCAGCTTCCCGTCACGCTGCGGTCACCACCACCACTTTTGCACATCCACAGGTCACCGCAGGGAGGGAAGCTCAAAGTTTTAAGGGAGCCTTGTCCTGGGCACACAGCCCTGAGCAAGGGCAGGATTCCCGACAGCTTTCCTGGGAAGCACGCTCTTGCTGCGCACATCCCCTGGGCTACCTCAGTGCCGTCCATCTGCTGTGTGTGGCTTTGTGCCAGCCTCCCAAGTGGAAATAAATCCGTAAGGGAGATTAAGGAGCTTGATAGCGAAGTAGGTAATGTTAGGGAAGGCCCTGGGTGCCCCGTGTCGGTGGCTGGCTTACAGAGGTGAGGTTGCCCGCACAGTGGGGGAGCTCACCAGCTGTGCGTGGGCAGACACCACCCGAGCATCCCTCCTGCCCACCCGCTGGGACCGCCGACCTCCCCTCCCCAGCACGCGGATGCGCCCGGCGTTTTGTTTCTTGCTGCCTTTCTACCTCCCACGTTCACAACCGCCATGGGGAATGGTAACCAGCATCTGCCACTGAACCTACAGTCAAGTGTGAAATAAAGTAAAAGTCTTCTGGTCGCCAGGGAGGACCACGGGCAAGACCAGAAGAGAACAAAATCCTAAAGAACAAGACAAAGCTCACATTTCAAACATAATCTTCTGCAGCTTGATCCTTCTGCTGTGGGACAGACCAGCAGCCCCATTTGCAGCTTCCTTGGGCTTGCCTGAGACACAGCTCTGTGTTATTTACGGTGAGGCCACTATTCAACCAAACAGAGGTTAAATGGCCTCAAGGATGGGGTTTGGAGAGGGGAAAAAAAAAAAAAAAAAACCCCATTTTTGAGGGCCAGCCAGGGGGATGCCAGTGGGAAAGCCAGTGGGACATGAATCATGGGCTTGCAAGGTGGGCTGGGCACAATTAAGGAGTCCAAACTGTTTGCTGGTATTAACGAAGCAAACGTGTTCTCATCTTCTGCATGTATTCTCTTGTGCTTTCCAACCTCATCTACTCACACACATGCACATATGTACGATTGTTTGTTTTCCTGAGGAAGTAACAACAATATGATTCTGAGATTTATTAGAAGTTCCCCAAAACAGCAGGTTTATGTTCAAGCAGAACATTTTACATGGGGGTCCAGCCTCCGCTATGGGTTTGGTTCTTACACTTGTGACTGTGCGAAAAACATTCACGCTGTTACCCTTTGTAGAAGAAATAAGTCCCGTGCTTCCTGCTGCTTCCATTTCTTCGCTTTTCCTTGGTGGTTTTTACTTCTGTTATGGTTTTAATTCCTACTCCTTATAAAATACATGTAACACTCGAACGTGAACGTGGTGTGAGAAATCTGCCTGGTGGTAAGTGGAAGCAGCTTTAAAAGAGAAAGCCTACTAAAGCAGAGATGGAAGTGAGTGTTGTATCTCTTATTCATTTTGCATGTTTTGTGACATCTTTTCACCCAGACAGTAGAGGAAATTCAAAGCAGGCAAATGGTCTGAAAAGGACCACGTACAGTCTGAGTTAAACACTCACAAGAACTTCAGCCAAGTGAGACACATTCATTATAACAGAAGTATCTGAAATTACATGGGAAACAGCTGCCACAATTGGCAGATTATGGTTCAAGTACTTGTAAATTTTTATGATTCTAAAATGTATATTTTTTGAAAGTGTAAGAAAAGCATCTCCGTAGGTTTAGAGAACAGCGGCAGCTTTAAAAAAAAACTTCTCGGCTGTGTATAACGCAAGCCAGGTAGGAGTATCTCCGCATCCCCAGTACTGCATCGGCGGGGTGCGGCCGGGGCGGCGGGGGGGGCCCCCCGCGGGGGCCCCCCCTGCTGGTCCCCGTCCCGAGCGGGCTCCGGGGAGGACGCCCCGCGAGCAGCAGGTCCGTGGGCAGCGACACGCGTGTTAAAGCCCAGAGGGAATGAATGGGCTGCAAGGGTCTTCCCCCACCTTCGGTAGCAGGATTAGCAAATTGGAGATTAATCCAAACCCCCTCTAACCTACTGGGATTCATTAGCTGAAGGTTTAGAATTATCTTCCAGGTTAAACAAAAGAATTAGGGTTTTTTGCATATCTCTGTAAGGTAGTAATCCTCCAGGGATTGTAGATTATCTCGGTAATATTTTTTTCCCTATACATTCCTGTAACTAAAAAATCTCTGAAAATAATTTCTGGAACACTTACCAGGGTTACTGAGAATGCCTGTCTTAAATAAGGATATTACACTTAATTAAGCATTATGCCTGTGGGGCCGAGCGTGTAAGATTCAGCTGAGAAGTCTCAGGATGTATGAATTTATAGTTGAATGCAATGGCTTGAGCAACTTTTAGGATTAGGGCTGTTGGCTGATGAGGAAATTTAAGATGTTTTTAGAGTAAAAAATACTGATATAACCTAAAAAAAATATTCTATTGTATTGCTGCATTAAAAGTGCAGTAAGCATACATGGCTGTTTAGTCATGCTCGGATGAAATCAGAAGTGTTTCCTTTATCCTCACCACAATAAGAGGATTATTATTTTAAAATGGTTATTTTTTCCACAATTTCAAATTAGGCTTTGATTGCGTGGCGATATAAATAGAGAGCCACTTTTCTAGAGCCTGGTATTTATCTTTAAAAAAAAAAAAAAAAAAAGGAAAGGAAAAGAAAAAAATCCCCCAAAGTTTGACTGACACTAATTTCCCGAACAAGATACCCTAGAAACTCCAGTTTATCTCATAAAATCATAACAGACAGGGTTTGTGATGTCCCCTCCGCAAGATTCTTTATTCTGTCAGTTGATAGCATTTGAGATGACGGAGGGAGATGCGCCGCGCTCATATGCCAGCGAGGAGAACAGAAGCTGTCACCAGCAGTGTAATGTGCTGTGTATTATCACTCAGACTGATCCGGGGGCCCGGAGACTGTCATCTTTTTAGACTGTACAAGTCAACACAAATAAAACTGAGGAGGCAAATGATAATGTCTGAGATAGATCCAGGCTCATTCTAGCCATTACTTTTTATTCAAACCTTAGAGATGACATGATGTGAAAAATGAGCCTGTGTCTAGTTCAGTGCCCATTAGTGTGTGAGCACATTATCTTCCACTTTTCACATTGAATCTCCCTGTACATACTATGGCAGTTATAGCTATGCAGCCCGTCAGGCTTAGGGGGCTGCGAGCACCTTTTCTGCCTTAATGTATAGCAAATATTGCCCCTAAAATGATGTATTGCGAGCACTTTGGGATGCACTTTTAGGAATGATGCTTTAAGCACCCCTCGCATAATATTCTTCCTCCCTAGCTGGAGCCGATGGAAACAGGTCTGCACTCGCTCCTCCAGCATCCCAAGCAGGATCGCCAGGCGCGTTTGCATCGAGTGCCGGATCCAGAGGCGCCCGCCGTGCCGGACCAGCGAGCGCTTGGGACCCTTCCCCTGCTCGGGGGGGGGGGAGCTGGGGGCTGTCTTCCCAGGGGGGGACTGCTCTGCCTTCCTCCCCTCGTGCTCATCCATCATCATCCCCAAAACTACCGTCCCTTCCTCTGCTCCTCCCAGGTGACGTGGCCCTCACACATCCGTAAAAGAAACATCTCTCTTACCTGCTGATGGGGAGAAATCAATTAATTGCTCTTATCACTCTTAAAGCATCACGTTGTTTTGGTCAGGGATAGGTGATCGCACCGGGAAAATGTGCCCCTCAACAACTCAATTGGATACAGAAGCTGACAGAGCTCAGCCCGAGCGCTCGCCGCCTTTAAAAATAACGGGAGGAAAACTCAGCCGGGAACATGAATCACTTTCCCGAGGAGGTTTTAGCACAGTTGCTAACACTATCAGTACCCAAGTAAAAATCCTATTACTCTCCTGTATAACCTTTAATTACCCCCACCACCCCAAAAATATCCCTCAATTACCTTCCGGGCAGAATTATGCATATTTTTAAAGTTCTCCTAGGGATATAACACTAAACGTTGGGTTGTTATGGTTCAGTGGTTTAAATTACAGTGTACTTAATTAAAACAGCGTAAAAAGCTGTCAGTATTCCATATAATTTGAAAGACTTTGATTAGTGTTTTTTTTTTTTTCTTTTACTGTTAGAGCATACTTAGCTTTGCCATTACATTGTCATTTACTGGCACCTTGGTGTTGAACGATGCATCATTTCATGGCACTAGAAAAAAAATATAAACAAATGACAGTTGCCAGCAAAAGAACTGAGAAGTGAAGAGCACCCACCCTGCAAGAGAAGGGGAGCAAATAGATTGGAAGTTTAGACTTCTGCTAAGAAGTGTGAAATCTTGAAGTTAGCCATGTGTTCCTGTTGGGGCTGCTTCACCAGGAGAAAAGAGTTGGCCAAAGGCAACCTGTGGGCGATGGAAGGAACGATCTCAAGGAAAAGCTGGGAACATCTTGTCTGAGTGCCCTGGTAGGGATGGTGACACCATGCCGTACTCCTCAGGCTATGGAGATAAAGTAAACGAAACCCTTTGCATATATAAAGCGGACAAAAAAGATGCTCCTGTGTATATTCATGTGAACCTGCTAAAAGCAGCGTCCTGTTTCAGGTTTATAACCCGTTAGTGGTGCCATGGGTTTGGTCGGTCGGGGGTACCGGTGGGCAGGAGTCCCTGCGCAGGGAACGCTGGTGTGCTCGTGTCTGTACAAAGCACACTCGTGGCAGTAACATGCAGGAAAGAAACCTGAATTTTTGTATATTCCTCCCTCAGGCAGACATTATCAAAGCTCTGTCTGCCTCAAGCAAAAGCACCATCGCATCGTGTTGAATTCCACCCCGATATCCTGTTGGCAGCGTTTTATATGGGGCCAGATGCATAAATGATGCAGACTGGGACAGCCTGCACGGCTCCGGCAGCTCTGTAGTACCTGGTGTTATGTTGCTCTCAAACACCCCCGAGCATGGCACAAGCCCACCAGTTCTCTTTTATTGCCAGAACTTCTTCTCGAGCTTTGGGAAGAAAACTTGTTCTCCTGCACAGTAGAAGTAGCTGCACCGTTGCTTCAGAATACGCTGGTGGCAGCCTGGTTATTGTGAGACGTTGCATTGGGAGATTAGCAGTATGCTTAAAGATTTTTTTTTTAACGTAATCCATGTTTATTTATAAACTAATGATATGATAGTACTTGCACTGTGAACTTCTGTATTTTTATCAAGGCTTTTTATTATGACAAAACATGAAATCATAACTGTGAACAGGAAAATCTTGTTTAGCCACGGGCTAAACATCTAAGTGTTGATATATGGTTAAATTCAAAATCGTGTTTCACTTTTTAGATTATAGGACTAAGCAAATATTTTTAAAATACAGTTAGAGAAAAGCATATGGTCAGGATTCACAATGTTTTTTTCCAGTTCAGAGAATTTTCAAACCTATTTGCTTGCTGGGAATGTGCAGATGCGTTTATGCTTGCTTGAAAAATTATCCCGTTTTTAAGTAATGACTTGCTGGTAATTGTTATCTCCTTTGAACGCAGGCTCAAGCACTTCAACGTGCGCTCATCCACAGGGCCTGATCCCTCCAACAAGAGTACGTTTATGTTTTTATTTCCTATTTATGACATTGCAAAAATATGGTATGTTGGAAAAACATTGTTCAGTTGTCCTTTGCTAATATCAGAGGTGCTTTTGATAGGCAGAATTAGAGATGTTGGCCTTGTGTGACTTGCCCTGATTTTGGAGCAGGTGCCATCACCTTCAGTGGACATGAGCAGTTGGGGATCTTCTCCCTATGGCCCAAGGTCCACACTCAAGGGGGGGGGGTGGCCAACCTGGGGTGCCATTCCCATGGCACTGCCATGCACCAACCCCGCTGTGGGGCCGAGCTGTGCAGCTGGGTGGCCCCCACCCCCCAGGTGGGCATTGGGTGCAGGGGAGCCGTGAGTGCCGCAGGTCGGTGTGCGACGGCCAGGGCTCCCACCCGCCATGCTCTTCCCACTCTTTGCTAGCTAGTTTTGCTAACGT
>NW_008824058.1:1401797-1431341 GCF_000699105.1 Pygoscelis adeliae
ATGGCTTGCAGGTAAAAGGGAGGTCTGAGAAAGCTCCCTGGCATTAGGCTGGAGGAGAAGGGCGGGTGCCCGGACAGTGGTACTGCTGAAGAGGCCAGATCCACACACCCTGCAGAGTTTGTCATTACCATGCCGACAAAACCTTTAGGAACAAATTATCTTTGTGAGGTTAAATCTCGCTTAAAAATGTGTTAACAAAAGAGGAAAACATGCAGTCCTACGATCCAAAATCAATGCGCAGATGATGAATCTTGAAAAGATTCTAGTGAAATGAGGCAGCTCACGTAATTATGGTTGTATGTTTACTGACACTTCGAGCACCCTGTATCACTGGGGATGGGAGAGGCAGTTTTGCCTTCGAAGATTTAATATGTAGGATGGTGGTCACCTGTTCCAAAAGGTCTAATTGCCTGGGCTGATTTCCCCTTTAAAGTAATTTATATTGCTGAAAGGATGACTCCCTTAGGGGTATATTCTTTGAAATTGTTGCTAACACAGAAAAGACTTTTTTCTGTCACTGAAGTAGAAAAAGTCTGAAAATTCTCAAATTGCAGCTGACCTGCTCTTTTTGGAGCACCTTGCTCCCGCGAAAGGGAACCTCTTGTCCTGGGAGCGGCTGTGGAGGACGGCGAGCGGGGCCCCCCCGGCACGCGCCACGCCGGGAAGCTGCGGTGGCACCGACAGCAGACGCTCTGCAGTGAATCTTAATTAGGCATATGCAGATAGCTCAAAATCTGCTCAAGATGGATTATCTGAATGAATACAAGTAAATTATCCTTTTATTATCCTTTTAGTGTCCGCTGGGGAGATTGGATTGGATAGCAGGCATCTGATACTTTTACTCCCTTGGACTGAGATGGAGGAGCAGCAAGCTGGTAAGGGAACGGCACGTGGGGGCTCTGAAGTGATGTGTACAGGGGAGATGGCTTGGAAATGAGGAGTGGGCTGCACCCTGCCGTGGCACCCTGGGATCTGCACAGCTGGAGAAACTTCAGGCACAGCCGTGGCTCACCACAGGTTTGGGGGTTGATATTTTGCATGGAAAAATATTAAAAGCACACCTGTCTTGGAAGTCTTGCTTTGAAAATGATGTTCTAGGCGTATCACACTCCAGTGATAATCTGAGAGGTATCACACTGCAGTGGTAGTAATACCAGTGCCCAGAGAAAGTTTTGGGTTGTTAAGTGGGTAGTAAATAGTTTGAACACAGCCTGTATTAATGTGCCACATGTGGAGCCATTTTAACGTTGCTCCAGGAGTCCTGGAGGTGCAACCTGTAGGGTGGCACTGGGAGCCCTGCTGTGCCAGCCTGTGCTGCGTGGTAGCTTCCTCCCATCTTAAACCTGGGGAATAATCCCTAGGGCATGCCCACAGGATTTTGCTCAGAAACATTTAAATATGTGACATACTAAAAGCAGCGTAAGATGCTGCTGCTACCACTCTTCTGAAAGCGAGCTCCATATGGTCCTCACGGGAGCCTGCGGAGTCTCGCGCGCTGGATGGGAATGTCTCACTTGGAAAGTGACAGGAGTTTAAGTGTAATTGAAGACTTGTATTACAGCCTCAACAACCAGGATGGAGAGATTTTTCCCAACTGTCCATGTAAAAATTAGAAGGGTGGGGGAGGGGGGAAGTGGAGCTGAAATACTGACCCTCTTATTCATCTTACTCATGTGATAACCGTGAATCCAGCATCCAGCGCATTTCCTACTGGCAATTTCTGGTGCTCTGCTCAAAGGCTTGCAAAATACACTGTGAACATCCTTTAAATTTGTTTTGATTATAGTCTTTATTTTTTCACTTATGTTCTGCAACCAGACTGTACGTGTGCTGGAGCAGGAGCCTCCATCTCCACACGCTGGTCTTGGTTGGCAACGGTTACGATACTGGGGATACTTGGAAACAAGGTGCAATTGCAAGGCAGTGCCCACTAGCAATGTCTTCTTAGGGTCTCTGTGCTCTTTTCCCTATTTAATTTTTAGTTAACAAGGGGTCGATGGTTCTTCCTAAATTCCTTCTAACATGAGCAAACAAAGAACTGTAGACCACGAGTTTTCACATCCACACCCAGATGGCTATGAAATGGCCTGACTTCTGCTCCTCAGCAATCCCCATGTTTTTGCCCTCTGCTCTTCCCTCAGGTCCCAGCATCTAACAGGCTTTTTCAAGTACGGCTCGAATTTTGAGTGCATCTCTGAGCCCTTTATTTCATCTGAATTTATTTGCTCAGCTCCTCAGCGAGCTCGGCACAGCGGTCAGCACAACTGTTGGAATTCAGCTTCCCAACGTCCAGCCGCGCGAGGCAGGGTGAATTCCTTCACAGACTATTTATCCAGATTGCTAATTCCCTGCACAGATGGTTCTGCATAAGACTGTGTGGGAGAAGAGTGGCTTTTTAAGCCAATTAAATAGAAACCTTGTCCAAGAAGGATTTTCGAAATGCTTATGCATGTGAATTCATGACGTATTGTACTGTGTATTCTGGCAGTGCTGCTTCTCTCAATAGGAAGAGAGAGAGTGATGCACAGAATTTCCTTGGTTTGTTAAGGTCATTGCTGATTTTTTTAATTTTTTTTTTTTTTTTGAAAGAAAAGCTCCTAAAAGAACTTCGAGTTTGGCAATATTGCAGAGTATTTTAGATATAGAAAGAAAAGTCTTTTGTAATTTCTGTCAATTAATTCTCACTGCCAAGCTCTTCAGCCTACTTCTCAGTATGTAAAGCAAGCTATGATTTGTAGTAAGACAGATGAGAGGAGAGGAGGGAGATAAAAGGGTATTAAATGACATCCAAAGGGGAAAATACTAGCTAATAACATTAATACTTCTTTATTATTACTGCAGCATTTGGGCTCGGTAATCCAAAAAGCTGCAGTAAAAATCCATCCAGTTCAAGGAGAGAAGTCAACACATGAGCACAATCACTGTTCTGTGCCTATACTTATAGAAATGTTTAAGGTGAACGTGGGTAGTAGCACGCGTGGGAAGGATAGGGAGGCTCAGTGCATTATATACCGTAAAGGCTTGATTCTCACTCCATCAAATTAGCATCGACAACAGAAAAACTGACTATACTAGATGGAATTATGCTTTGAGAAAATATTTTTTAAGATTTAGAGCTCAGGCAGAAACCTCTGCAAGAACATTGGCAATCCTGACAAAATGTAAACTAGCAAAACCACAGCACCTTTGCTGTATGGTCCTGGGCTGGCCCTGCAGAAAATTGTGTCCCACCCAGACGACTGTACCCTGAGGTGCTGCAGGAATGTTGACTTCAGGAACACCGCTGTGGACCATCTGGGATAGTCTCAGGTCACACAAGACCATAAACACTCAAAACCCCTAGAGATCTTGAAAAACCACTGAGCAGGAACAAGTAATACCAAGGTACAGCTAAACTAGGGATTAACCTTCCTATTTGTGGATATGTATCTTTTATTGAAGTGGTATAAACTACTGCAAGTGCTTTACTCCACCTTGTAATTCCCCCCTCTTGTGCGCCCCTGCTGCAGCCAGGTGCTTTCTGTCAGATCTTGTTCAAGCACTGAACAAGACCCTCTCCACATTTACCCCCTCTGCAGTTTCTGTATCTCATACAACACGGTTAGCTGGTATTCCAGGGTTGCTGTGTCTCTTGCATATATCTCAAAGTTGGTGGTCCTGTAAAATTTTATGTCTTTATGATACAGTCCTGGCTAATGCTCACTCCTCTTACTGTTCACATCTCCCTTTCTCTTTTTCTCCATTCCCTCATCCTCTCTCTTTCTTTTCATTCTGCAACTGGTTTAGTCAAGGGGAAGTCCTTTCCATTGAAGACATCACAGAACCCTGAAATAATAATTGCAATAATATAATAATAATAATACGACCAATAACTGAGATAGAACTAATTGGGTGTATAGACTGGTTTACCAAGAAGATGTATCACACAAAAGATAGCAAAGATCCTTTTATTTGGGTTGAAAGTCTATACTATATATCACTACTGCAGTAGTTGGCACAGATTTAACATAGTAGGAGACTTAGAATTAATAGCCTTCTGGCACAAAATTCATAATCTCAGTTCCTTTTAGTGTGGTGTCATCACAGTCTTGTGTGGAGAAATCCAGTGGATTCCTCTGCAGATGAGCTGAAGCAGATTTAGATCTACAGGAAGCAACTCCCACAGGAGCCAATTCCCACAAGAAATGAGTGAACATGAGTCAAGTCGGTGATGCACGCATGTGTTCTGTAAAATAAACGTTTCAGACATTACATACCTTTTATATTTCAAGTCTTGTGAAAAAGTCAACTTTTCACTAGGTGGGTTTATGTGAAGAATCCGTGAGATGAGACGTTCTGCTTTGTGTCTGGATTAACGGACTTCGGGCATCAGAGTAAAGTTAGCGGTTGAGTGGGAGAGAAGCTCATCTACCCCATTTTGCTGACTGTGATGAGTTCCCAGGGCTGCACGTGTCCGTGTGGCAGTTCATTGCCGTGGGACGTAATCAAGTGATAGGGCAGGTCTAGCCCAGACCCCAGCACTGCAGCTGCCTGTGTGGTGCATCTAATCCCACTCCAGCCCCAGCGCTGGGCAGATGCGCTAATTCTGCTGTATAATATCCATTGCACTTGAGTCTTCCTCTAACCACCCTCTGCCTGCTTTAACAGGTTCAGACCTACACAAACGACACCTTACTGTGGTCTGACATCTCCAGCCAAGTCATCAGCTTCCCTCCACAGTGCTGTCTAACCAAGTGAGGAGTCCCCAGAGCCACCTTCTCATTGCTGCCACCCGAGGACAAAGGCGTTCGCTTTGTTGTTGGGTTTCCTCTGCTCAGGAACTTGCAGCTTGCTGAGTTACCACTTTCTGTACAGTCTTTAGCTTATTAATCTGGAGATTTCCTTTTACAGGTGGATTGGGTGCATCTATCTCCTTCTCTTTATCTCTGTCTTCCCCCTTGCCCTTTTTTTTCTCTAGATGTTTTGAGTCTTACATTTGTCATGACCTAAGATTAAAGACTTCTCTCTCTCTTTATCCCTCCTTTCTCTCTTTGCCTCTTTCCCCTCTTCTCCCCCTCCCTTCTCTTTTTATCTCTCTCTTATCTCTTTTTCCTCCTTCCTCTTTTTCTTCCTGTTCCTCCCCTTCCTGGCTGATGTGCTGGATTTGGGCGATATATGTCATTTCCTCAATGGAACGATCAAGACACAGGATGGAGAATACAAGGCAGGGGCTTGTTGGACTGGCGTTACTTGATCACTGTGATTAGGAAATGTTATAAAGCAATTAACAAAGTCATTCAGCCGTTCTCTTTTCCTCCCTCTGGGGCTCTGTCTGTGCCCAGTGAGCACTTCTGGGGCTCCCATGCTCCTTGGGAGAGGGGGTCCCATTGCCTTTGGCCTGTCTCATTAGGGCTTGGGTAACGAATTGTCCGTGTGCATACGATCTGCATGTGGAAAATACAACAAGTGGGAGACGAGAGCAAAAAGGGGCCAGCAAAGGCTGCTGGTGGAAGCGGGAGCAGTGAGTACTCGGCAGCTCAGTATTCACCGGCCGAGTCTTCCCAGTCATTATTCTCCACTTCCGCGGCGTCCTGCATTACACATGCATGCGCTGCACCATCATTTACAGATGCAATGAGAAGAAACCAGATCAGATGAGTCTTTGGGAACAGGGAAGGCATATGACAAACACAAAAATTAAAACACTCGGGAATAAGGCAAATACTGAGAGTAAGAAGTGGGAATGAGACAAATATTGGATTAAGACAAATACTGCTGCAGATTCCAATGTCAATTCTGACAGCGATAGTGAAGTTTGGAGTATGTTGACAATTGAAGATGAAGGGCTAAGATGGGAGGCAAAAAACCTTCTAGACTTCAGTCCGGTGTCATTGTATTATTTGACTCGGTTGACCTAAATTACTAGGATATAACCAAATAAACTTAAACATGAGCAGTGCGCTTAAATACATGACACTTCAGCAAATTAACTTGCATTTTTTATAACCAGAATCTCACAGACGTGGTAATCTTTGCCTGTCATCTGGGTGCTTCAGGATTTTTAGTTATAATTCATTATATTGGAGCATATTCAAAATAGGCTACAAAAGCTATCCTTTTTATGCTAACAAGATTAATAATCTATTTACTGGAATGGAAAGTACAGACAGAGTATGTGGAAAATGTATGATGAGAAAAATAGTAAAATCCATTTGTTGAAAGTGTCAAATGCTTAAAAATTTATTTAGAAGATTGCTGGGCCACTTCATATGTGACATATGAGAATGACAAAATCTGGCCTTATCCAATGGTGAACTGGAACTTTTCGAAGGCAATCGCATTCATCTAGAGTATTTTAACTTTTCAAGTACCCTCATTGCAGAAGCATGCCGAATTTGGCCGAAGTCATGTTCTATGAATTTTGTTTAGCTGTAGAGCTTGTTATAGGAAAGAACTGCAGTTATTGAAGAAAAATAGTGCCCCAAAATTAGAGTCGGGCTTTTCTAGGTGGATAGAAAATCATTTGAAGGACTGTATGATGCAATTTATGCTTCAGGACAGACGCCTGGCAGTTCTTTAAGACCGGATTGTACAAGCACTCTGCAGTTTAATTATTTAAAGGCGTGCCTGATAATTGGGTTGCTTTGCAGCCAGCTGCAACTGTGCTTTTGGAAACCCATCCCACTTATCCAAGAATATGTCCGTGCTCCGACTGACTTGAGTTCAGACCAAAATAGTGAGGAACTTGCCAACGAAGGAAGCCTTTTCTGTGCATGCTACCAATATGGCAGATTTGTAAGAGATAGCGCTGGGTTAGAAGAGAAAGATTTCTTCGTGCTTAGCCTGCGCCGGGGCTGGGCTCTCCTGCCCGGCCGGCTGAGCCACCTTCTCTCCTGACGTGTTCAGTATTGGTTCCTGCACCTCTGCAGAGCTGCGGAGGAACCTGGTGGGGTTTCGTAGGAAGACGATGAGCTACTCCAAAACGGCGTAACGTTCGCTGTGCTGCGAACACGCTCTCTGGCACAAAGAAAGGTGAAAATTGGATTCATTACAGATCCAGACAATGGCGTTATCTTATGAAGGCTGAGGACAGAAAAAATTATTATCCTGGTAATTGCCATTCACAGCTTGTGATGTAATTTGAGAAGGTTTTCCAGTTGTTCTGTACTGCCCATTTTTGTTGTGGTTTTTTTTTAATTTCTCTGTTTGTTTTGATTATTTTTGCTTGTTTGTTTGTGTGTGGGGGGTTTATTTATTTTTTTATACTGACATTGAAGTCCCGGGGTGCGCAGCTGCCTTCCCCTGCCCGGCGCTGGGGAGGTGGGGGGCTGCAGCTGCCCGCACCGTGCTCGGCGAGGGGATTAGCCGCCCCACACCAAAGCCCTCGCTGATTCTCCTCAACTGAATGGGTGGATGGGATTAAATCAGATGGGCTCTATGGGCGGATGGGATTACGTTTGGGAAACGGGCGAATCCAGAGGGTGCCATCAGGCTTATGAAGGACTCCCATGGGGAGAAGCAATCATTTTTATAAGTCCAATATTTGTACCATTAGATTAGAAAAAGAAAGGGAGACTAATGAGGTTTTTATCAGGAGACGGGAAGACAAGGCTGAAAAATATTTCCAAACAACCGGATAATAGAAAATAAATGCGATATTATAGACAAGTTTAATTCTTTTAGTCAGAGATACCATCATTTCCCTTTTTCTTAAAACTTATTTTCTTCTAATCATTTTCAAATAAAGAATGAGTATAGTAGGAATATTCCTGTGCAGGAGTAATACATGAATAAAATTTAAATATTCAAATCTCCCTTATTTTCAATAGAGAATCAGACATATTTTCAATATACAAACTCTTCTGACCTCTTACTCCAGTGCACGTATATTCTTTCTTATGGTCTTCCAGTGGACTTGAAGGGTCTAGGGCCTGTGGACTGCGTTTATTTTTTAACAGGGAAGAAGCATCTATTTGTGTTGGAAGTAGGGCAGAGGAAACGTTGAGCTCCTATGGTCCCTATGGCGTGAACACCTCAAGGAAAAAACAGGTTTTCATCATTGCGATGCCTCTGGTTGCCTTTGCCATGCTCATGGGATTTAGCAGGTCATGAGATTTTGGGTGTCAGCCACAGAAATTACTGATCTGTCAGAGAAAACAATTCTAAATAATGGCCGAGATACTCTAGAAAAAGTTATAATAGTTCTGCATGAACGCAGGTATTTTAGCACAGCTTTTTAAAAATCAAAAGATAACACTGGGTTTTACAGGGCACACAGAAGAGTTATCTGAGAAGATAACTAGACTAGACTGCTGTATGTAGTCGAGTCCTGCACTAGACTACGCACAGCGAATATGTCTGTACTAAATAAAAATGTACCCTGTAACATAGGAAAACACACTGAAAAAAGCAGATAGTGGGCACGTGAGTTTTGAAAGATTCTTCCAGTTTCAGGAAGATTCAGATATAGTCGTACGTACTCAATATAGTTTTTCACATGAAGGAAATTTTCAATGCTCTTTGTGTAGATGAGAGTGCTGTATAAGTAAAATATATGGTTGTATGGACATTCTTCTTTAGGATTGTCACACAAATAAACTGTACATTCAATATAAATAATATTAAGAAGTAGTCAAAGAAAATACCAATTCATAAACAGTTACATTAACTACAGGGATTTAAATGAGGATTTGTGTGACCAGCAAGTTGGCTGCTTTTCAGCTATCTAAATTAGTCTAATAAACTGTATCTCCCCATAAATCTTGTTTCTCTTTAATTAGGACATCACTGAAAAACTAAAGACATAAAAACTTCTGGTGCTCGAGTGCATTGGGTTCTATGGCAAGCAGAGACGGGCATAAATAGTCATAAAAAGCTTCCTAGGAACAGTGAAGAATACATTTTTAATAGCTTTGATAGAGGTTTGAGCAACTAAAAATGCAGCAACAATAGTGGGAAACATCTACATGAGGTACTGAAAGTGAATGAGAAATTGATGCTATATTTATTAGACTGCAATCATCTTCCTAATATGCTTGAAGATAAATGGTGAGGCATTCTTTCAGCCAAAAAAGCGTAGCAGAGTGTTGCATTTGACATAGTGATTATTGATAGTGATGATAAAGTTCAAAACATTGAACAGTGAAAAACCCAAAAGCAATACTAAAAATGGTGGAGTGGAAGTGGAAAATTATGTGAAATGTTAGGGATGTTTCATTTCAGTACCTCTGCCTCATTATACTATCAGCAAAATGTAAAATACATAGACTAGATAAATGTCTCATTAAGTATTTCACTGCTCATTCTGGGTGCTTGGGAGTGTGCTTGAATAATGAAAAATGTAGAAGTACCTTATCACACGGCGATGGTGGCAGGAGATAGCACTTTGTCAAAAGGTGTTGTTAATTCACTGTATAGACCAATATTGTATAGAAGTGTATAGTGTGACAACGTGTTACAGCTACACAAAACCAAGATGATTTAGAAATATCGGGGGTGTTTCATATGTAGATTTTACGACAGGAGGCTAAGATCTGTTTAGTGCCCTTGTAAAGCTTGGGCTCCTTTGGTCTTTGTGGGCTCTGAGCGCAGAGGGCAGGATCTGGGAGCCGGGATCTGGGATCAGGCACGGCTGGTCACCACGTTGGGATGCTGCCGAGGCCAGCGCGGATGCAGCCTGCCCAGAGACGCGGGGCCTGCCCTCTGTCACCGACACCACCTGCCCATCCTTAAGATGCTCCTTAAGAAGAAAAAAAGCCCTTGGTTGCACAAAAGCAACTCTGATTTAGGAAAATCCGATGGCTCCATACAACTTAAAGTTCAGGGAATTGTGTTTAGAGCAGCGGCAGTAGTCAGGTTTATACCTTGCACAGTAAGCCTGAGCCGGGAGAGGAATCAAATGTATTCTCAACTGTGTGCACTAATTTCATCAGGGCTATTCATGCACCTGAAATTATACGGAGAATTGGTAGACGCATAATTGGTAGATGCATAATTTGCATGTTTAGAAAGGAGGTATAAAATACAGAAAAAATAATATAAACTATGTATATATGCTTTATACATTTATGCCTAAATGTGTAACATGGAAATCCTTTGTAGGTCAAAGTAGAGCATGCACAGTTTCCGGCAATGTTTTCTGGCATCTCATGATCAAAAATCCCTTTTTTTAGCAGTTGGGGAAATTCCCAAGTACGTTCCTTATAGCTGCCTGCGATGGGACGAACTCGCAGGGGCAGGGGGTGCAGCAGTGCCCGGGCAGCCTGGGAGCGTGTGTGCGGCTGGGAGGCTGAGATACTTGCATTTTACCCTTAGCTTGCAAAAACACACATAAAATCTGTCTTGTAATGTGTGTGGCGTGGATACTGTTATGCTCAAAGATACTGGGGGGGGGGCAACCACCAAAAACCCCACCAAACCTTCTTTCACACTAGGCTGTGGGAATGTGCATAAACATTAATAAATCCAGCAGTGGCCTAAGGGCTGAAAGTCACTCAGCAGAAAGCTCGTGTTAGCTGCGAGAGCTAGTTGGAAGGAGAGGAGTCAGAAAGTGGGAGTGAAAGCAAACACCATGTGTTAGAATTACGGAGAGCATGGAAATAGGTACCCGTTATGCACTTTATGAAGATGCAACATGGTTTATTCTTCAGGGAATGGCATAATAATTAGAATTAATAAGATTTTAATGGTGATAGACTAAGTGCCAAATCTTCACAGTAGGAGGTTTTAGTGCTGTATGCCACAGAAACATTTTCTAATGTGAACAAGCACTATAGTTAAAATTACCCTATTACTACAAAATGGAAACAGACACAAGGTTTGACTACTGTCAACTAGTCAAGACCGAGCCATGCAGTGAATCCTGCAAGAATTTGTAGAGTTTATGGCAAAGAGAATTATTTCCTAGAAGCATGCTTCTAATAAATATCTTGTAGGTACCCAGCTTTCTCAGATTTTTTTTTTTCCCCCTGAGATGTGCTTTAATAGAAACTGCATTCAATTTGTGGCACTGCAAGGGACTGAAGTAATTCAGGATTTTCAATTTATTTCACTATAAACACTCAGTACAGCTAAGCCCTTACATAATGCTTTTATAAAAAAGTACTTCACAAAAAAGAGCAAGTATCATTATTCCTATTTCTTTTCCTATGTCCACATTCATTGTAGGTGGTATATGTAGCATAAGCTTTCCTTGTCTGTTATGTATTTCCTCTGGATGCATCCAAACAAAAATTTTCCTTGAAGCAGCCAATATTTTTAGCTTTCAAAATAGCTGAATTATTTTGAAATGTTTTGATGTTTGAATTGCAAATCCCAAGAATAGCAAAATTTGATTTAAAATTTTGTTTCTTTCAGGGAGGTGAGTTCTAATGATGATCATCCAGGTCAGAAAGTGCGTGTAGTTTTTACCTATCCACTGAGAAAATGAACCTAAACTTAGACACGTAGAAAAGTCCTGGAGTACTAGGAATCCTCTCTGGAGCTTTTCAGCACTGGATCCGGATATACTGGATTCAAAACCCTCTGAGGCTATGGAAAATATTACTTACTGGTAAGAGAGCTGAAATTACTCATGTGTGTACATCTGTAACCCCTACCCCGATGCCCAGGTGCGTGGGGAGCAGAGGGTGCTTGGGTGCCACCTCCTCCTGCTGAGGCTGGCGGTCGGCACGCCGGTCCCCAGCATCCTTCCTCAGCAAACCCACGGGCAACACCTTTTGAATGAACTTTTTCACGTCTTGGGAAGGCTGGCCGATACAAACATAGCTGGCTGTGAGAGTGTTAGTAGATTAAACCAGTACAAAAAACCTGCCTTTTCACTAATTTAGAGCAAAACTACTCTTCAACACCACCTAGTGCTGCTGGGACGCACGGCCGACGCCAGCCATGCCCCGCGCAGTGGGGCCCGGGCTGGAGAGCCACGGTACATGAGCGTGGGTGGGCTGCCACCCGCTCCAACAGCCAACGTGCCTGGGGCTGGGGTTTCTGGAGACAATAAAGCCATTAGAAATTACTTCAAAAACGGATATTCTTCCCTGGGAGCTAATTAGCTGGCAAAATGCAGAAGAGGAGTGGAAAGGTGTAAGAGTCTCCCAAGCCTGTTCATGCATCATCTGGTTTAGGAGAAAGTTGTCTTTTCTGTACCTAGAACAGCTGAAGGAGTCATTCATGAAGTGTTATGTCCATACATATGCCTGTATAGTCTCTATAGAGTCCTTGCGTAACTAGCACCTCTCCTGCTCTGGAAACCTGGGTAGGGTGATGAATTGATTTTTCTTACAGCACTTCCATTTGAAAATCTTCAAAAATTGGAGATATTCGGATGAAAGTACTTCAGTGAAAGCAAATAGTGTAGGAGGTGATTTCTACAGGTGGCCATTTCTATAGATCCCGCAGCCAGCCCCGCTGCCGAGGGGCAGCCAGCCCTGGGCAGCGACCCTGACCCGGCCCCTGCAGCCCTGCGCTGAGCCCGCTGTGCATCATATGCATAGTAATGCAACCAAGACCCTAAAAGAATTTGGTTGTGTTTTGTCTCCCCAAAACAGAGAGGCAAGGTTCCAGAGAGCAAAACTTAAGTGTATATGTATTTTTAAATAACTACAAAAATATCTCTCTTCTAAAGAGTCCAGCGGCCACAGTTCTGCCTCTGCGCTTCGTGGTGGTCTCGGGAGCGGTGGGATCTGCCCTTCCCACGCCACTGGGCCAGATGTTGCTGCTGGATACGGCAGCTGTTTGCAGCATGCCCATCCCCTGCTCGGCTGCTCCCGGATCTTCAGCGCGACCCTCAACCTCCAGCTAAAAGCAGCAGACGCCCACCACCGTGATGGTAGCCTCTGCCTCCGCAGCCCCCTCCAGCCCGCCTGCGCTCGGGTCACAACAAGGCTTCTTGCTACAACAGGTCGGACCTCAGCGTGCAGAACGAGCTTGAGGAAAAATGCAGGTCATTCCCGTGCATTGCCGCTGCTCAGGTAATTAAAACGCGTCTCTGGGTATAAAGTGGCCGGTCTTCCTGGTAGTCCTCATCCGAGGTCAGGATGGGGTGGGATGTTGCCCCAGTCCCAGTCTGTGGGCATGGCCAAACCACAGCGAAGTGGAGGAAGGTCTGTGCTTCCATCAGCCCGGACATCAGTGCGCAGGCACTTCCCTTGTTACAACATGGTCCTATTTAAGAACTAATGGGGAAAAGTAAATTCATGATGAAAGAAAAGAAGGCTTAAAATTCAAAGAGTTGGCATTTCAGGCCAAAGAAAAAATCAAACCTAATTTTGCAAAAATGCTTGTTTTTAACAAAATCATTCCAATAGTGAAAAAACCCACATGATTTTGTAACCCACTCACCTCTTAAAAAGTCGTCGGTTGCCCTTGTGTAATGTTGTCCTTCTCCCTTAAAGCCTTTATTTTAATTAGGATAATTCAAAGAAAATGCATTTTCCACAGAAAGAAAAGGTATTTATGTGGCAGGGAAGAGCTTGGTCCCCTACAGAGAAAATGTACAGACCTGACCAGTCTGTTTAGTTTCTTAAACCGATCACACACACCACTGGTGATTGATGGTAGAGAGGTTTGACAGGGGTAGCAATATAAAGAGCTTGCAAGGATTAGGAGGTTGCTGAGAACACAGTATGATGGAGTTAGAAATTCCTTTTGGAGCGCTCTGGGACATGAGCAGCTCTTCGCAGGTCTCTGGCACCCGGCTTTCGAGGTTTGTCCTCCTGGGGATCCAACCCGGGGAGAGGGGCAGGAGGAAAGCAGCTGTCGGGGCTCCTTTCCGGGCAGGAGCTGGAACGGGGACAAAACCTCTTCTGCCGGGAAGCTTCCACGTGGAGCATCCCAGTCTCCTGCCACCCATCCCAGCGGGGTGGTCTCTGCCTTTTTGAGGTGGAACTGTTCCTAATTGCACCTCAAAGTCAACAAAAGTTGACTTTTTTCAGCACGCAAGACACCTCTGCCATTTTTCGTGCAAACTCTCCGTTGCCTCCCTACCCGAGTGCAGCCAGACATCTGCACCAGCGGTTTCCCCGTGCTGCAGGGCGGTTATTCCTCCCTCCAAGCAGCTCGAGGTGGCTTTACCTCTGGCTTTCGCTGCTGTGCACAGCGTGATGCTTCCCTGTCTAAGTGCCAAAGAAACCCTCTAACTGGGGGCAGGATCAGTCCCATTTATACCTTGTGCAGAGAAGCTATTTGGAAGCCCAGGAAACAGAATGCAAACAAAGCAAATAATTACTGTTGTTATATTTTTGGTGCAATGATTATTAAGAATTTCTCACCAATGAAATATGTAAAGTTGACACTAATATCAATGCCAATAATATCAATATAATTAGAACAACCCTGGAGGTACAGTATCTAAATAGTTTCCCAGTGGAGCGATAGAAATTAGATTGCAAAGCCAGAATATTGAGTGTTGCGCTGAGGTACTAGAAGGATGTGTCATGTTGCTCTTCCAAAAAATATGGCGTGCTCTATACTATTTTTCTTTTTACTAATTCTTTACGTTTGAAAAGAAGCGATGAATCCTGCCTTTCAACAGGATTTAAATGCTATCTTGCTGGTATTTCCTTCCCGTGCATTGTATCTGCAATACCTGTAATGAAGATAAGGCCCAACTGCAATAAGACATTGCAAAGAGGAGAAAAGGGACCTCACCTGCAGTAACTCTGCCCATCCAGCTCCCGCAAACTTTTGCAGCCGGGGCTGAGCTGGGGCGGCGGCGGGGCGAGCGCCTGCATCTCCATCAGCATCACCTCTCCATGCAAACCGGCTCTGAGTACACCCCGAGGACCCCCAGCCACGTCGCTGCTTGAACAACAGGTTAACATCTTCTTGAATTCCCCATCCCCCGCCCCGAAAAAGGCGATGGGAATACTAGACATCGAGTCGAGGAGTTTTCCGCCAGGTGGGAAGGCGTGCCCGGCGGCTGGGTTACGTGTGCTGCTGATGTGC
The DNA here is from genome assembly GCF_000699105.1 of Pygoscelis adeliae. Lineage (NCBI taxonomy): Eukaryota > Metazoa > Chordata > Aves > Sphenisciformes > Spheniscidae > Pygoscelis > Pygoscelis adeliae. Next base: position 1,416,720 of record NW_008824058.1, read on the forward strand.
TTAAATAGAAAACCTGGCCGGGCCTGAGCGAGTGGGATGTCTGCAGGAGCATCGTACGGCAAGGACTCTGTACTTGAAGGAGATTGCTTCTAAATGGAAGCAGATGACATAAACTGCAGAGAAATGATGAAGGCGTTTGGAAAAGCAAGTCCCAGAGACGAGTGGGGAGTCACAGGAGTAGAAGAAAAGCCTCACGCTGAAAGAGCAACGTGATCGGTTCAGTACTGGTAACCTGGGGAAGTCCGTGTTGAAAAGGGAAATAAGCTCCTTTCCAGACCACGAGCACAAAGAAAATGGAAAGTTACGTATCAAAGATGCTCAAAATTCATATTTTAAGGAAAGACAGAAAACCTCTGTGAAATGCACATGCTCACTCCTTAGGCTGGCTGTTGTGCTGGACACTACAGCTTAGGCTAAAAAGTGAAGCAATGCAGAGCTGACATAATTAAACTGATGAGTATAATTAATCACCCCCTGTGATAACCCTGAAGGAGAAGCACTAGTAGATGTAAATATGATGAATTCAAAATGCAAGTGGATAAAGCGAGAGGCTGGGCCCATTGCAGAAGTATTTTTCTGGTGCGATGAAGAGGTCAGGATCACCACGTCGGGCTGCTGAGCCGATGCTCCAGGAGTGCTGGTCAGACAGTGATGGCCCTGCAGAGCTGTAGGGTGAGAGCTGAGCTTTGCATTGGTGTGCATGCTTTACGGTAAGTGTTATTTTTTTAGGGTAAGTGTATTTTTGCAGTAAGTATATCTAGGTTTAAAACCAGCTTAAAGTTCCAGCATCTTGCATGTAAATTTAAGACTGAGTATTTACTCAGGAAAATCTCTTCCTTGGGTCTATTAGGCGTGATGCCATGTAGCAATGTTCTGCTTCCAGCTATACTGCAAGAAGAGTTATGTGACATTGGCATCTCCTATGTTTCAAATTCTAGTCCACAAAAAGAAAAGAAAAAAAAAGTGTCTTAAGTTCTTCCATACGAGTATTGTTATGGAGGACAACATCCAGTGTGCTCAGCAGATTTTTCCTTCAGCATGAGTAGCTGGTTAAATTACTATTACTTTGTAAACGTTCACAACACTTTTCTCTGCGCTCCCTCATCCATGCTATATTTGTTTGCAGTTTCTGAAGTCAGTGTATTCTCTCCTGTGGCAACATCCCACCAGCATTAACCGGAGCAGCAGCCCCCCAGCCCTCCCGCGGGCACCCAGCCGTCCCCGAGGGATGAGCCGGGGGTCCCGCACCCACGGATGGCAGGGGCACTCTGTAAGGCAGCAGGGCTGTCGTTTGGGATTGAGAAACCACCCAAACCCTGCCCTGCTCTGCCTGAGGCAAGGCATCACGGATAACATATTGGCTCAGTTACTACAGCAGTACGATTTACTTATTTCCATATTGCATAATTCCAGGTGAGAAAGAAAAAAAGAGAATTAAAATAATTGCACAGAAGAATCTTATTGGCCCCAAGTGTTGGGGCACAGACATGTGCCAACAGACAGGAGCCAGCGCTGGGCAATCCCAGAGTAGACAGGGAAATATCCCCCCAAATAGTCAGCCCCTTCCAGAAACATTTCTGGTCACAGTCACCGTGGGCAGCCTGCTAGGAGAGGGAGGGAGAAAGCATCTACTGTTCGTAATGAAGACGTGTCAATATTAATAAGGTGTGCATGTGTCTCTGCGTGATTTTAACATATAATGTATGGAGGAATGCCAGCTGCTTAAACATCAAGTTATGTGGCATGCACAGAACATGCTTCTTTGTCCCCAAATGTAAGATTTGCGAATATCAGATGGCAAAAACCATAAACAAAGGAGCACAAAATATACCGATAGCTAATTCGTCTAGTTATATTCTTTATTATGCTGTCTTTCTTAATGTAACGTGTCTCAGCTGCCATCGGGCAGGAATCCATTGTGAATAAGCTGTCAAGTTTAATTGGGCTATACTGTGAAAATACATAAATAAATCCTTTTATAAATAAATAAACCCACCTCTCTCTGAGGCAGAAGGCAGTGGAATGTGCACACTTGGAATCCAAGTCTGTTAAAAAAAAGTTTTAAAAGGTTAAAAAAAAAAAAATCTGCCAGGAACTATTTTAGAGGAAAAGCAAAGAAATGTAGTGTTTTATGTGGATTTATGACATCCGCTTTGGGATGCAGCCTTGTATAAGGTTTCTGGATCTCTTGTTGCAGGCACAGTTATTACTAGCGCTCAGGGATGTTTCTCTCACATGAGAGCCGGGTGTTTCTGTAGCGTGTGTCCGTACCTGGACCATTGCTCAGTGCAGAGAGCTAAAGTCTGATTTCACTGAAATCATGAGAAGATCTAGATTTAAAGAATGAAGTTTTCTTTTGAAAGCTATTACAGTTGCTTCATCATTAGAAATGTTAGCCCTGCAAAACATTACCATTCTGCCGCATTTCATTTTCTGTGCAACAGCTAGGAAATGCCGGTCCGTATTCCCTGGACTGTGCTCTTACTGATAGCAGTAGGAGCAGTGGTGGCTCTGTTCAGCCGGTGCCTGCGCGGATGGTCGTCACCACCGTCTGTTCGGCTTCTTTCAGTGCGCTGCTGGAAGGAATTTGTCAGTGGGAAAAAAATCAATAGGCTACACAAATTTTGCAGGAAGCGTAAAAATGATCTGGGAGGGGATTAAAAACTTCCTGTGGCCTCGGAGGCGACATGCCCTCAGGCTCAGTTCCTCCTCTTCTCCCTCGCTTCCCAGCTCCCCAGTGCCCATCCTGGATGCGAAGTCTCCGAGCAGGGGCTGGAGCCCAGCGCCCTCCTTTCGCCCCAGAGTTTGCCCGTCTGCATCCCCTCCGTGCGGTGTGCCTGCTTGGGTGCTGCCGAGGCGTACGGCATCCCGGTGCACTGAATATCTGCCCGCAAACCTGAATTTTGTTAGATTAAGTGCTTTTTACTGGCAGCGTGCTCCAAGACGGCAGCTACCTGCCAGCAGGCAGCCGCCGAGGAGTTGTGTGTGCCACGAGCTGTATCTGCACAGAGGTCCTCGGCTTCGGCGGGGCTCTGCACGGGCCAGCCCGGGAAAAGAGCCCTGTGGGTGCTGCAGAGCCACAGGCAACCCATTGCTCTTTTCTGTGTTTTACCTACGGAGTCAATGAGAAGTTGCACCTACTACAGGGCAACCTTTGTGTGACACGACATGTTTATCATGGAAAAACCTCAAGCTACCTGCATCACTCTCCTCAGTCGCATAATATTCAGAAGGCAGAAGCCTGCAGCGAAACTTTCAATGAATTATTGAAAAGTGCTGAGAAGTACTTTGTGCAGGTAAAAAGCAAAATAAGGACCGTATAAGTTTGTAAGTCTATTAACATACAAGTGCAAGAGAAACAAAATCTGTGCGGAGGTATTTTGTACAAAATAATTGTTTCCTCACTTTAACAAGGTCAAATAAAATAGAAAGATATAAACTTTCCCATGCACTTCAGTTCACGTTGCTCTGCATTCATCAATAAGCCTGTAAACATGATGCATTCATCAATAGGTCTGTAAATAAACTTTTAATAGCACGCTAAGGGTATCAGGAAGAAAACAGTAGCGACCATAATCAGCATAAACAAGATTTGATGAAGATAGAAGGAGAGATCAAAAGGAAAAATTATAGGCTGATTGGGGTGAAATGGGACTGGAGTAATGTGTTTAAACTAAAGGAAGAAGAAAGGCAGGGAAGGTGAGACTCTGGGTAGCTTTGGAAGAAGGAAAGACAAGTAAAGCCTCATTTTCCTGGGTAATATTGAAATTTGCCCGTGAAACCAGCTCCAGGAATGGTGGCTACCACCAGATCATGGTAGCTGATAGCAATAATGTCTGCGCAAACTAGGAAATTAGGAAGATGAACTCTTCAACTATGTGTTTGCAGTCTTTAATAAATTGCAGCAATGACAAAGTTGTAAGTGAGCAACATCTGAGATGTGGTGAGAAGAGGAACTAGGAAAACTGTTTCTGAATTTAAGGATTTGGGCATAGGGATTGCTGAGAAATGAGTAAGTATTGCAGCAGGTGAGATATTCTTTGACAACTGTCTGTTTTCTTCCTTGACCTACTGTATTATCCCTTAGCCTGTACTGTATCTACAGTTTGAAGACCCAAGACATCCTTTTTATGACATTATTGTGTAGGGGATTTTTTTTTTATTTCATTTCTTTCTTTGGTGTGTGCACATTTTTGTGTATGGAAATCTAACTTTTTGCTACTACTTATTTGTCATTTTGTTTGTTTTTCTAATGGTCAGCACCACCAACCCGGTATTTATGGACTGCCTCAGTACACTTAGGCAATGTGATCTGGTTTACCTTGAAAATCAGTGGGCTTTGGATATCTACCTCCTCAATGTTTCCATTTGACCTTCTTTAACCTAACCTGGATTTTTTTTTTGACTGTGGAAATCACATGCAGACGTGCGCCTTTATCTAACGTGTTATTGAAACGTGAGCCATTTAAGGTTTGATTCTGCTCGCTGACATATTAACCTCCTTTTGCAAAACTGGAACAACTGTCATGGTTTGTATCAAGTAGACTGAATTTGTGCTTTGTCACCATTTTCTCTGTCTAAGGAAACATGACTTTGGATAACAGAGAGCGAATTGCTGCCTGGACCACTGCCACCAGCGTGCTTGCTGGTGGAGTCAGAACTCACCTTTCCCTTGGCAGGGCTGGATTAATTGCCGGTTACCCAACTCACAGACATGGGAAGACAAACACACACAGAGCATCTGAAATGCTCCCTCTCTCCCTCTCAAATAGCCCTGTACTCTTTGAATTCTCTGTGTGGGGGAAATCAAAGCGCAGAACAAACACTGTTTTGATATGGCTTTGAAGATGATAACAGCATCTAACAGAGGAAAAGAAGGCTTTGGGTCTGCAGAAAAGCAGTGATTGACATGACAAACAGCCCAAGAAAAGTTTACCTCCTAACGGGCAGCAGGAACCTCTCTGAGAGTGTTTTACAGGACCAAAACTTTCCCGTCCTCTTGTTCAGTCCCCCCCTCTTCAAGGCAAAACCGCCTTTTGAGGCAAATGAGCACCTGTTTGGATCAAGATCCCGACAGGAGGAATCTCTGTTTGCTGAAGGTTTGTAACTTGTTCGCCCTTGTACGAAGCTTTCCGGGAAGGTGCTGTGGTGCTCAGCCCAGGTGGCAAAGCCTGTCTGCGTGCTCTGGGAAGTGCTCCACGAGGGAGGGCATCAGGAACAACCCTGTGGTTCAGCGGAGGCTTCCTCAGGGGCTGCCGCCCAGATAAAAGCTCAGGAGGAGCTCTTGGATGCACAGAAAATGTTGCATCGATGGGGTAATTGGCTGACTTTAAACCTAAATGTAGCACCAGGCAGGGAGATGAGATCTCCTCCATCTCCCAACTAACTCTTCACCGGCTCTGGTACGCATACTTACCTACTTCCTCACTGCTTACGTGGGGATTAATTGGTGTTTGTAAAGTAAGTATGAAAAATGGGCACAACATGGTATTCGAATTTTCAGTGGTGGAGACAACGCTTTGAAAAAAAATAAAAGATCCCTGGCCTGAAATACGCTGTCCATCTTGCTGCTATTGGGCTGCCTTTGTCAGAAATGTTTTTCTAGACCCTTAGATTGAAAATGCATCATCCTTATGTGGGATGCTGCAACGTGGTTTGTCCACGTGTAAGGGCACCCCGGCTCTTCGTAGGCCGTTTGACCATCCATGAAATCACACCGCTTCTTGGTGGGATGGGCAGAGGCATGGGAGCTGTGTCTCCTGTGGCCGACCCACCTCCAGCTCCTGCTGGTGCCCGACAGCACTGGGTAGAAGCAAGTCCGTTTGCTAGTGCAACAAAACACACAGGTAGGTTTATAACAATATTTTGAAACTGAAGCCTTCGTTAAACATCTATACTGCTGTCTACAGCAGCTTCTCGCGTCTCTGATGAGGTGTCAGAGATGCTGCAAATTTCCTCTCCGCTGTATCTCACACTAACAACAACTGAGGATGATCAGATACCTTCAAGTACCAGCTCAGCTGTAGCTTTTCTCTCCATTTAAATCCTGGGAATGAAAGTAGCGGCACTGGGGCTTTGCTGCCAAGTGCTGCTCCCAGTATGCAAGTCAATTTTGTGCTTGCAGTATTTCCTTTTTTTTTCACCAGCCCCCTCAGCTTGCAGACCGAGAGGGATCATACGCTCTTTGAAATGTGCATCGACATTTGGCACTGAGCGCTGTACTTGCCATTAGAGAGGAGGGCGGGGAGTACAACTGGAACAGGCAAGACCGAATAATTTTTTGGTTGCCCATTGCAGGCTTCTGTCTTTTTTCAGCCACCTTCTTCCCTACAAATTTATCCCGTTATGCAATGGGAAAATCCAACCTTACTTTTACAGTCCCATTAATGTTGGACAAATTTCAAGGAAAAATAAATCCAGGTTCAGTTTTCTGAATATACAGCAGCTTTGCCAAACATGTTGTGTTACATATTACAAATTTTCTTTTCTAAATTTATTGAAATAGCCAGTTTTGAGACTTCCAAAGAAATCATTATGACTTTTAAACTGCGTTTTAAACTGTAGTCCATACCATCTTAATTAAAGTACTTAAAATAACAATGCATTATTTAAACTTCATGAAACAACCCCAAGTCTCCTTCTCTGGTATGTAGGCTTCATGCTTCGGATCCTCACATCACGACGAAATACTGTCAGAGTCCAGGACTGCTTTCTAGTATGTGGACACAGTTAGAAATCGGAAATATTTCCTCTTGCTGCAGACCTTTAATCCTGCTGCCAAGTTCTGCTCAACCCAGGCCTCCGGATCTGTGGGGTCTGACCTAGGTCGAGATGTCCCAAAAGCAGCCCCACCAAAGGACCCGGCGTGGGCGCTGCCTTGGAGCAGCCTGGGGCCGGTTCTGGTCTGAGTTCAGCCCGCGCTGGGTTTCTTCCAGCTAGGTGAGACCTGCTCAGTCCTGGCGCTGCCTCTTTCTGTAATGGCAGCAAATACGGCCACTCGGGCTGCGCGTGAGTCACGTTAAATAGCAGAATAATCTCAAGCTGAAGCCACCTTCCCCACGTCGGCAATGGTCTGCAGCGGCAGCGGGCGTGCCACACCCTCCTGCTGGGCATCGACCCTCTCCTCTGCACCGACCACTACCAGGAGAGTCTTAGCAATGGCGTAAACCGGTTAATTTTTTAGCTGGGGGAAATTGTGTCTTGCCTCTTCGCTACGGGGTTTGTCTGTTTGCTTGTTTGTAATATATGACAGCAATACACAGAGCCTGAGATAAGAAACTTCTTTTTTAGTTCTTTAGAAAGAATAAAAACCAACAATATTTAAAATCCTTTTGGCTGTTCTAAAATCTAATAAAAATAATTTCCTTATTTTTTTTCCTTTCATTTATACACTGAACTATCCATCACTAGTGATTTGTCAGATTTAGCTCTTTTGTCTGTTCACAAACTATCAATAAAATTGATCATTCCTCGTAATTGTTTGAGTGCTTCGAATGGCCATACCTGAAGCAGTAGAGGTTGTGCAATCCTTTTTAATGAACACGGCATTGCGTGTTTGATGTTTCAAACTGCGTAGTTTTGATTGGCGTGAATGGTCACCCAAGTGGCTATGCGCCAACTGTCTTTAATTTTAGAGTTGAGAGACTGGCCTAAGCAGGTTGGGGAGCCTCGTACGTCCTGGGGGGACAGGAAGGAAGGACCACGTGTATGGCAAAAACTGGAATTTTGGCCATAAAATGAGCACTGGAAATCACTGCAACAAAGGTATGGTATTCCTTCAAGGAGAGATTATTGGAGTAATGGAAGTCAAAGATTCTTCAAGTATAGTGTCATTCCTAAACGCATTTTACTTGCTGATTTTAATGATAACCAGCCCCTTCAGGAAATACATGTTTTCATGCACTATGGAAAAAAAAAGAATTATATGATATGATGAAAAAGGGTGGGGAGCTTGGGAAAATGAAAGAGGGGAAGTCGAAAGTAGAATGGGAGAGAGAAACAAACCTTGAGTAAAATGAAGAGTTGTGGATACCTTACCAAAGGGAAAAAGAAAAGGAGATAAAATTGAAGGGAACATCAGAAATAGCTCCAGCTCCAGATCTGCCTGTTCACTATGTTCTTGGCTGGAGGCAGCGATCTGTGGACCAGAAAATGAGCTTTTACAAATATTAATATCTGACATTTCTTTTGCCGTGGCACCCAAACTCCAGTGAGACAAATATGCTTTGTTACAAAATATATGAGAAAAAATTGGGTCCTATCTACAAGTTTTCCATCTGTTCAGCTCTTCTCCACATGTAGGACTGAATGTTGTCATCAGAAGTCTGATATCTAATCTAGGTCATAACTGCTCCTCCATAACCCACTTTTCCAAATCCTTGCAGGTGTGAAGAGATTGGCGAGAGGAGGATCAAGCAATGTGGAAAAGCCGTTAATACTAAAAAGAGGTATCCTGGCATATAACATTCCCTAAGCCTGGAGATGTTGTCCAAAGGCATCCAAAAGTGTCCAGATGACAAATGAAAGGCTACTGGCCTGGTTGGACATTTTTCTGGACATGTCACCATGGTTAGGTTTCCATCCTCCTTTGGAGGTGTACAGAAGCTCCCACATATTGATGTTCTTGCAGGAAATTACCTTCCCAAATAGCTTCTCCCGGGGCAGTACCCTGAAGCCACAGTTTCTGAGGGCTTCAGCTCTTTACCCTCCTGTTTCGAACACCCCAGCACACATGTAGGTTTTTTTTGCTTTCTCTCTTTTGCTTTCACAATCCTCCTTCTCGCAGTCTGGGCATGACAGCTATGTCAGGAGGTAAAAGACAGAAGCTGTAATTTAAACTGATGTCTTCTGTTTGATAGTGTAAGCCACTAAAGCAGATGTTGATAATCAAGATAATCAAATCAAGATACTAAAATCTGAGGGTTTCAGACATGCAGACACATTGGACTAGATGAGCAGCCCTGGTATTTATCTTGCTAACTTCAGGCTGGCTAGATTTTACAACCTTTTCCAGACAAATTATTTTGGGGCTAGGGAAAAAATTGCTGTGAATAGTAAGTCTGATCCCTAACAGAGGTCTAAGCTACCCCTGAGCTGGTTAATCTTTGTCGTGGCTCAGTGGAGGCAGAGATTCGTTTCAGCATCTTCCTCGTAAGTGTTGGGAAAAAAAGGTGCTCTTCACAGTGGCTAAAAGTACAAGGTATTACGGGTCCTGTGGTGTCCCTGGAGTGTCCTGCCCAGGACACCACCATCAAAGAGACTTTGTGTTACGAACTGGCAACTTCTGGGAACAACTTTCTTGTTCCCAGAAACTCAGCAATGTCTATCACACCTGTAGCACTGGAGCTGCTGAGCAAGAGCTGCAGAGTCTGCTCTCTAGAGGTGAACGCAAAATCCCCCCAGTCACTCACCAGCCAGGAGCTGAGCAGGTCTTGGGGCTGCTCATGGCCATCACGCCTAGCCCTGGGATGCAGAAACACTGCCTTCGGGAAGCTCAGTGGCACAAGCAGTGCTTGTGAGACCTAGGACCTTCACTGGGTTTCAGTTCCTACCAAGAGAGAGTTACTCTCTTTCCTTTTGTCTTGCAGGCCTCTGAATTTAAAAATACCAATGGTGTATGTGGGATGTGTAGAGCCATAGCTGCTGCTCCACCATCCCACAACGCATTTGCACAGGGTTTGGGAGAGACCTGGTTGCCCTCTTGTGAGCATGAGCACCAGGGAACACAAAACTATTGCATTTCATGCATTGAGACAACTTCTATTTTCAGGTTTTATCCAGAGCCTTAAATGTTCCTTGCTTAACTTGCTAGCATGATATTAAGGAGCTGCTAAAAAGCACCACAAAGCACAAAACCTTTCCACCTTTTCACAGGACTCTGCCTCCAACCAGGCAGGACTTCTCCCAACCCAATGCGTGGCAGCCTGCAGAAAAAAAACCACTAGAAGTGTTTTCTGCACTGTCCGAAATGGTACATATTTTGGCCATATCAGTGAATTACAGCCAGTTCACCAGCTTGATTAATCTAGCACTTTGCCCATGTATCCATCAAAAATGTTTCTTTTTGCTGATGAAGTTTACTGCCATGGACCTACTGAAGTACAGGGTGGTATGTCTCTGCATCTGAAGCAACACTGCACAGTACACTTTGAGACCAAGATTTCAGCCAAAAAAAATTTAATATCCTGAGTCCGGTTCCTGTCTCATACATGTGCACACACAACAAAGTATGGGAGGAAATGAAATCCTGAGTCAGGCCAAAGTCTTGAGTCATGTCTTCATTCAGGTGAATCTCCATGACTCGTTTTTCATCAGTAGTGTAATCTCATTATTTCATGCTTTGTAAATTATATGTTGAAAATAATGAGTAAGTGAACAAATAGTCTGCCTTGTTTACTTGTTCAGCGCACAGGCATCCAGGATAGTCTGTGCGACCGGGGGAAGAATGTGTAGCACGTGGGAAATGCACATGCACAAACAGAGCAAATGAAGAAAGGTCTGTTTTGTTCACTGATTTGCCAAGAATACCCGGTATAATTATTTATAGTAGTTCAGCATATACCAGGAAACATTCTTTTGATGAAATAATGAAGTTTTACTAATATGAGAACTTGCTAGAGGAGTCTGCAATTAGCTCCTTGCTGAGAAGGGACGCAGGCAACCGTGGACTGTGCATCAGCCACGAAAACCAGAGGACTCACCCTGGAAGACCTCGCTCTGCAGTGATACCAGGGGAGAAAGGCATAAAGGCCAGCTGCTCTGCTGATGCAGACTAGAGTCGTTCCACGGCCTTCAGCAATCCCACTTAAACCAGCCGAAGAACTGGCTACAGGTCTGGTTTACATTTTACCACTTTTACATTTTATGTGCGGATTCCGAGGCCTTTTGTGCTCTACCTGGTGGAGTCCCTTCTCCCAACAAGGATTGGCAGAGACAGTGTTGTCATCTCAGTTGCATGACATATCAAATATAGAGGAAGTCATTAATTTGGGATCCTAAAGCTTGGTAAAAAAAGAACAACCAAAAATGTTGTTGCATATGTCCTTCTTATCCCTGTTTTTATTTAAATAAATAAATAAATAAGATGGGTTTAGGAGAGTTTGTGTTCGATGAACTTTGTGGCTGGACCTATAAAATAAAACTTTATCTATAAAGAGTCACAACTAATAAGAAATAAAATAAAAGCAATCAGTGGTCTTCAGCTGCTGTTTTTTCCCCCGAGATAACCAGTAGGATGAGCAGATAGGCAATGAGATGCACCTGCCCATTGCTGATTTGGGGATAGATCAATGTAGGTCAACCAACCAGCTCTCTGCTTTGCCATCTGATGGGCTGCCAGGTGCACGATAAATGTTATAGACCCAATATCCTGGGTAGTCAAAGTAAGAGTTCTTGTTCTGGCATTTGTCCTAGCGCTGGATGAAAGGTACTGCATTGGCTTTGTTCCCATGGTGGTTGTGGGTGGCCAGGAATGACCCGACCTTTACCATATGAGCTTTTTAATGTCTCCAGATAGGAGATTTTATGTGAGCTCTGCCCTTGCTGTTTAATAGCACATTTCTGTGCCGGTTTAAAAGCAGAAAACAGAATGGGGATGACTTGAAAGCTGTTGTTTCTGAACCTTGATCTTACTTTGGAAATACATGGGGTTTCAGTGCCAGTTGTGTCTTGAGATTTTCCACTTGGGTGTGAGTCAAAATGGACTAAGAGGCGTTACTACTGACGCCTTCAGAGAGTCAGAGGTTTGTTTCTCCGAGGTGGCTCCGTAATTTTGGTGTAGTTTGTGGTTTTTCTTCCCACAGACCTGATCCCAGATGATAAGTGATGAAAGAGCTGCATAGGAGTAATCTCAAGCACCCTGTTATTCTTCTCTTCAGTGTAGACAAGTGGTACATAAAAGATATTTAACAGTTTCCCAGTCTTGGGAAAAACCCAAGATAAATGTATGTAATGGTTTTCAAGAGGAATATCTGACACGCTAGGCCAAATCAAAGCATGATATTTCACTCCTTGTAAGGAACATGCCTCTTTCTTCATATCTCTGATATTATGTACTGTCTGAAGGTAACCAGAACATTTAACTCTTGAGTGAAGTTTATGATAGTTCATCTCAAAAGCACAAAACAAGTGTACATATAAGGTTGTCCCCTGAACAGGGACGTTGCCGTGTATCGATGTCTGCCTGGGGCCCTGCTTTGGTGGTCTAGGCTTGGTGTTTCAAGAGGTTGGATGATATTTTGCAATATATGTTTACTACTGCCTAAAGTAAATCAACAGAGGCAAGGTAACCAAGTAATGAAAAATTCCACCTTTTTACTGAAGTAAATAAATAGGAGTTTCACTTTTTTTTTTAATCTTTATAATCTTTCCTTGAATTGTGGTTGAACTTGAAATGATGAACATAAACTTACAGTAGGCTTCACCAGGCTGCAGGTCATTTCCAGCTCGTCAGCTGAGATACTGAAGTCAAACCACGGCTGTTCCTTTTATTTTCGGAACTTCTGAAATAAGGCTCACAAACTTGGAATAAGTTGGCAGGAGTGGCTTATCCAAAATAAAAAAAAAAAAAATCATCTTCTTATCTGTAGACAGAATAAACTTTGACCTGAAGTCTTCTGGGAAACACTGAATGGGAGATGATGGGTTTTTGCTTTGCAGGACTGTTCTTTAGGCGAAAGACTGAAATTTAACGGGAACAGATTTTATGCAGTGGCTTGGAAATCCTATAAATGCCTTTAAATTAGTATTCGTTGGTCACAGTTAGCACTGAAGTGCATTAGCTGGACGTTGACCTTTGTCCGTGCTGCTGGCGTGGTGTTGGTATTGATGAAAAAAACGAGCTTGAAGCACTCTTTGGTTGGTGAAAACTGCCTAGGAGAGTTGTGGAAGGAGGGCAGGGATGTCCCCTGTGCCACAGCCCGGCGGGTTCGGTCGGGACAGTGGCCTCCCATGGCATTTATCGTCATGTCTCTTCCACCCCTTCCTGAAAATGAGTTGAACGTGTTGCGTTGAGGCTGGCATGAAAACCTGTCCTGCCTTACCAGGCTTGGAATTAAGAAGTTCTAATGCTCAGAAAGAAATCTGTACGCCAGAAAGATCTTTAACCATGAAGACTGACAGCCATAAAGGTTGTGCATTCAAAACTTGTGAGTTCATAAATATTTAGACATTTGCATGATCACTACTGGCAGCAGTTTGCCTTTGCTAGCTTAGAAGAGGCTAAAGCAGCTCAGCTGCTGGGACATGAGTAGATTAGCACGGCTGTGAGTGAGGGAAATTGCTCTGGCTCTTCACCTAGTCCTTTTCTTGTTAGTCTGGGTTTGCTTTTGCTTTGCTTTACGGGGAATTATGTTGCCTGAGCAGCCTGAGGCAGGTGGACACATTCAGGGGTGATGCCCGTGGCTATGCTGAGCCCCTGGCAGGGAGGTAGTTAATCTATTAATTAGATAAAAACATTTTAGTCTTTTTTTTTTTTTTTCCCCTAAAGGGTAAAGAACTAGCTTTCTAATACTTACAACTCTTTGAGTGTCTAGGATCATCCTCCTGCACATCTGTAGGTTTTGAAAATGGGTATTCCACCTGCGATGCACATTTCCAGGCATATAGATCTGCTGATCATGGTCTTATCCAGGTTAGGTGTCTGGAATTGGATAAAGAAAAGACAGGTTGGATGATACAACTAAAGGAAAGGGAGAGGCTAATATTTTAAAAAAAGCGTCTTTCCGGTGATCCACCTGAGCGAGGTGGAGGCTTTGCTGTGCGTGGTGCTCCCCTAAGGTACCGCTGATCTTCAGTCGTCATCCAGAGAGCCAGCGGTGTGCAGGTTCTGGAAAGCATTTCAGTATGTAGGAGGAAACCCACGTCTTGTTGAAATTTGCATTCTGTCATTTTACGTGTGGTTATGCCTTGTGCCTGGTGATGCAATGTAACCCAGCGTAACCCCACTTGACTTTACGCAACAGGAGTGTCTCTTGTGCCATTCACCACGGGGAGCGGAGCTGTGGGAGGAGGTGTTTGGGGCTTGGAAATGGATCTTTAATGGGGCATTTTGGAGTAGATACCTGCTATGCTTACTTTAATTTTTTTTTTTTTTAAAAAGCATTTTGACTTACAGCATGCTTTTTTATTTATATACAGGTTTCTTAAAGTCTTTTTTTTTAATTGAGATATTCACTGTGCAGAATAAAGTCAGTAACTGTATTTTTTTCTGCTTTATCTTCATATCTAATTTGTGTCTGGCGACAGAAAATGGCGTCAAATTATCTACGATAATTTACCACTAACAAACATTACAGGAAAAAATATCAAATAATAGTAATAAGACAGTCCTTTCATAATTTATTTATTTTGTAATTTTTGAGTGTCTGATGCCATTACAATGCCCGATGATAACAGCAAATGTAGGCAGTCGGGAAGGAAAGCGCACGCTAACCTTGCATTTCCCCCCCCCCGTGTGCATGCTTCAAATGTAAGGGAAAATGCTGTCACGGCCTCTCATGCGCTACCCTGCTGCAGCCCCTACAATGCTGCTGCCACAGCTGATAGTGTGTATTTTAAAAAAAAAAAAAGGATATTGGCTTCAGAGCGGGGGATTTTTTCACAGCTGCCTCCTTCCGGGGCTCC
>NW_008824058.1:1431567-1435793 GCF_000699105.1 Pygoscelis adeliae
GAACCCCCCCGGGGGGGGGGGGGGGGGAGCGTGTTTAGGCAGGCGCTCCTGCATCGGACCCCGCGCTTGGGGGGTGCCTTCAGCCCCGGGGGTGGCCGGTGGTACCCCTTCCCCTCCTCGCCGCAGGCTTTGCCTGCAACCTTTAAATGTGAAAGGTCGCGACGCCGCGGTGGGAAGCATCACCCGGGCTCGGTGGTGGCTGCGAGCACCAGAGACACCTATAAATAAATAAATTAAAAATTAGAATAGCTTCTGATTATAAGGGACAACTCCATGTGAATCTTAATTACTGTAATTGATTCTCAGTTACTATGGTGATTGGTGGGCGCTCCAGAGATGCCTTTGATGGGTGATAGATGTTTACTCGTACACGAATCGTCACTGTTAGAGTGCAGCAGCCCCATCAGAAAATCAACATTTACCCGTAACTCGTACCTGGTGCTGGAAGACACACTGCATGTTGACAACCGCTGTAAATAAGAAAATATTCAAGCTGCTACTTATTGTTCTAGGTAAAGGCTCTGCGATGGCTCCATGGGTACAGCCATCCCCTCTCTAAGGGTGGCCGGTGCTCCGGCCGGCACGCACCGTGCTTCCCGGGAAAACACTGCTCAAGCACGTGAATGCCAGGGTGGTACTTCTTATTAACTGGCATTGGCACAAACAATTAACCAGCTGATGGAGATGAGATATTTTATTTTGTTTTGCCTTAGGAGCTACCCCTAATCCTTGCTCCTGAAATAAGGAATTACTGGCTGGGGAAGGCTCCCCGGCCGCAGGCTCGGCTCCGCGGAGGGTGCAGCCTTGGCCCCTAGATCGCCCCCTTCCTTGGGGTTTATTTTCGGGGGAACCCAGCTCAGGTACTCCTGCTGACAGCAAGCACAGCTAGGGGCTGGCAGATGTGGGGGGGAGCCTTCAAGTATTTAAAGCTTTCTACATTTTGGGCTGCACGGGGAAGTTATCAAGCAGCAGAACTTAAAATGTTAGTTTTCACAAGTGAGGATTTCTGTGCACAATCCCTCATTCCCTCACTCCATTCCTCTAAGGCAGAGGATGAACCCACAATATTATTTTTAAGCAGAACCAAGTTTCTAATAAAAACCGAACAGAATGCCAGAGCCGTACTTCTACAGTTACAGTTAAAAACAGTTCAACAGCAGATGAGTCCATATGTGGCTTTTATTTCTCTACAGCCCATGACAAATCTTGAAGTAAAAATAAACATCTTTGGAGTGCCTGAACAAAACTTGTGTTATCCTGAGCTAAACTGCAATTAATAAAGTGACACAAAAAGATGTCGCACCTTTGAACGCAGCAATGAAAACTTTGATTTGCAGCATCTAACAGAGCAAGCGCCATCAGCCTACAGGAACTGCAGCTGGTTTCACTTGCAGTATCAGAGCTGATTGATTTGTGCTATGGCCATGAAAAGCCATAAATAAATAATGCACAGGATCTCTTCCCCCTCCAACTGCCTCCTTGATTTCCAGAATTAAAGGTGCTGTTTCAGGGGCTGTTATCCCGGCCCCTCGGCCAGTCTGGATCAAACCCTTCCCCTCATCGACGGGGCTTCGAGCCCGGCAGAACCGCTGCCCCCACTCCCTTTCTCCCCCCCCCCCCCCCCGCCCCCCCTTTCCCCCCCCCCCCCCCGACGTTCGGGAAAGCGTGAGGCGTGTGCCCAGGCTGATAATAGCCACAGCAACTGTAATTTCTTTAAAAATAAGGCCCAAAGTGTGGCGGAGGCACTAGAAGGGTTTATTAGAGCAGCCGCCTGGAAGCGCTGGCGGTGTCAGACGGCGTTGCTCCACGCCTTGGAGCCTGCCGCTGTTTGCACAGCGTTTGGGGTTTGTTATGATTTCATGAGCCTCCAACTGCCACACTTGGGGACTGGGATCGTACAACAGTCTGCACGAAAGCACCAGCCTGAGCAGTCTCACCCCCAAAGAGTTTTTCTATTTTTCTTTTTCCTTGAGCTTTTAAGACTGAAATTAAAGAGTAGGGTGTGGGAGCAAAAGATCAGGATGATTTTGAAGGCAAGCGGTAGGTATATTTTTTGCTGCAGGGAGAATGACAGTGGTGTTAGAGAAAAGGAGAAAGTTCTACCCAGGGCTTATGGCTTAACCAGGGGTTTAAATCCTAGATGACCCTTAAAAACCACAACCGTACAAGTTCATTGCTGGATCACGAGTTTTTATGTAAATAAAATCAGGTATCGATAGCAGTGAGTTATGGTGAGCAAAGACATTTTTATTATTCATAGATAAATCCAGCTGAAGCGGCGATGTGTCTGTCGCTGGTGTCAGGCAACCACCTTGTTTCTATTTTTGTTTACAAACTGCACGGAGGAAGCCTGACAATTCAAAATCATGGAGTTTTCCACGATTCTTGCACTGAGTATTAAAAATAAAGATTAAAAGGAGGAATTTTGTAACGCATTTCATTTTGAAAGCTTCTTAACCTTGTCGAGCTCTGCAGGGATCTTCCGAGTCGTGTTTGGGCTGACACAAACTGTGTGTTAAAAATCCACCACAATAAGGACCTTTGTTTCTTCTAGAAACTGCAATTATTAGAAAAGTGACAGTCTCCTTTTTCTTTCTTTTGCTTTCTAACTGTGCCAATAAATCTTAGCTTTTAGGGTTTTTTCCTTTCCAGACCCTGGCACAGCTCCGGTAATCCCACCTGAAGCTGGGCGGGATCCGCTCCCCGTGGCAGGCACTTGGGTGCTGGTGACGGGAGCCAAGTTCACCTGCGCAGCCCGTGTTTGCCTTCACGGGAGGAGCCTTAACGAGAAATATCTCTCTCTCCAACACACGCTTCATTTAAAAGTTTATTCCAAAGGCTTAACTCTGTAATTGCCCCCCCCCCGCAGCACCCCCGGCCCCTGGTCACGCTCCTGTTTTGACAGCCGAAAGAATCGATGCAAAGCATCTGCTCGGAGACCGGGGAAGGGCACGTGCAGCCCGTGCTGCAGGATTGCGGGAGTTAACCTCACAAATCACAAACTGCAACGTAAAAGATATTAAGGGGGGGGAGGGAAAAAAAAAAAAAAGCAACCCCAATAAATCAGCAGCCTGAGGAAAGCCACGAGATGGGCACTGTGGCTGCGCTGCTCCATGGGTGCCAAAACAACTTGCTTTCAAAAATCCTGCAAAGACGAGGAGCGTGGTTCGGAGGGATTTGCAATTATTGCCAGCATCTCTGCCACCTGTGCGTGTTTCTATACATCATAGGTGTGTGTATACACATATTTGTGTGTTTGCCATACGTACCTAGCGCGGAAGGAAGCATTACTGTTGATATTGCTGAAATTCTGCTTTTAACCAGACGTTGAATTAGAGCGATGTTCACCCACAATTGAAACTGAATTGTGAAGTCATTCAAATTTAATTGAGACTTTTGTTTTGTTTTCTTGAATGAAATAATTGAACTTAGTCCCTGATTATTATTACAGGGCAGGGAAAGGATGATTATAGAGGCAGCATTGGAAAACAAAGCTGCTGTTATGTGTTTAATCCACTCGAGGAAAAGGGTTCTCAGACTTACTGAACTGGTCTTGTTGCTCTTTTAAAAGGACTCATTTTTATTTTTTTTAGATAGAAATGCCAGTTAATTTGATTTGGAATATGGAGCATTAATGGAACAGAATCATAAAAATACCCTGCTCCGAGTGCACACAGTGCGTGCTCTTGCACTGCGTCGTCTTCTCTTTAATTAGCGTAGAACTGCCGGACAATTGTAAGCACTAACAACCTCCACTAAAAATCAAATGCACTTTGTCCTGCATAGCATTAGCATCTAAATAAAAGTTTTTCTTTAAAATGCTCAACAATACACAGAAAGAAAAGAACCCTCTGCTTTTTTTTTTCCCCCCCTCCTTAATTTTATTTTATTTCCAGAACAACGACTGCCAGAATATAGCAAGCAATGTTTTAAGGGGAAAAAATCCTGGCTGTAAATGTGCACAATATTCCACATTATATACATGTCATTTCTGAGCACTGTTGGAACGATGCAGTGTCAAATCTGTATGACAGATTGAGGTGAAAGCTGGGAAGAGAGAGCCTGTGAAGAAACAGCCCTGACTGAGTCAGGCACCCTATAGAATTTATCCTGCAGGCTATAAGTAACCGGTTTCATCACATAAAAGGAGGAGTGGAAGAGGGATAATTGTCTACTAATTTGGGTCTGGGCGGCGTGCTGGTCTAACAATGCCATCTAGCGCTGCC
>NW_008824058.1:1435924-1439985 GCF_000699105.1 Pygoscelis adeliae
CCTGCCTGTGCCCCGCTCTGTGTTGGGGGGCTCTGCCCCACGCTCCGCCAGGGCTCCCCCAGGTGCTCCCCCAAAAAGGGCAACGTCCGTGCCCGGACCGGCCCTGGCTGCGCTTCTCTGAGCTGGAAAAAAAAACCACCAAAAACTTTGCAAAGAACTATTTTTTGGGATTAGGTTCCCACTGTGAAGAAGCATATATTAACAGTTCGTGCTGAAATTTTCTGCCTTTATGGGTCAGTAGGTGGGTTAAGCAATTCTCTCGAATTAGGAGTCTCAAAAGAAAGCAAAACAATGGTTTAAGTGTAATTTGCGTGGATGCTCTTACTTCTCCCTGTGTATGCAGCACTTGCATGTGAGCGCGACTGATGTTTGTCAGAAGATTTATTTGGGACTGGAAGGGAGGAATTGCCATCAGGAATAAGGAAAAGAAGGCCGTCAGTCCTAACTGACGAGGAGCTTAGGAGCTGTATAGCGGCGTCCAACTTTCTTTTGTTTATATTTTTCATTATTAAAAAAAAAATTGCTTCAATTTTCTGATTCCCCCCCCCCTTTTTTTTTCTTTGCTCCCGCTCAGTAGTAACAATTTTATGATAAAACATCCAGGCTTCACAGACCCGGAAAGCAACTCCTGAATGACCTCCCTTGGGAGATGGAGAAGCTCCCGGTCCCTCCAGCGAGGAGGACGGTTAACGCCCACCCCTTTGCATCCCTTCGGGGGTCAGCTCATCCTGGAGGAGCATCAAGAGGAGGGTGTCCGAAATGAGCCTGGGTGCAGATGGGCAGCCAGGGACCTTGGGCACCCAGAGCTGCCAGGGACAGCACCGGAGACATCAGTGCATCACGCGTATTATTCAGGAGGATAAAAAAAAAGAAAATCTTTGTTAAAGCATGAAAGTATCCTCATCCCGAATTCTGGACAATTTGGGCAAAAGCAGGCAGCCACTGGTTACGTTTTTGAACTCTGGGCTTTGCCCGCGGTTGGTGCGGTGGATGGAGGCGCTGCCATCGATGAGTGGTTTCGGTGTCCGCCCCGGCCGAGCACGGCCGTTCCCCGGCACTAACCTGCCGCTGCCGGGGGATCGCACAGTGCCTACCTCTGCCCGCAGCACCGGTCGGTGTGTTCCCATTCGGGGCGTTGCAGGCGCCGGGGAGCACGATTGCACCTCTGGGGGCACCTCTGCCACGGAGCCGCTGCCGGGGATGCTCACGCGCGATGCAGACCCGAGAGTCGTTGCTCTGTCGAAAGCGAGCCCTGCAAAAATCCTGCCTTGCGTTTGCCATGGAAATGAAAGAAAAAATCTTCCACAGGTGCAAGCAAGCGCAGGAGGGCAGGGAGGGGCAGGAGCGAGCGGTGCACATCCACAACCCAGTGACTTTTCCCATCGTCATTTTTTTAATGATTTTTTAGTAATAACAACGTATAGCTAAGGCTGTCGAACCACCGTGATGTAGTGTACCCTCTCATCTAACGCAGACGTACCCACAGCCAGGAATAAGGCTCTCTTGGTCGCACAGGTGGCACAAGCACCTCCTTATGCTGGGTCAGATTTTGGGAACTGAGGTGTGGCTGGGCTGAGCTTCCAGCACATGAGCTTGGTTGGAAACCCAAGCTTTCATTCATTTTTTTAAATCTCATTTTTTGAAAGAAGTTATGATATTGATATGTCTTGAAAATTTGAACAAATAGCATCAGGTTTTGGGGGTTTTTTGGTGGTGTGGGGTTTTTGTGTTTTGTTTTTGCCTAAATCCGCAGTGTCTGAAGGAATCATTCTGGCAAGGCTGAAGTATGTCCTTCATCTCAGGAAGGCTTTTACATCCAAACACTTTTCCCCACCGAACAAAGGAAGTTATTTGCATGTTTTTGGTGCCGGGGCCTTCTCGCCAGGCCCTGTGCTGCCCAGCGCCGTGGGGCCGGGCGTTTCGGGCCGCACCACGGCCCCACATGCGGGACCTGGGAAACGTGGCTGCAGCCAGGGATGCGCCGGGTGATGCGGGGGGCAGAGCAGGGCAGCTCGGGGGGTTTCCTGGGAAATCTGCCTGGGTTTTGTCAGAAAGAGGCAACAAAAAACAGCAGGTCCCTACAAGATGTTTTGGTTTTGTCCAGATGGCATTTTTCTGTTGGAAAAATGTTCCATTTAAAAAAAAAAAAAAATTTGTAAAGAATAAAAAATCCTGATTAGTCCTATAAATACTAACAGTTCACGAGCTCCGTCCAAATCCCTGCCGCTCGCGTGTGTCCACGCGCTGCCAATGAGCCCTTCCAGTGAATATTGTGCAAATCATCTTTACAGAAGTGATGCAAATGCATCAAAACCTTCTCCGGCGCGCTCTTCTGCAAAGCGGCACCAGCTGAGTGCGTGGAAGTGTTATTTAAAAGAATATTCTTGGAAGGAATAAATCATAGGCTCTATTAATCCATCCCGAGGTCAGGGCGAGGACGCAGCTAGAGCGGTGTTTGTGGGGGCTATGGCGACTTCTTTTAGCTGTCTTGGAGGAGCTGGAAACAGCCGAGAGTTTATATTGCTATTATTTATTATTTTATTAAGAACTCCAGAGGTACTGCTTCCTCAGAGAGGTGGATGGATAAAACGATGCTTAGAAGTGCCCTTAGATTAATTAATGTAGCTGTAACAACTTTATTACAGAAACAGCAAGTGAAAGGCTGATATGTACCATTGCTTATCACGGAACACTTAAGCTACAGCTGTAATTGTTTATGTGAACATCAATCTTTCCTACAGGTTTGGACTTGGTTCAATTCTGCAGCTGTTTCGCAAACCAGAACCTTTACTTCCCTGCGATTTTTTATTCCTACTATTAACTAACCCGGAGCAGGCTGACAAAGGCTAACAGGTCTTCCCTCTTGCCAAATGCAATTCAGCAGCCTGTGGATCACAAATGTGTAGCCAGGTAGGTGCGAGTCTGTCCCCTAATGAACCCCAGACAAGCAATGTTTATTCATCCGCTGCGTTTGGCACAAACCAGTTGTCGTCCTTCAAGCCGACTGTCGGCAGGGTGGATCCAGGATGCGATTTCCTAGAAAATATTTAATCTTTTGCAAGAAAAATAATTTTGATTAAGTTTGACGTTCGAGTAAATGAACTTGAATAGATGAAGAAGGCAAAGACACATTAAATACAGTATGAGGATTGTAGGCACCAGGCCAGTAAAAATAACCATTGTATACAGTGGATATATCCACTCAGAGGTTTACACCTGATCAAAACTGTGGCCGAGATGGGCTGAACACCCTCTAGCAACTTGGCAGAAAAATAGAAGTCGATAGACATAGTAACATGTAATATGTTTAAACTAAAACCATTTTATTAATAAATTAAAATTTATGATCAATGCGCGGCAGCTGCATTTCTTCTTTGTCAGTTCTCACCCCGCCGCAGCTACGTGTCATTATTAATTTACTGATATCTGCATATTTTTAGAGCCTTAGTTTTTCTCCCCCTCGCACACTATTTGTATTGGAGATCAACTGATCGATGTGCCTGTCTGGTGTCACAGGTTAGCAAGGTGGCACCGCGGTATTGTCACGGGCTGCAGGCTGCGGCTCCGGGGAATTGCGCGTGCACAATGCTCGGAGAGCCCGATCTTTAATTACTTCATTTGCGAGCTGAGTGATTACCAACGCTGGGTTCACATTCACAATATCCTTCAAAGTTAGGGTGTGCGCCGCTGACCATCGCTGCGGGGATGGGTGCCGGAGCGGGCAGCATCTCCCACCCAGCACTGCCTTCATCCCAGGGTGCTTGCCGGTCTGCATAGCCACCTCCTTGTCACCTTGAGCATGCTTCCCGGCGCTCCTTTGCTTCCTGCTCTCCTGGCTCGTCCACCAAAACCTTCACGTTTTGCATTACCTCCATGGCCTCTCCGTCCCAGCCTTCCTGGCCAGACCTCTTCCCCCAGCGGTATCCCGGGTCAGGTGGAAACTTCATGGACCAGCTCCTGCTGGGCTTCCAACAGCTGCTGGCTGCTTTTCCCCCCCCCACCACGTTTTCATGTCTGGTTTAACCACTTCCCAGGGTAATTCAGTGGCTGCGTTTGTGGGT
>NW_008824058.1:1439995-1440300 GCF_000699105.1 Pygoscelis adeliae
CGGCCCCACGGCTCCCGGTCCCGGAGGTTCATCCTCAGCTTTGTGGCCCCCTTCCCGCTGTGGGACCGTGTAGGTCCGGAGGGGCCTGGGTTTGAGGCTGGTGGGATCTGACTGTGTATGGCACAGGACAGGGGTTGTCTCTCGTCAAGCGGTGCACAGGCATCGAAGAAAAAGTGTTATTTAACTTTTCATAGCATCCAGTGCTTTTGCCCTATAATGATATTTCTTCATTGCCTCCATTTATTTTCATAAAAACAATCCTGAAGGACAGCCTGGGGAGGGAGGGAGGGCGGGGGGGAGCTGCG
>NW_008824058.1:1440609-1457637 GCF_000699105.1 Pygoscelis adeliae
ATTACTGTAATTAGTCCGTATCTCCTTTTTTCCCCCCCCCTTTTCCAAGTTTATGGAAGTTTTCTGAAATACCAAGCTGTGAGAAAGCTGTGCCGCATCGCAGGCTCGGGTAGGCACAGGAACAAGCTGCTGGACTTTTTTATCCCCCTAATGTTACAGATTTTTAGAAAGAGTTTCTTCCAGACTGTGAAGAGAGAAATTAAAAAGCCCTTCTCACCTACGTCAGAAACGCACAGGCACCGAGTGTTGGCAGGGGCTGCACAAGTCGTTACCACCGATCGCTTTTTTGCAGCAATGTAATTAGCGTGTTTAGCAGATCACTGCAACTTTTAAATTCAGATCTGTCTTACGCAAAACTGTACTGGGTGCTGCTACTGCGAAGAAGTAGAAGCGCAGTTTAACCCCCTCGGGTCGATAGATGCTGGCGCTTTCCACTGCCAACTCCTGCTCCCTGGATCCTGCTCTGAAGTTCTTTTGCTCTTTGGAATAAACATGTAAACAATCTGCTCTGTAAGGCACTGTGAAACTTTCTATACATTAAATAATGTAATTCAGTTTAAATATCAGTTCATTATCTGTTGCTTGGTAATATCTTTATCGCTGGCAACTGATGGGAGCTGATTACGATGAGTTGCAGCTCACTCTCATTAATTGCAGTTGATTAATGTAGTTTAATATACAGATACCCTTTCCCTGCTGCTAGATTTTGCTGGTTTTCAGAGACTCTGAATCCAAGGTACATGGGGATATACCTCCCTCTAGTGCTAACGTCCGCATTTCTTTGTGGAATCAAATATACTGTCTTTGACGGCGCACAGACTTTTTATTAAGTCCGATCTGGAAATCGCTGAGATTGTTTTTGATGCTATCTTCTCAGGCTTGGATCTTACGGCTCTTCCTGAAAGGGCTAACGCTGCTTTGTAGTAAAATACCACGTACTCAAAAGGCCAAGGGCAATGAAGGGAATAGAGATGCATAAAGGGAGACTTATCTAAGATTAACATTGCATGTCAAGGCATGAGAAATATAGGATGCCAAAGTAGATCTGGAGGGAGAAAATTGGTGTTCTGCTTCAGGTGATCTGAGTTACAATTTAAAGTTTTCCTAAACTAGTGGCTTCTCTAAGAACCTTGAGGAACTGGCAGGGAGGAAACACAAGACTTGCCCCAGAGCTTACCCAGGCTCAGCAGGGGACCGGTGGGACCGGTGGCACCTCTACCCGTGGAAACCTCCCAGGTACCGAAGGGGCAGGTCTGTGGCTCTTCAGTCCTACCAGAAAACAAGCAGCCTTTCCTCGGCGGGATGTGCGTGCTCGGGGCTTTCTCAAATTTACGCCCAATTCTTGATTGAACAAAACCCTCAAGCAAGAACCATCCCAGGCCCTCCTAATCTAGCCAGCTGGTTTGGGTTTACAAAAGCCCTGCGATGAAAACTGTGGGTGCTGTGCCTCTTAAACTTGAAATTGCTTACAAACTTTTGGTACGTTCATTAAAAATGAGCTAATATATGTGGGAGTGAAAAAACGGGAAGGGGGTGACTCTAGATGACTAGAGTGGCTGTCTCCTGCCATTAATTTCCAAAGTTATTTCTTATACGGTATGAAAATGCTTGCTATGTTAGCACTCTAAGTTAAGTGTCTCAAATGTGCATTTAATTTGGATTTAATAACACCATTTTTCCTTATGAAAACTCAGTCAATTATTGAAAGCATTTCTTGAGGTTTAGCAATTATTTAAGAGGTGCATTTACAGTAAAGTAATTAACTCAAATGGCATGTTCATGGAAATAGTATATTTAAAACAAATTTAAATATTTGTTAGCAGAAGAAAATATTTTATACTACTGTAATTTGATAATCTTCACATCCATTGTCTCTAAAACTTTCTAGTATCATTTAGCAACTTGATGGAGAATTTTCAAGAGCCTTGGGGAAAAGGCTCTTGGGGATATAATAACGGTAAGTACTTTTAAATATGATACAAGTAATACAGAATTAGGAAAAAAAGAATGTGGCTGGCTCCAACTATAACCAGCTGTCCCTGGCTTTTTTCTAAATCGTTTTTTTTCCTCATAGAAAAACAAAAACCAATTAAATGAGAAAAGATGAAGAAAAGGAAGGGGAAAAAACCCAGAAAAATCTCAATAATTTATTTTACAGCTATTTGGACATTCACGAACAGTCGACGACCTTTTTTCTAAATGGTCATTTTCTTTTTTACCTTCTTTTTGCCGTTTGCCCATTGCAGAAGATAAGGCCCGGGTCAGGCAGAAAAGTTGGTATATTTTCCTAAAATCTCTGTGTCGCGCCAGCCCCTCTGGAGTCCTGCGGCCGAGAGCCCCGCCTGCATCGCTGCCCTCCCGCAGCGGCCCCAGCCAGCGGGGCGGCCCCAGCTCGGCCGGGGAGGGGGCCCGCTGAGAACCCCCAGTTTATTTCTCCTCTTTTGGGGTTCAGGCTTTCTTTGTGTTTGCAGCCGGTCCTCCTGCATCGCTGGCGGGGTTCAGACTCCTCCACAGAGCTGCCTGCGTGGAAATAAATAGAGCGGGCAGAAACGGTGCAGAAGGGCCGCGCTTTTGGTGTAGCGCTTGGTGCAATGAATAGCTGCTCGGCGTTAGGAGACCCCTCCCACTGTTGGCCGCGCTGGAGGAGGCTCAGGCTGCATTTTTGCTGGGGTGTTGCCAGATCCTGTTCTCCAGCCTTTGGGACCCCTCTGCATAGACGGTTTCTGGTCCTGGCTTAGTCCCTCTCGTCGTTGGACTTCCTCATCATTTCGTCATTGCTTTTTTCCCCCCCGCACACTGCCAGACTCCTCTCCCCGTCCCCTCCCGAGCTTGCCCTGGGCAAGCAGGTTTACCTGCCCGCGGCGTGGTGTAACCCTGGCACGGGGCCAGGGCGCTGGCTTGCCCAGTGGGCAAGGTGAAGGGCTATGCTGGTTGCATGCGCCTGCCAGGAAGGCAAAGAAAATATTAATTTTTTTTTAATAATAATAATAAATATGTAGAGGTGAGGCACAGGAAGAGCCATCTGCAAGAGGACAGCGTGCCCCGAACGAGAGGGAAGGCAGGGAGGGAGGCTGGCTGCGGTAAAGCAGGCATGAAATGACCTATTAGGGAGATTAAAATAAACCCACTTCGGCACAATGGGTGTAGTTACATCATTACATTTATTGGGCTTTACATTTATTATTAACATAGATATTTCTCATTACTGCCTGCAGACCTAAGTTAATTTCTCTCCTTTATCCTTTTAATTCTGGCATGCTCTTTCTTACGGTGTCTTCTGCTAATTTAAAACAGAGAAACTCTTGCTGACAGAATTAAAATAGGTGTCTCGGAAATTGCCATCAAAACTACCTCCATCGGCACGGGGAGGGATGCTGAATTCCCAATTTAACTTTTAAGGCAAGTACCAAACTGCAGCTGAAACCGGTCCAGCACTGGGACTGGCCGCAGAATTCAGACGTGCACGTGGGACGAGCAGACGAGGAAACTCAATGTTGCCTTACGAAGGAGGGTTGGGACGTCACAGATGGCAGAAGTTTACTTTAAAGCCCGAAGCATCTGTGAAAACTGATTCCCAGGAGCCACGAGATAAAGCAAGCCCCGGTACGAGGGCCTGCAGGAGGCTGCCTGTTAGAAAGTACAAAGGGTTTTAAAACAATAGGGTCCTGTGTTACATGCAGACAGGCTGCAGCACAGCCCGGCGCTGGACCTTGAGGGGACACGGCACTGAGGGAGCAGATGGGGCGCCGGGAGCACCGGGGGTGGCCGTGCTGACCAAACACAGCGTGGCCAACAGTCTCCATCACCCGGAGCCTCTCGGGAGCCAGCTTCTCTCTCCCAAAAATGCAGCCAAACCTGTTGTATCAGCTTTGCCCATGCTGTCAGCAACCCCAAGAGTGATTTGGTGATTCTGAAGAGGAGAGATACTAATAAAGCGTTGTTTTCTTCACTATTCATTTCTAATAGCTATCATACAGTGTTACAGGATACCTCAGTGAACACACATTAGCTGTTCTTACGCTACCCCATGTACTAAAGACTTACGCTGAGTCAACCAGTGGGATCAGCACGTAGCTCAGCATCTTGGTTCTGCTGCCCATACTTTTTTTTCTGCACTTGTTTTATAGAAAGAATCATGGTTTGGGGGTTATTACTGCTAGGAAGCTCATTAATTTGTTCAAATGTGCAGTGACTAATTGCAGAAGAAGCACAAGGAGAGTCTGGATGAGTTCCTTAGCCCATTTGAGGGTTCATTAGAAACCGCTGAATTATTCATCCAGGGTTGGGCAGTTGCGCTTGTAATACCCAGCAACTTGATCCCAAAAGGCGTTTTCCTTAGGCCGCCTACTTGAATGATGTTTTGTGTGGATGTGGGCTTTCTTCTGCATGTTTGCAAAGCCATGTTGTTGTGGATCCAGCCCTGCTCTTGGCCTGGTGAGCATCTCCTGGCAGTCCTGCTGCCAGCCAAAGAGATTTTTTTTCAATGCCTGTTTGCGGTATAGACCTTAAGACAATTTAGTCCTGAATCTTGTGTCTCACAGCAGAAATGTGTATGGGTTCGCTTGGATGAGTTGCACAGGAAACTCCCGCCTGGAGCCGGACAGTGTGGTTAGCTTTCTGGGAATGTGGTAGGTGCCGTAAAATATCCTATGTGGTGGCTCCGGAGCCCTCTGGGGCTGGCGATAACCCCAAACCTCTGCTGCAGCCCCTGAGAGATGGACTTTCTGAAATGCTCGCTCACGGTGCGGTCGCAGCCCCGCCAGCCCAGCCCTGTGCTGGCCCGTCTGCTGGCGCTCATAGCTGGGAGGAAAAGGTGCTCAGCCGGGGCGAGGACCCCCGAGCTCCCTTGGAGGGATGTTAGAGCAGCTCTGTCCTCGCTGTCCACTGGTGCTGAGACAGCCTCAGGTCCAACCTGCTCACCTCCTCGATGTGCCACCACGCCACTACGCCTCTCCCTGCGGGTCAGGAGGCCTTCCAAGGGGAGTCTGTCTGTCCCTCACCTGCTGATGGGGCAGAGCGATTCCAGGGTGTCCCCCCATTGCAACCCACTAAGGGGAGCTCTAATCACAATGATAAACCCTGAGCTTGGGAAGGGATTTTTTTATTACTATTATTTTTTGTGGAAATTTTCCATATATTTGAATTTATATTTTTGTCTTTAGAGGACTGTCCAAACTATGTATATATTTGTAGAGCTAATTTTTCAAGAAGTTTTGGGTTGTGTTTTTTCATTTGTTTTGGTTTGGTTTGGTTTCCCCCCTCTCTTTTGGTGTAGGATTTAAAGGCTATGCCGTTTTGGAGTTCTAAACTTTATCTGGACAGTAAAGTGGCAAATCACGGGGATGATCCTGTCTGGGGCTCCCCAGAGCAGAGGCAGCGTACAGGTCAAAGAGCTTTGCTTAGGAATATTTAGGCCATAACCCTGCAAACGTAACCTCCGTGCGATTTTCCATGGCAGGGCTGGCTGTGCCACCCCAGCACAGAGGGAAAGGTGCCTGGTTACACTGCTGGAGGGGCTCCCCGATGGGGTTACCTTCTCCTTGAAGCATCGGTCATAAAGCTCCTCTCCACGCTCAGAACAGGAGTGTGCCACCACCATTATGGGTCAGAAAGGTCTTTCCTTCTCGTTTTGAGGTTCGGTTAAAGTGGCGCGTTTGTTTACATTTATTACACCTGGTATCTGGAACAAGATGCAACTGAGTGTCTGGTGTTAGAAAAGTAAACAGCTTCCTATATAGTTTTAAGGTGACATTGAAAACTTTTCCAACATACTAGAAGTATGTGTAGGAAGAAACAGAGCAAAGTCCGACTGTTCAGAAGCTCTGTCTGACCATGGAGACCTATGGGGTGTTTACAAAACACTATTCTTGCCCTGGTGAGTAATGAGAGCTCTCAATGTGCATGAAAACGTTTTTAAAAAGGCTGGGGTTTTGAAACCGGCTAAGTGCAGCCGCTCTAGCGCGTGAGCTGCTCGGAGATGGAAATGCTGCGCTTTAGGGCTTTCATTTTCGCTCTGCACGCTTATTCCCAGAGAGCAATTTGGAAACAGTGTTGGTTTTCTACTGGTTTCACACCGGGAATTTTTCAGAGGATGCTTCTGTGCAGTTCTGCTCTGCGCGCACACAGCGGCACTGCAGCCCCAGCCCCTGCGCTCGGGCGCACAGAACCCGGCTCATGGCATCTCCTGCAGCTACCTTGGTACCTCCTCGGGAGTGAAGGACCAGCCCCTCGCAGCATTTGTGTAGGAGCTTTATTTTCCCTGCTCCAGCCGGCAGCTGGATGCTTTGCCCCGCTAGCCAGGGGCGACGCAGTGCAGGCTCATATCAACTGGGAACTGGTTAGCCTGACGCCCGAGAGTAGGAAATCTGGTTAAAATCAATGGAGAGCAGAAACCTGACCTAACTTTCCTCCAACATCATTTTCCGTTGTGTTTTAATTAAATGCTGTGTCCAAGCAGCCTGCGGTCGAGCTCCGGGAGGTGCAGCCTGTGCATCTGTTAGCAGCACCTTGTGATGAGCCAGTGCGCGTTTTGCAGACCCTACACACAGCACGTGCTCACTGAGCAGCAGCACGTGGGTTTTGAATTGACTTTCACCACCGTTTCTGTAAATCTTCGGTGTCCGTACTTGTACTGGTTTGCAAAACACTTGTTATGTTGCTGCCTTGAAAGGCTCGTCTCGCCTGCAGCTTGCGGTGCCCTGCGCTGCTGGCTGTGCTGCTGCGGGGTACCGCTCGGGGAGGGGACCGCGGGCCAGGCACGCCGGCGGCCCCGGCTCCTGCTGGGCTGTGCTCGGGTGGGCGACAGCGTGGGCCCGGGGGAGCGTCTCCTGCCAAAGAGCTCACTGAGGTTGGGAACAGAGAGAACTGAAACCGCAAATTCCCCAAAACCTCAAAATTCCCTTTGATACATCTGCTTGCCCCAAAGCAAAGGCACGAGCTCACCGTAGGTATTTGCAAAAGCAAAGAGCAAGGCCATCCCTTCACAGCAGCGAGGAGAGGAGCAAAATTGGGACTACTATTGGGGATGCTACAGGCTCAGTCTCTTAGCTTACCTGGTACTAGAAACTGAATTGCTTGCCTGGTTATCTCCATCTAGTATTTAAATAATTAGCAGGAAAATCTGTGCGTTGTTGGTTGAGAGAGAGATTAAGGGCACTATATTGCTGTTAGTGCAGGGCCCTGGGGTTGCTTGCCAGCATCTTTGTTACTAACCAAGCACAGGGTTAACCTGTAATAACACAGCCGGGCTCACAGGATGATAATTTATGGATTTGCTCTGAATGTTAGCAGTTTGAACAGTCTGCAAAATTACAGAACTTAACGTGTTTAGGAAAGGTTTCAGAAAATGCTTGGAAAGCATTACGTAAAGTACATAAATCAGGATTAACAAGGCATGTCAAGAGAATACCGTTTCAGAGCTTTCCCCTGGCTGGCGTTCAGCAGCACGTCCTTGCGGGGTGACTTCTGGCTGCTCACAAGGCTGGCACGGCTGCGAGCAGCCATGTACCTAGCTGGATGTAAAAATGAATCGGGAACACATGCAATAAATAGCAAATATTAAGTCGCCCTGTGTTATGCTGCAGTCAGCAGTAGAGCCTGGTCTGAAGTCCTCCCGCCCGGTTTCAGGCTCCATGGCAGCCTAGGGCTGCTTGCACATATTTTTGTATATAGACATTTTGATAAATATAAAGGAAAGGATATTAAGGGTCCAGAATAAACCAGAGTAGATTAAGAAATGCCGTGCTAAAGTTATCTGTGCAACCCCTTATACGCACAGGGCTTGGCACCGTCTGTGGTTACAGGCTCTCGTGTTATCTCTCCGGCTGCCGTATCAGCTGGTGTTTGCTGGTCGGCACAAAGTGGCACAGAGATAAGTGGCCAGGTCCTTCACACGGAGGATGTCTTTCTGTCAGCACTTGGCCAGTGTCGGGTGATCTCTCGCGGCCTTCGGGTTGCTGGGTGAAGGGGACGGGGTGTAAGAAAATGGCCCGTTTCTTGTGGGAACCCCCCTGGTTCGTGCAACCCTTCCAGAGGGTCTGGTGCAGGCGCCGATCGCCAGGCAGGGCTGGTGAAGGCAGGTTGTGGTGCCGGAGGAGTGGGCTTCTCCTGCCGGCAGGTCAGGCAGCCGGAGCCCCAGAGCTGCAGGGGGGGAAACGGGTGTTACCGGGCCAGCTCCGTGGGTTGGAAACCTGGTCGAGACCTCCTTGGCCCAATAAATATTATTAATGGTCATAGTTGAAAATTAAATTTGTTCTGGTGGAACAACTTAAAAATGGCATGCTCTTTCCTCTAGTCCAGAGGCTTTTCACATACTGTAAAAATGTGTTATTCATTTTACAGGGTCATATTTTATTTTATAAAAAGCAAGAAAAGTTTTTGTTCTCTGAGCACCAAATTTTGCTTTCAATTTTCCTTGGCTCCAGTTAGATTTGGCCAAAACAAGGACCTCTGTTCTCACCAGGACTGGTCTAAGGGGTAGAAGTCACATTCAAACCCTTACCTTACCCTAGATAATACCTTTCTTTTAGGGCTAACTTTTAATTTTAAATTTTAAAATTCCGTTTTAAATTTGAAGGTGGTTGTTCTCTTCAGTCTGGAGCACTTCATCATCAGTCAGCAAAAATGAAACTCGGTACAGCAAGAACAGCTGAGTCTGTCTCCCCGTCCCCAGAGCACCACATTGCTAGGTCGAAGGGAGAGTAGTGTGGGCAAAAACCATCATCCTGAGCTACAGATTTTCCCCTTGAAGTGCCTTGTATCTGAGGATGTGGTTTGGCTCTGGAGTACGTGAATTATCCCATGTTAAAGATGGATTTTTATTTCATTGATTTTGATGGGAATTGTACCAGGCTCTGCAGAAGCTGGAGTTGCCCTCTTGCATCTTCTGCATTTTCTGGTAACTCACTTGTAATTAAGCCTTATCTAAAGTGCTCAAGAGCAGTTCTCAAAATTATTTGCAGGGCCATCACATGCTTCCTTACGGGCTATTTTTGTCCTTGTTATCCGTGTACAAGTGGTTTTCTGCTCCGTGCGTGGTCCGTAGCCGGGGTGGCAGCAGATGCGTGGCAGGCGGCCCCAAGGCCACAGCAGAGCCAGCTGGGGACGGGGGCACGGCAGGGGTGCCGAGGGGACAGGGGCTGGGGAATTCAACAGGAAGACCAGGACGCTCACCAAAGTCCTGGCAGGAGCAGTGCCAGCTGGGGTGTAAGCAGGGCAGCACTCAAAGCAGGGCTAAGAAAGGAGTTTTTATGTCTTAGAGGCCGTTTCTTCCACCCAAGATCTGTGTCCAAGTCCCGGTGCAGGAATAGCCACGTGAGAGCGGTGAACCTCAGCCACGGCTTCACTTTCCCTAATCCTTCATGACCTTCCAAGGGACTTTTGCAAAGCAATTCTATGGTGAACAGGGTCTTTGCCTCTTCTGTCCTGAAGCCGTGCCTCTGCAGATGGCTCTCAGCCTGGCAGAGGGGCTGCTCCGGCTCCCGGTCGCCCTTTCCTGGGGACGCTCAGGGCACGGTGCTGGGGGGGAGGCATGGTCCCCCTCACCCACCCCGCTGTGCACATCAGCCCCTTCACCCCAGAAACGCCAGGCTTCCCCTTAGACAGCTAGTCTTGTCTCGGAGGTGATATTAAGATTGCTCAGTTTGTTGAAAACTACTTTTAATTAAAGTGTTCATCTAAAGTAAGAAAAAAACCCCAGAGAACAGTTGACCAGTTAATTGTACAACTCTGTCCAAACTTGCCTACCCAAGAGTACGTCCCCATCCTGCTGCAATTCAGAGCAACTCATGACGGGAAAAACGGCAGGAGTCGGCTTCCCAAAGGCATGCGCCGTGCTTTGGGACGTGGAAGCTGGGACAGGCCGACGGAGCGAGGTCCCACCAGTCAGAGTCCTCTCCCGTTGGGCAGGAAGGACATACAGCCATGCCTGGGGACGGGGACGGGGAGGGAAGGCAGAGCCAGCGGCTCAGCCCAGACCTGCTGACCAGCGCTTTTTCACCAAAACCCCAAATGCTGGGATTCAAGTCTATTTTGCAGTGCTATAGATTGCCAAATATAGTTTTTCTATGGTGAGGAATATTGATGAAATTCATCTGACTGCGATTAAAATAACATTTCAAATGTGCTATATATAGACTTTTTTTTTTTTTTTTAGTTACTAACTGGCTAGAGCAGTGATTTCACAGGGGGCTGGTGGAAGGATGCTGGAGCTTTCGGACCCTAACTGGTGCCTGTGTCGATGCGTTCACCCAAGGTACCTCCCGGCGGAGGACTCCTGGCCAAGTGCTGTGACGCCACATGCCCGTGCAATGGCCAAGCCGTTGGGAAATGCTCTCAACGGGCTTTGGGCTGAGTTTATAAAAGGCACGGGCAGCCAGCCTTTCTGGTGGGATGAGCACCGCAGGGTCCAGGAGCTGTGCTTCGGTCGCTGCAGAAAGGCCGTTTAAATAATAAGTTTTCTGGGAAGGACAAAAGGGGCGGCAGCACTTCATCTATATTTATGGTGCCACAAATGCATGGCAGATGGCACTGCTTTTGTGTCTTCACACTTTCAGTGATGTTTAATTACAGACCTATAAATAGCTGGGTTTATGACTTACGGTCAGATGCTCTTTCATCATGGTGGGAAAATAAGTAATAACAAGCACATCAAGAGAGCGGTTTTATTTTTTCCCCTTCCCTTCAGGCAAGTGCCCCTGTAATCGTGACTGAGGATTTTCAGAGATGGGGGTTTCTGCCAGATTTCTGCTGCACTCTGCTCTTCTCCAGCCACCCAAAGGATTTAATTACAGTGGAAGGTTTGTACACTCACCGGAGTATTTATTACACAGAAAAATTCTGGATATGATGAGGTAATAGTTGGGTCCATGGACCCTTGGGTCTTTCCTGAAAATAATCCATGTGGCAAAATGACAACAGGCTGGATGTAAATCTAGTGCTTTGTTTGTAAAATGACATTGGAGACTTTACGGGTCTGACTTCACTCTGTAAAAAAGCAGATCTATTCCTTATCGCCTGACCCTGCTAACTCTCATTCAAATGAAACCAACGCCGACAGCCTGGTTTCTGTAAGTGAAAATTGCAGGCTCCTCACTATAATATGATTTTGAAGGAAAATCATAATTGATAGCTTCCACATGCTCACAGCCATGTGGAAAACATGTTTTTTTCTCAGAGAAAAACCTAGGGACAGAGAAGAGCAAGAGTGTGGAAGCAGATTCCCAGGCTCAGGAGCAGGCAGAGGGCAATCAGCCCCAGAACATCTCATGCTTTGCTTTTACTCCTTCTGCCTTAAATGCTCTGCCGCGTGAAGATCAAATAACTGTAATTAGGGGAAATAACAGTCAAAGCAGCGTCTTCTTCGGAAACACCTCAGCTTTGTCAAAAATAATACTCGTGCTTCATGGGGAGGCTCATTTCAGCAGCAAATGTGATGCTGCTGGGGGCAGCGCGGGGGCTGCGGGGAGGCGATGCCGGAGCAGGGAGGCGATGCTGGTGTGGGGAGGAGCGCCCGGGCAGCCGGGGCTCGTGTGTTGCGAGCGTGCTGCTAGAGGTAAAACGAGCAGTACTTGCGCAAGGTCCTTCCTCATGAAGAAAATTAGCTGTCAGAATAAAAGCATGTAATGCTTGTTTTTGAAAAAGTGGAGAGAAAGAAACTTAAGTTTAGGTTAAATGGGAAGCCAAATATAAAACTAATTTAAAACCAACATTTAAGCTTTTCAAGCTGCTTATTTCTCATCGATGTGTAAATTTGAATGTTGGGTAAAGCACTTGTAAAATCAGCTGTTCTGCTCCAGTGGCTACAGATCGTACCAAGGACGTAATGCGTTGGCACAGCAAATGTCCGGTTAAAACCAGGGGTCGGGCGGGTCATCCCAAAGGTGATGCTTTGGCATCGCATGTCCCTCCTTCTAGCCAAGACTGGAGCCCAATCTCTCATGTTTTGGTGCAGGGTAATGTGTTCTGAGAGCAGGAACAGGTAACCGCAGAGAGCGAGATTTGCAGTTTAATGAAAATGTCCTCTGAACCGTGAATTGCAACACATAACTTTTGAGAATATATGTATGAGTTTACCTGTATTTATTAAAGTATCAAAATCTGAAATAAAAATAATTGAATTACAGTTTCTAGGCAAGTTTAATTTTATTTTCTGTGTTTCGCTGCAGGTAGCCACCGAATGTTTCCCAATGTGAAAGGAGCACGAGGCAGGGCATGACTGATAGAAGTGCATGCCTTCCTGTTGTGCTGCACAAAATGAGAAGTTTCCCGTTGAGCTCTAACCTGAAGCTCTGCTTCTCCCTGGGCAAATATTGCCGTGCGGCCTCTTGCGAGCTCCTCTGTTTCGCTACCTGTAAAATTGATGACTCGGCTCACAGTGGAGGTAAATTCATTAGTGCTTGGGAGCATTCAAGTTCTCAGTGATGAGTTAGTAGGAAAGACCACAGGAAAACAAAGAATTCTCCTACCAGCTTCTGATGAGAGACAGTAAATAAGGCACGGACCACGAGAAGGATGATGTACCTACAACATGCAATGTCTTGTGCTGTGTGTGCCACCATCTAAGGTGGATGAGATGTAGTGGAGTCTCTAACCACGTCTTCTGAATGACTGCTATTGCAGACTGATGGGGTCTTCGTAGGATAAAGTGTGAGATCATGGATACTGCTAGTAGCTTAGCAAAGCAAAATACATTGGCTTAATTTGTTGGTCAGACCTAGCCAATACTTAACTTGCAGATATTGACTGCGGAATAATTATGCTAAATCTTCGTCAGAAGCAGGAGGCTGTAATAGGAGGCTGTAATTATAAATTGTTGGTAGCTGGGTCTGTCCTTGGGGAGCCCCACTGAGAAGGGAAGGACGATCTCCTCTTGTCCTACACGTCTGGTCTCCTTCCTGCAGCAGTGGCCAGTACTGAAGATCTACCTACCTGAGTGTCTTTACGATATTGACTCATTTGTATTATTTTGGATTTCCTTTTCTCAAAAATCTCTGAGATTTATTTTGGTTTTCTCCCCCCCTCCCCCCACCCCATAGCTTTTTTTAGTGTCAATAATCACTTAGCAGCTGGTGCATAGCTAACTTCGTGACAGTAATTTTCTGTGCTTAGATAATTATGTCACCCCTGTTCCAGAAGAGAATCCACTTCACTATTGGTCTAGTACAGAGATGATGTGTTTATTAGAATATTGTAAGAAATCATATGAATTACTCCACAGGGAGGAATAGGTAAAGATTCAAGTATTATATTTAGTGAAGGTTTGGCTTGAATAGAAACCCACTGTATGAAACTCCTAAATCTGTGCTTGTGAGTATTATGTCTGTGTGATGGACCCAAGCCACCCCCTGGCAAGGTCTTGCCTTCGTTTCCACGCCCATTGCTTCACTAGTACTTATTTAGCCGGTGCCTAGCAGCCTTCTATCATGTCTTTGGTTTTTAGTGAACATACACTAAAAAGTGGCCACTGCTGCGCTAAAATAAAACCCCTTTAAATGCCAGTGTTCTGCTCTGTGCCCCATTTTGGTACCCAGCCTCTATATAACACAGAAACAGTGAGGAAAGACAGATTTCGACTGCCACCACTACAAATTGCAAACCAGATTTCTTCCATTTCATTTACAGCAGAGCAGCATGACCCATCAGAAAGGTCATGTTTGAGGATGAGCTCCAGCAGAAAACCACAGCTCATGAATAATATTCTCTCTAAGAAGAAATAGAAATTGCTGAAAATGCCTGAAAAGTAAGAGAGTGAACATCAATTTTTGATTTTTACCTTGATGAAAGAGATTTCTTTACAGGAAATTGGTATACATAAAAACTAACCAGAAGTTCATCTGCCTCCACAATTTGTTAAAAAAAATAAAATTACTATGCCTTTGATATAGTTATCATACCCATCTTTTAATGCTTATCTTACTGTATGCAGATCTAGCGCGGTTTGTGACCGCCACTTCGAAGACTGCTGTTCATACCCTATCAGCACCTGTGCTGCTATTTTAAGTAGCTCAGAGTGAATATTCATCTTGTGTCAGTGTAGGACAGATCGAAAACAGAACAACCTTAACGAACAAGTACATTGATGGGGGCTTGATGCTCGACAAAGTGGGTGTTTGTCTGAATTGGCTGCGTAGAACAGCCGAGAGCCGGGAACAAAGCAAAAACTTAAAACATCTCTGTAGTGATTAAAGTGACTCTGAAATCTTAAAGTAGCCTCCTATTAATTACAAGAGGCCACTAACTGCGTTGGCCTCTAAACCTGTAATTCAGAGAGAGAAAGCATTGCAGGATGTGTTCAAGGCGGTACGAAGTAGAATATAGCATTTATAACAAAGGAAGCTGAAATAGAGCTGTAATAAATATAAATATATAATATATACAAATATGCAATAACCCCACAAACAAAGATATACACGACATAAGGAAAGAATCACTGCGATGACCTCCCGTGCCAGCTGAAGTGCGGGTTGGACGGACGCCCTGTGAAGCCCAGACTCTCCAGAAGGTGTGAACACAGCCTGAACCCCCAAATGCACGTGCCAAAACAATAATACCCGCTCCCAAAGTATAGCAATTCCTAACAACGAAAACTGCAAGCTTTCTGAAAAAGATAAAAGCTTTGTGAGTACGGCATAATTGAGTTACTGAAGAGTAAGGATACATAAAAAGATTTTAGAATATTTTTTGCATGTAAATTCCCTGTGCCGGGGTATCAGCGGGTCATGCCCTAGGAGTCACACTGATCTTACAGACTGGTACACCGGGCACTCTTTTAGACACAACCTTGGTCAAGTGCAACACTTTGCAAAGCAGAGAGGAGAACGGTAAGGACGTACAACTCTGAAATTCAGAGGTCAGGAGAACCTCAAGTTCAATGTGATAGAGAGGTGGTTTTTAAAAATGATAGAGACTGAATGAAAAAACCCAGCATTAATAGAATAAATCAATGTTAAAAATCAATTAAAAATAAATTTTAAAAAGAGAAGTTTTTTTTAACTTGACATTTTAAGAAGCAGTCTCTGCTGTACCATGCAGGGGGGACAACAAACTTTACCTACTCTGTACTCCTCTCCAGGTTTAGTAACAGCCCAGTATTACCTAGTAGAGTTGAGCACAAAGCAGTTAGGCAAGAAATTGCTAGCTGTCTGACAATATAAATGAATGCCCCAGCCATGAATCGACTTGGGAAAAAAATTTTGATACCGGATTGCACATTGCATTGACATACTAAATAAATATTCAACAAATAATTACAACAGATAGCTGTTGCTGGTTAACTCAATAGTATAAATTGTTAATAGCTGTATTATTTGCTGGATAATCGATTGTGATAACCATGTGCGGTGCGAGGAAAGCCACGAAGCTGGGGTGGCTGAGGGTCGGCAGTGCAGCACACTGTGCGCAATGTCACGCTCCAGAAAAAAATGACGGTACCTAAAGCCGAAGGGTTTCTCCTTGAAAATAAAGGTAATCAAATGAAGGGGGTGGGAGAGGAACGCTGCGTGCGCCCAACCCACGCACCACTGCTGTGTCATCAGACACCACACTTAATAACGGACATACTTGTTGATCAGCATATGTGGGGTGGGAGCAGGGGAGAGAAAGGCTGGCTACTGTGCGATGACGTTCGATAAAAAACTACTGGTTTATCCTCACGTACAACGGCTGGAAGATGGGTTGATAGTATTTTGTAGTGACATCTTGCTATTGCTGTGTGTGCCAAGCCATCCCTGCCACCATCTTCAGGCTCTACCCATCCTCTGCTTCTTGATTTCTTTCCGATGAAAAAGCACTTTAGTCCAATATTATATTTAGTACAATATATGTAGTACAGAGATATTCAATCTAAATATGAAAAATTTCTGTTATGCAGCAGAGCAATCTCTCTCTGATTGGGATTTGATTGATTATTGCTTTCCCTTAGAGAAATTCTATTAATCGCCTTTTAAAAATAATTTGGAATGCTAATTGGTAATGTTTTCGTATTTTGAAGGCACAGCCCAAACCTGTGTGTCTTGCTGTCACTGCCTGATACTGATCTTTCTGGCTTGGCAGCTTTTCAGGACCAGGGTGTTTTGGTTAAAGAAAAACAGCCTGTATCTTTTTTTCATAGAAAAATCAGACTTTTAATTGCTCTCAAAACTAATTACTATGCTGGGTTTATCAGTGCGGCCAGCTGACATTTTAGCTACGGCATTGGATCTCTGGCTTTGACATTAATGACATCTCATGAAAATGCTAATGTGTTCATAAGAGATGATCCTACTTATTAAATATATTTCACTGATTTGCAGAGTATGTTGTTGAAAACATGTATTCCCCCAATCAAAGATAAATGTATTTTATATGCTTTATATGACTCTGCTGCTAATCAAAATTAATCAAGGCCGGATCTTCTGATTAGATTTTTTTACAGTTGCGGCTACAATTAGGCTAAAGAAGACACTCATCTTTAAGGTATATCTATTCATTTTATATAGGTTTTGGGAGGGTTACTTTTAAATGTATATGGGCTGGATTTTCCACTGCTTATTTCAGCAATGGATTTGACAGATGCAGCACCTAAAAACTGCTAGATGAGAACTGGAAACACAGAATCACAGAATCATAGAATGGTTTGGGTCGGAAGGGACCTTAAAGACCATCTAGTCCAACCCCCCTGCCATGGGCAGGGATACCTTCCACCAGACCAGGTTGCTCAAAGCCCCGTCCAACCTGGCCTTGAACACTTCCAGGGATGGGGCACCCACAACTTCTCTGGGCAACCTGTTCCAGTGCCTCACCACCCTCATAGTGAAGAATTTCTTCCTTATATCTAATCTGCATCTTCCCTCTTTCAGTTTAAAGCCGTTACCCCTTGTCCTGTCACTACAGGACCTTGTAAAAAGTCCCTCTCCAGCCTTCTTGTAGGCCCCTTCAGGTACTGGAAGGCTGCTATAAGGTCTCCCCGGAGCCTTCTCTTCTCCAGGCTGAACAGCCCAACTCTCTCAACCTGTCTTCACAGGAGAGGTGCTCCAGCCCTCTGATCATCTT
>NW_008824058.1:1458639-1459053 GCF_000699105.1 Pygoscelis adeliae
CAGCTTCCCCCAGTTTATGTACTGAGCATGACGGCACATGGTATGGAATGTCCCTTTGGCCAGTTTGGCTGTGCCCCCTCCCAGCTCCCTGTGCACCCCCAGCCTTCTCAGTCGGTAGAGCATGGGAAACTAGAAAGTCCTTGACTAGTGTAAGCATTACCTAGCAACAACTAAAACATCGGTGCTTTATCAATTTTGTTCCCATCCTAAATCCAAAACACAGCACTGTACCAGCTACTAGGAAGGAAATTAACTCTATCCCTGCCGAAACCAGGACACACCTACCACATCATACGTAACCTGCCGTATTGTACGTATCATCACATCAAATGCAATTATAGAATGGGACATATTTGCTCATGAAACACACTATACAGTTCCTTTTTCCCCTGTAAACTTGCAAGTTCTCAGCAG
>NW_008824058.1:1459348-1478164 GCF_000699105.1 Pygoscelis adeliae
ACACACCCCTGTTTCAGATATCGTGGGGTTCCTTAGCGTAGGGATATCAATTTTTATTCAGTCATGCAGCAAGGTGAAGGAAGCTGTAATGATTTCCTACGGTTTAGATGTTTCTCTCCTGCTGTTTTGTGCTGTGGAGGAATTATTGTATTGCATGCTGGAGCCAGCAAACCTCACAGCAGAATCATTAAAAGTGGAGTTGCTCCAAAAGAATTTATATCACCTGATCTAATGAAGCGGGCAGGGCCCATCTAAAAACTAAATATCTAATTTTTCCAGTTAAATGAAACATAAATCACTAAAAAGGTTTGTTTGTTCAATTAGGAACTTTCTGGGTTTGGAGTATATTTTGTCCTACAAATTAAATCTAAATTAAATCTATAGGTTTTCCCTAAATATCTGATTTTATTGCTCCTGAAACATTTTTTGTTTTAGTAAAAAAATGTTCTGATTTTAAAAATAATCGGATTTTGAGATTTTTTTTTCTTTCTTTGGCAACTTAGCTTGGTGGCCATTCTGTTTTGTACTAACTCCACTAGCATCATGCATAGAAAATGCAAACAAAAAATATAAATCGTCCTTCTATACGCATATAAATTATTACATATATATGCACATATCCCTTATGTGCATATAAGGGATCTAGGGAGATCTAAATAGCAGAAGATGATGAAGCAACCTGATCTAGTTGAAGATGTCCCTGCTTATTGCAGGGATGGTTGGACTAGATGACCTTTAAGGGTCCCTTCCAACCCAAACCCTTCTATGATTCTATGGTTATCATGGCAGTGTTGCATTATGTGGGATGTGGGAATTATTACCTCCTGGTATCTGGTAGCTCCTGGTAATGGGTATGGCTGTCTCTGGCAGCCGTCATCCAGAGATTTTGGTGGGACTGACCACTAAATCCTGCTTGAGACTGAGAACAACACCTGAAACAATTTCTCTTCAGTTTTTAGTTACTTTCTTTCCTCAATTTCTTGAAATTTAAAGAAGCTTTTTAAGAGGCGGAGTGGAAAAAATGTAAAAGGTCCACAGGAACTGTCTTCCTTCCTCTTGAAAAGGATGTTTGAGGTTTGGAGAAAATGGGGCGAAGGAAAGCCCAAGGACCTGGCACGCCGGGATTTCATTCTCTTCACAAAACCAGTGCACCCCTCGGCCTCTGAAATTAGGGGAGTCATTTCACTGGAGTGGTGGCACATGGACTCTTGATGCTGAGGGCTGAAGGCGTCGCCTTACACAGCCTCCCTGGTGAAGTAGTACTCTGTAATTCCCGTTTATGGGAAGCAAAAGCAGTGAAGTATTACGAGGCTGCGACATACCCAGCACCTCCTGGCAGGGTGATGCTCCACGCAGGATTTCCCTCTTCTACAGACAGGGAGCTGCGACCTGTCAAAGTCATGGATTCCAGACTAGCAAGCCTTGGAATGGTTCAAGGGTAACGGAGAAGTGAAATATGGCATGTGTCAAGAGTTTAATTAAAGAGGGAACGATGCAAAGTCCCTCAGATCATTTAAACAGTAACTCAAGGGGGTCTTCTCTTATAATAAGTAATTACCAAAACATTTCCTTTATATATTCCAAAGGAAAAAAATTAGTGTACTCATCTATCACCTGGTTAATACCGAGGTTTGTAATAAATATGAACAAGGCATTATCAGGGTGAAATATGATTGCTATCTTCTTGACTCTTTAATCATAAAACCGAGTCGTTCAAAAATCAATCTTGTTAGGTGTTTCAAAGCAGAAATATTTTAAAATGTTAATTACCTCACACCAGTGTAAAAATATCTGTATAGTAAAACTACAAATCAAAAGATGAAAGAATAGCATCTGCTAAACAAAAAACGAGCAGAGCACCAGTTAGCCAACCTTGTTTGTACCAGCTCAGATCAGAGGGAGCAAACGTGCTAGATTTAAAGGGGATAAAACGCATTTTTAAACATAGACTTCCATCACACAGTGACTAGTGATTAGCAATGTGTCCCTCAGCTCCTAAAAAATGGAGAACAGGTAGGAACATGATTAATTTGGCCATGAAGCCAATGAGTTCAAGCCCTTTCTGCTTTGTTGCACGCAAACCCAAGCTGAGCTCGGGGGGAGTCATGCACGGGATTAAATGTCCCGTGTTGCCAGCCTGGCCCTGGGAGTCTGCAGAGCAAAGAGGTCCTAGAAGCACTCTTCTGATCCCAAACCACAGCTGTGAGGAACACTTTTTGGCCATCTACTTTGTGATTTTTAATTTTTTTTTAAAAGAGTTGTAGTTTTTGTACTTGTTTCCTAGGAAGACAGCTAGAGTGTCGTGTGCTGGGTATTGCACCAGTCTGCTATTTTTAAAAGCTGCTAAGAGTAGCCATGCATGCATCCCTTCCCGTGCAGAGCTGCCTGGGTGGGCAAGTGATGGCAGTGCTGTACAAATATGCAGTCATTGAAGTCCACTCCTTAAAAAAAACCCAACGAAAACCGAACAACCCCCCAGCATGTCCTGCATTACATTCCCAGTGCAGAAAACAGTCCACTTGCAGTGATGCAGCCAGTAATGTTGGAAAGTGATGCTCTGGGTTGAGGCTGAAGAACATGCTCGTGATACAGCCTTGAACTTAACAACAAGGTGAGTGCTCACTGAGGAGGTGATGCTGAGAGGGGCTCATCTCGCCCCCATGGTAGCATCGCCTCCTCCCAGAAGGTCCCCGACCCTTGTCCTCTCGCGTCTGGTGGCTGTGCCTGGTAAAGACCATGCTGAGGGCAGCCCCTGCCTCTGTCTTTGCAGGTACCTCTGCGGCCAGCCTTTTGATTGCCCTGCTTTCTCAGCAGAGCATTTAATTTTTTAAATTAAGGCACGTATAATATAAATTTAGGTAAAAGCGTATAAATGCTTTGCATAAATCACAATGAAGAATCGCACACACAGTTATTCTGCCAAACAATTGTACCTGAATTGTTTTTCCCCCTCAGCGAAAAAAGGTGGCTATATAAAAAATATGGAGTCCTGAAATTTGAACCCCCTGCCTATATTGCAGAATAGTAATATTTTGTATACACTATATACCATATTGCACTATCCCCTTGACTGCTTGCTTTATCGCAAAAAGGTGACATGACAACAGTCAGGTGTTCAGCTGTCAAAACCTGCATCTTTTTATTATTTTTTGTTGTTTTTGTCTAGCAGAGAACAAACGTGGGAGAAATATAGACATGATGAGCACTTGTTCAGCAAAATCAGTTTTGTTTCCACATTAGGGTGTACTACCCTTAAGATCTTTGACTATAAATAATATGAAACATGCAAACACCTGGAAGAAGCTCTGAAGGCAATTACGTGGGCGCTGTGCTGCAGCGGAGCTCAGGGCATGTGGCACAGCGCTCTGGCAGGTGTGGGCAGAAAGCTAGAACTCCTCACGGGACTCCAACAGTCCAACTATAAAGAATTCCAAAATACTGATGTCCTTCTTTGCGTTCGGACATGTCATCAGTAAAGGCAATGCTGCTACTATCCATGTTTAATATTTATCCGTATTATCAGTAGAGGGAGGGTTTCTCAGGAATAGAGCTGCAGATCGCTTGTTTAAATATGCTGGCTTTACCACTTTATCTCACTTACATACACATTTGCAAACCAGACCCATTAATTATGTACCTGAA
This sequence comes from Pygoscelis adeliae, assembly GCF_000699105.1. Lineage (NCBI taxonomy): Eukaryota > Metazoa > Chordata > Aves > Sphenisciformes > Spheniscidae > Pygoscelis > Pygoscelis adeliae. Next base: position 1,462,991 of record NW_008824058.1, read on the forward strand.
ACCTTGCTTGCGCTCTGTTTTGTTTGCTAACACCGTGTTTACACTGCCGCTTTTTAAGCCGTTGTAACACGGGCTGGCACAGCCCAGAGTGAATTCTGCAAATACTGGGGAAAAGGAGCATTGACCTCTTCTGGGGGTGCTTGCTGCTTTCCTTCTTCATTACCATTATGATTAAATGCTTTTAGAGGTCTATTTTTCCTATTACTCTGTTAACAGAAACCATAAAATCTATTCTAAATTATACTATTATCTACTTATTTTACTGTTTTCTGGAGAACAAATACTTTCATGTCGCAGATGTAAATTAAAAGTTTCACCGAAGCTTCCCAAACTCTGTCTGATTTCTGTTTCCAACCTCTTTAGTGTTCAGTGCTGGAGCCTCATGCGTGTTTAACACACCTCCTCGATGTCGTTGTTGCCCAGGGAGATTCATCTCCAGCATCTGTGTCACGAATCCTCAGAGATGCTGCTGGAAAAGGAAAATTTAACTGTGCACCGCTACGGCGCGGGCCCCCTTGGCAAAGCACACCTCAAAGCTCTGCCAGCATCCTTCAGGTTCATTGCTCAGCCACAACACCTAGATTTCTCCATTTCTCCATACTAGCAGAATTCTCCATATTAGAAGCTTTAACCAGCCGAACCTTTCTTTTATGTTCCTTTCCTCCCCGTTTTGGTGCAGAGAAAGCCTAATTAAAGTTGGCTGCAACTATGGCTGGATGGCATTGGAAATCAGGGCGGATGCTGTGGTTGCTGGCAGAGCCACGGGTGCTCAGCCGTCCTCCCCTCCCTGCTCCCCGCCAGTCCCTCCCTCTCCGTGCTGCCATGGGAGTGAATGTCCTCTGCCCCGAAGGTCCCGCGGTGACACCAGCCTCAGCAAGAGCTGCTGCAGTGCCAAGCGACACAGCAGCGTCCCCGCTGGGCATGTACGAGCTTAAAAATGTTCCTTCCAGCACCTGCAAATAGGGAATCCATGCATCATTGATTTAATCATATAGCTATTCCCCAAATGACCTTAAAATAAATGATATATTGCACTTCTGGCTGGAAGACCCAGCATCCAGCATGGGAATAAACAAGCTCCAGCCCGCAGCGGCAGAGCAGAGGGGAGCGGGGGTCTCCGGTGGGGAAGCTGGAGCTGCGCCCCGGCTCTGCGCTGCTTTGGTGGGCATCCCTTTGCCCCCACGTGTGAAAACATTTCCATACGCACCACCGCTACAAAATGTGGCATTAAATCCCGTAGTTATACCTCTGCTGTGGAAGAGGTTTGAGCGTGATACCTGTACCATAGCCAGGGGCGGTGGAAGGGGCTGGGATCGGGGACTTGTTTCATCCCTTGACCCCTTGAGTTGTTGCTTGGCCTCCATCCCACCTGCTGCTTCGGAGCAAAGGGTGTAGTGCAACCCTCCACGGCACACGCCAACAAACGGCAGCCGGGGACCCCTGTCCCCATGCAGGGCTGTGCTGGCGGGGGCTGCACCCCCCAGGGGAGCACCCAGCCTGGCGCCCAGCCCGGCGCGGGAGAGCAGGATGGGAGTCCAGCAACTGCCAGGTTGGGCTGATGGACCTGGTGGGTCCCCGCTCCCGGAGGAGGTGCTGGATGCAGTGGCTCCCGTTCAGAAACCGCTCAGCTTCAGGGGCTGCGCTTTGGGGTTTTTAGTTGGCAGCTCAAGCATTACAAATGAAACAAGGTTATATTTAGAGCTATGAATAATTCTGCATTATGAATGAAAGAACATGTCATGCGAGACCCACACAGAAAGGCACTCTCTATGTGCAAGTACTTTTCTCCACTCGGGTGTTGGGTTTCCTTTGGGAAACAGGACTGTTATTCATTTTTGCATGATTCATCCATATGCAAAAAAAACTCTATGAAGGTAAAAACCTCTTATTCTCATACATAGATAATGAGCAAAAAAGTTATAAAAACCTAATGATATTTAGATATTTCATACATTCACGGCTTAGCACTTCTTAGGTCTTGCAATTTCTCCTTCCAGTCCTATCTCAGTCTGTTTTCCCTGGAGTATAGGGACTGTACTTGGAAAGCATGAATGTACTTAATTAATAAGATGTCAGATAAAAAATATTGCTCAGGATTGCTAGGAAAGGTTGTTTAATTTGTGTATCAAAACTAAAGAACTGAAAAGAGAGGTATGATGACTTAACAGTTAATTCACTCAAAAATATTTTATGTAGTAGAATTAAGTTATGGCCCATCAGGAGAAAGATGTTGGGAAAGATTACAAAACACTTGGCTATCTAAATTCAAAGTTGTCTGTAATTCATAAATCGGCTTCCCACAATAGAAGATGTATTTCAGGATTTCTCCTAGCTATAAAAACGTAGGAATGGCATCATAAATCAGGCCACAGACTCCTGGAGTCTGACTTGCAGTGGTCGGTTCACACAGTGATAATTTGTTCTAGAAAACACCGAATGCAAACGATGTTCCCATGTTGCCCATGCAGACCTTGTACCCCGCCTCTCCTGAGGCACCGCACGCAAGAACCGGTGCTGCAATGACATTCCAACCTCGAAAGATGTTGTCTGATTTCACTTGGTAACAACGTAAAGCTTCAAGGGATCCCTCACCACGCCCCATTTTGCTGGTTTTCACTTTGCATGCTCATGGTATTTTCATGTGTAGCATAGACAGGATGGCACCATCCCGGTCCGCACATCAGGGACCGCCACAGCTACAGCCACCAGCACCTCCAGAGCTGCACGGCTCTGCTCATCTGCTGCTGCTGCAGGACGCTCGCAGCCACCGCACTTGGTCTGGCCCTGCCACGCTAACTCACCAGGGTCAGCCAGTAACACTTTGAAACATCTCGCTTTTTGCCTTCTGTTTCAGATCGGCTCAACCCATTTTCCATCTGTTTGGAGAAAACGTGCATGTGCCAAGCTCCCCGCACACCTACCCTCTGGGTGAAAATAGTGCGTCATGGCTGTTTTGGATACAGAAGGAAAACAGTGCAAAGAAAAAGCATGGCTGGATACTGTGAAAACTGCCTGGGTAGGTAATGTCAGCGCTGCAGCCTTAACCCTCGCAGGGTCGCAGGCATCGGACAAAGTCTGCAGCAAGAGCAGACGCCTGAGCGCCAGCTGCCTGCTGCAAGCTCCTGGGAGGCCATGAAAGGGTTACTGCTGATTAGCTAATTAGCTCAAATGCTAATTAGGAGCACATGCCCCTGTTCAAGCTCAGGCCCAGGGGTGGGGGCTGCCCTGGAAGGGGCAGGCTGGGGCAGCTGGGCTTCGGTCAAGCACAGTCCTTGCTGCTGGCGTGGGGAACAGGTAGGTGTGCGGTGCCCATGGGACGTGGGGAGGTGGCAGTGGGATTTTGGGAAGGAGCTTGGGTGGCTGGAGGTGGAGTCAGTTCTGCTTGGTGTGGCCTTGGAGCTGGTGGTGCTGGGAGGTGGTGGCTGATGGTGGCCCCTATGCAGCTAGCCCGGTCCTGTGGGACTCGCCTGCCCTGGCGAGTGAAGGGACAGCACTCTCCTTAAGGCTGAACAGAAGTGCACCCTGAGTAAGGGTTTGTGCTCCTCAAAGGTCTATGTTTGCCTGGGTGATAACGAAGGTGCTGCAAGCTTAGATCCATGCAAGGAGGTGACCCCCGTGGTGACAGAATGCCATGTGCATGCAATTCCCTTCTGGATCTAAAGCTCTGCTTTTGTGGATTTTCTAGCTCGTCTAATGTTTGAGATGAAATCCTTTTAATGGCTTTCAGTTACTAGAAAAAAATGCTGTGTGCCTCACTGGTACTTGGAAGTGCCCAGGAAACTGAACCCCATGTGAGAAGTTGTGTTACAGCTAAGAGAGGCTTGCAGCGTAGCTTTACGTGTAGCTTGTCAAAGCTTCAGCGCTGAGTTTGCAGACCTATTTCACAACCCCATTAAATTTTTTTTTTGTAGTGATTTGTGTTGTCATGACCATAATTGGAGCTCTGCTGCAAGCTGAGTTATCTCAGCTAACGATGCTCTGCCATTGCAGAGGATTTGGCAGGTTGGATGAGGAGACAAGCCGGGAGGTGAGGTCTGAGCAATGTGGATGGCTGGTTTCTGAGGGTGCTGGTGGAGGTGCAAGACGAGAGCAAATAACTTTGAGTTATGGTGACATCCCTTAGCTCTAGTCCTCTGGATAGGAGGCAGGGCTGGAAATGGGCGTCCAGCCTGGTCCTGCCTGTGTCACGTCCTGGAGCATTCACGTTGCCTTTAGGTCAGAATTTGCTACGGGTCTGAGCAAAGCAATGGTGGGAGGAAAGCCTGAGAGAGTGGGAGGTGCTGCCAGCAGAATTAATCTGCTTGTGTCAGGAAACATAAAACTGAACTTCTCAGCTTTGTGAGGGTGTAGGTTTTTGTGGTTTTTTTCTTGGTTTTTTATTTAAAAATGAAAGGAAAGATTGCAAATGTTTTTTCTTAATGTGTTCAAATAAGTATCTGGGTATGAAATACCTGTATACCTCAAGTTACACCACTTTTGCAAGAACTTAAATGTACTTAGCCTCTTTTTCTTTCAAACCATGTTCAACGCTTCGCTCTCCCTAGAAACTCTTAACTTTAAGCCAAGCAGGCTTAAAAGCAAGAGCAGCACGGCTGTGGGTGCCGCTCTGCTTCTGCAGCTCGAGGGACTGCCTGTGGTGCGCCAGGTCCCTTGTCTTTTTACAAACAACTGAATTACCACCAAGATATTTGAGCAGGATTACAGGCGCTGCTTTCTTAAAAAGGCTTCGTGACATTAAAGAAATCTGTAAGAGCTGTGTAACTGCTCCAAATGGCAGAAATTCAGCTTTGAACCCCAAGCCTGCCTGTTCGCAGCGGGGCAGCAGGTTTGGGGTGACTCAGTTGAGGGTGTGCTGCAGTTTTGGGAGCTGTAGATGGAGACCTATGGGGTAGAGCAGCTGCTGGAGGGGAGGTTATCCCGGTGCCTTTCCCACCCCACAGACCCCTTAGCTGCAGGATGTGCTGCTGGTTTAGTAGTACTGGAGTTAAAACATTCACATAAATGCATCCGTAGAAACCCTATGGCAGCTTGGCTGGCTTTTCCCCTGTTGTCTGGACCAGGAGTGTGCACACCATGGGTATGTTTCCCAAACCTTGAGCAGTTCCAACCCCTGGTACTAGATAAACGTGTCTGTTCATATAACTTCCCCAACCTGTATTGAAGAATTACTTAATCTTCACACATACAGCTCCTAAAAAAAAAAAATAAATTGAAAAATCTCATTATTTTGTAGCATATGGAATCATTGCGATCAAAAATATCTTGTCTAGAATATTTGCTGAAATTTCCAGGTATAAGTGGAAAACATAATTACCAGCTTCACGTAAAAAACGAAAACACTGTTTAGGCTAGAGGAGATTCAATCTGTTGAAGTACCTTTCAATCTCCATCTGATGCTAAATAGCTATCTGCATTGCAGATAGAGCTATATTTGCATGCAGACCTGGGTGTTGTCATCTCTCTTTCTGCAATTGTTTTGATTTGAAGTCCCTTGTACAGACTCATTAGCTGCCTAGAATATCTTAGTCTGTAAGTATCTCTCTGGAGGCAATATTCAAGATCTCCTGAGGACCTCTGATTATTTTATACAAGTGTTTTTCCTGCTTTGATGGAGCTTACTGTCTTGGTCACCTTGATTTAATCTACAATGAATGCAGTCAGTGTAACTTAATTGGGAGGGGTGAGAAAGGGGGGAGAAGAGGATTGATTGTAGGCTTAATTTCTAGGCAATGCAAATGCAGTTGAATGTACCCTGGGAGTCTCAATGAAAGTGCTTTGGAAAGTTTACAGGCTTTAAAAACAAATAGAACCCTCCACCTTCATCTCTATGGAAAATCATAAGCTTTCCATTGTGTGTGCGTTATCATTTATTATTTCTAAAAGAGTCCAAAATCTACTTGGACTGTAATTACTTTAGCCCAGAAGGACTTTAACCCTTTACTGTAAAAGCAGGCTACTTATGCATATATTGGTATTTCATATAAGGGTTTTTCTGAATATTAAAATGGGAATTATGGAGTGATCTTTCCATTTCTGTAGCAGTATTTGATCTTTGGTCCCTTGATCTTAAGATGCACTTACAAGAACAGAGACTTTGGTTTTGGATAAACCTCCACTTCCAAAATGAATGACTACAAGTGTATTCCCCATAATTCATGGCCGGTTTATCCCACTTTCCCCACTATTTGGACATACATGCTAACAGGACTTTTCAAAGACAGCCATGCATGTAGATCAGAGGCCTAGCTATTATAGGAGTCTTCTGGGTTTGTGGGTTGGGTTAACAAGACTGAGAAAATAATTGAAGTAGTTAAGTATTTAAAATACTTAACTAATAGTTAAAATAATTAACTATCCCAGTGTTAAGTGATCCACATCCTTTCATGCTTATCAGTTTAACTTATTTCCATGGTCTAGGCTACTCAGAGTAAAAAAATGGGCAGATCATTAACTTAGCCAGTGTTGAGGTTTGTTAGAAACACTGGGTAAACTACACTTGGACATCTCTTGGGTCTTAAAATGGTCTGCAAACTACTTTAAAATGTCTCTTTTAAATGTGAACCTATATATATTGTCCCTCTTTTCAGGTTCAGTGCTCTTCACACCAGTTATGGAAATAAATATAAGCCGGATTGCATGTTTTCATGGTGGAGTCATTTTTCTGTGCTTCTAGTAACCGTTTGGTGTGAGGATCCTGGGGTCTTGCCTTGGAGCTGCTCTCACTTGCCCAAGCTGCTGCTTCGTGCCCCGGGAGAGTGGGCTCCTCTGGTGGTAACCAGGAGAGGAGCCGTTTCGCCTCTCCCTTGCCGTGTTCTTCAGGTGTCAATGTTGCAAGGAGACAAGAGGAATAATTATATGCTCTTCACCTTCAAATCCCCTGTCAGCAGCTTCTGTAATGAGAATTTTCTCCTTGTTTTCCCCAGTGATTAACTCTGGACAATGAATGTTGCTTACAAATACTTGAGGCACCAGCTTGGCTCCTGGATTTTATGCTGAACTATGGCATATTGCAAACTGTTAAAGAAGGCACGCAGCACATGTACACAACTGTTGCTGCGGACCATTAGTAATCAGATTAGCCAGCAAAATGCAGGAAGGGCCCGTGTTCATTAGCATGTAGTTCTTCAGCTGAGTAATTACAGTCTGTCTGTTAGAATAGCCCTTTGATCCAGAGGATGACGATTCCTGGTGAACATCTCCTGTACAAATGGGAGCAGTGCTGGAGCAAACAGGATAGCTCATTAGTACCAGATGGGATTAAAGCAAGTGTTGGGGTTAACTGCAGTGAAACCCTTTTGTGGTGAGCTCCACCACCAGCAAGAGCATATGGGGACTGAGGATTCCCAGTGAGCTCTGGGACTTATTTTGAGGGAGCTGCCTCTAACCTAAACCTGAAATTAGCCGTGCCCATAAGTGTCCCTTTTCAATACTTGGGATGATACATGGATTGATGTCTAGTCACTTAAACAAGGATGAAATGCCTTTTATACTAATGGGTTTTCTGGTTTATTATGTATGTATTCATGTGAAAAATGTTGGTTTATGATGTTTTGACATGCACGGGTCTGAGCGGGAGCTGCAGATCTCAGGAGCTTATTTTAGTCCTGTGCAGGTGGCTGATTTTGCTAGTAAAAATCAGCTCGTTAACTGTTTGAATAAAAACAAAACAAAACCAACCAAACAAAACCCCTTAGCATCACCCATCTTGGGCAGGACCCCTGGGATGGTTGATCTGACCCCTCTCTCAAGGCCAGGCCAGCAGGACCAGGCTGCTCAGTGCCTTCTCCCCTCTCCAAGGATGGAGACGTTGCACCCTCTGTCCTGGCTTTTGGCCACCCCCTTGGCGAGAGGGTTTTTCTTCCCTAATATCTAATCAGTCTCCCATGCCCAGGTTTTCCTGCTTCCCCTCGCCCCCTCACCATGCACCTCGGGAGAGGTCTGGCCCCATCTTCCCCTGCCCTCCCCTCCAGCAGCAGAGGACAGGGCGAGGCACTATGGCTGCTCTCAGCCCATGAAACCATCACGGTGGGGATGGACCGCTGAAGAAATGCAGCTGGATGTTGGAGCAGACTTCTCAAATACAGTCTACAAATGTACATGTAGACATTGGTCCCTCCATCTTCATGACTTTGGAAACAGCCTGCACCCCCTTTAATTAAAAAAAAAAAATTGTCAACAAACCTGAAATAATTGTTCAAAAGATAGTATAGTGCAACTTTTCCAAGAGTCAAACTAATGCAAGGTGTTTTATTTCTTTATTTTAAACTAGGTGAAAAACCTTTCTGTGACCTGTGCTAAGCTGTGACGTGTTTTTCTTTGTTAACCTTCTTTAATTTGGATTCGGTTTCATGTCCAGCTGAATAGTTTTGTACTTTGGAGAATAATTTCCTGAAAGCTATCACCAGTGTCTCTTCCCCTGTGGTAGATTTCTCTGCTTCTGCAGACACAGATCCTTCTCTGGAAGGTGCAATGGGAGGATGCACAATGTCGTCTTGTATGTGCGTCCCTGGATTTCGGCAGCAATCCGTGTGTGGCACTGGGGCTTCCTCCAGCTCCAGAGCTGTGGGCGTGTAACAGCAGAGGGAACCTTGGAGCCCCGGACTACTCCCCTCTGCTAAAAATCTGATGTGAATGAGATATGCTGCAACTGAAGCAAATACAGTGCACATCGGCATGTACTAAGGCAATGTTTTCAATTTCCCATTTCTGCCCCCATCTTAATGCTGTGTTTTCCATGCATGGTCAAAGGTGGCATCTGAGCTCTGCACCGCTTTTATTTTGTACTGAGCATAAGGAGTGGGGTACAAAGACAGCGAGCACGGGAAGCTCGAAACAAGTTGGCATGTGTCTTCAGAAGGACTTGGTTAAAATACTGAGAAACGATGTAGTCTGCTATTATTTACTCTGTTTATAGTCAGTTTGCCATCTGCAAAATGAAGGTAATAGGCTAATAGTTATCGGCTGAAGCTAATAGACCTTATAAAGGAAATTGTAATTTTTGCTGGATGTAAAGGGTTATTATCCTTTAGATTAACACCAGCTAGTTGCAACTAATGAACTATATCCCACATAATGCGCAAGATGAACTCTTACTACCACTATCTAGAGAGCTTTGGTTAATCTTCTAATTATGAAATGAATAAAATTATTGCTAATAGCATGTAATTTTGTGGTCAAGCAGATAATTCTCTTTCTTCCATAAAACAGTAAAAATCTTCTTTAGTGCAAATCGGCATGTGCAATTATTGATTTCAAGTCTGGACTGCAACTCATTTGTCTCTGTCCTTGCTTAGCCCTGAACTAAAGCTCAGTGGCTCAATGAATTGGGCTTCTCCATGGCTGCTGGTGCTTGTGGTTAAGCTTGTCTGATCAACCTCAGTCCTGTCTTTTATTTATGCTATTCCTGATGATCCTCACCCTCCTTCTTCCTCTGTTTATTCTTTTCTAAGCAACCATCTTCTCATAGACATAAATTCTTAAAAATATATACATAATTATTAAGGTCTTTAATATAAACAGTGGTTATAGCTCTTTCCTTACAAACCCTATCTGTAGAAGTTGCTCATCATTAGAGCTCTGACACTTAGATACCACCGAATCATGCTTAGATGCCAAAAACCTCAAAGCGTTAGGGAAAATCTTTGAAGTACATGAACGTACTACTGAAATAAAGAATAAACTTTGGATCTTTCTGAGCAAGGAAGCGGTGGGGCAGGGAAGTGACTAAGCAAACGAACTAAAACCAGCAACAGCAAGTTTTGAGACCAAGAACCAAACAAGTGCCAAATGGAAGGATGTCTGTGGTGAGACAGACATGGTGCACGGGGCACCAACATGGGACGTGGACATCTGTCCCAGCATCTGGAAAAATGCTGTAGCTTCACAATAACTTTGTATGGGCTAGACACAAAGCACTTGCTTTAGTAAATTGGTGATGGGCTAGTTTTTGGTAAAATGGACCCAGGGTTGAGCCTGCAAGAGCTGAAATTCAGGACTTGGGGTACTTTGCTTCTCGCTATATACGAATTGTGGAGGTGGTGATGACAGCTCTGTATGTGCCTTGCATGGGATGTGTATGTGCTTCATACTTGCGTATGGGGCAGGGGAGGAGGGTGGAGGCACCAGTTTGGGCCTTGGTTTGGGGAGTGGGCACGGAGCAGGAGCTGCTAGGTGAGTTCACCCTAGTTTGCAAAGCAGGAGGTCATACCTGCTGCCCCGGCAGTGGGAGGTGCTCCCAGAGCTGCCTTTCGTTTCAGTCCCAACTGAGCTTGGGACTCCCTTCTCCAGGATTTTGGTTTCAGTGCACCTTTGCTGTGTCAGATCAGGACCTGAAAGGTCAGACTGCCCTTCACAAATGCAACCCCCGATGCAACCCCTACGCGCCACAAAAAGCCAAGTTTTCTTTCTACATTCTGTGCTAATTCCATATACAGGAGAAAAAGGCAGATGGCTGATTTGGGGTGCCCTCTCCAGCTGAACGAGGCTCTCCCTGGGTGCGGATGTTGTGCTTGTCCGAGGACCTGTGAGCAGCCTCCAGCCCATGCCCGTTCCCCCCTGCAAGAGCAGGGGGCCGGGGAAAGCAAGGCGAGCCCTCCCTTTGCAGGGGCTGGCTGGAGGAGAAAAGGACGTGGGAGGGAAACACCGTTTGGCTCAAAACTGAGCCATCCCCTGAATAAACAGTGGTTTCAAAGCTGGTATATCTGAAATCAGCAGTAGGACTCCAGCCTGGCTCTCACAGCGGATAGATCCCGACCCTTACCGGGATGGGCATGCCACCACTTCTGAGGCTCTCTGCAGCTTTGCCTCTTCCTGATTTCAAGCTGACTTTAAAAGCTCTTGGTGTTCAGGAGATGCTGAAGATGTACTTCTCCTTGCACTGTGCGGTTTGGTCTTGTTTGACCTAATTGGTTTAGTTTTAGTTAGGCAACTGCTGACTTTATCCTTATTAAAATTTTATGCTGCTTATAAATAAGAAATGAGTTTCTAATAATAGCCACTTTCTTCGTTTAATTAAAGTATTTTCATTTAATGACTGTTGAGTGTTTTTCTGCTTCCTAGTTTGTTTTTTGATACCTTGTCTTAATGATTATATAGTTTGAGGGATTACATTCAGGAGGAAGAAGAACTTTCTTGTACCAATTAGAGAGGGTCTCCAGAGACCGTGCCATGAGTGGTGACACATTAGGTGTTACCGAGGGCTCTTCCTATTAGTGAGTTGTGGATGCATCCAGTGAGTTACTCAGGGAACATGCTGGAAAAGGTAGGCAAGAAAATAAAGGCAGATGATGACAGTAAATATGGCTTCCTAGGGCAGCTCCCCTTTCCTCAGCAAACAGTCTAGCAAAGGACAGAGCTGCTGCTTTTATGAATGAATCAATAAATGAATCAATCAAATGGGAGGGAGAACCACGGAAGGAAAACTAGCACCTTAAACTAAGGATCTTTAAGAGCGAAACGCTGTAGAGTGTTGCCGAACATCTTTTAACAGCCCTCCTCACGAACAACAGGCACACCATTGCATGGGTCTGCCGCGCTGTTTTATTTCATTCCCTTTAAAAAATTGCTTTAGAAATACAGCTGCTTTAGAAATAGAGATAACTTTAAGGTGACACTTTTGTAAATCTCTCAATATAAACACTAAGAAAAAAAAGGCATGATTTAAAAAAAATAAAAATATTTGCAATAAAACCTGCAAGAAAAACCTATTCTCCTGTGGCTAGAAGAGGTGCAGCTGCTTCCCATGGACCCCGCCGTGGTGGTGGTTCATTTGATGAATGTCAGCTCAGGTCTCCGTGTGTGTGGGAGGCATAATTATCTCCCTGCAAGATGCAAGAGACGAGCAGGGTTGGGCCGGTGGGGTGACAAGGTGCCTGCCCACCGTGGCCTCTGCTGCGGGAGGAGCTGCGCTCGCGGCTCAGTGTTAGTGCTGAAAGCCTGGAAAGTGAAAATTTGAGCAGTGCTGACTGCAGCAATGGTGACATCTCTCCCTTCGTTAGCACAAATGCCAGCAAGCGCCCTCACGGTGTGAGGGTAGCCAGGAGCGTACCTGTGAATGGAAGGCTCCTGGTCCGTGCTCAGCTTTACTTTGTGCAAGAATTCAAAATCTTAAGAGGTGATGCTATGGACAGTAGGATCCAGAGCTGGAAAGTGTTCTCCCAGCTGGAAAGAAGAAACTTTGCGTTTTCTAAAAAACCTGAACAACAGATCTCCAAAATAGACTATTCTAAATTATTTAAAGGCAGGTTCAACCTCCTAGTAGCATACATTATCACTTTGTTAATTATACTATTATTTCAACAAACAATCTGTGTTCCCACTGGAGAAACATTGTGAAGACTTTGAATAATGCTGTCTAGTCTTCATATTTCCAAAAATCTTACTATGGTTTTAACCTGGCCGCAGATAATCTCTGGTTAGTTTGTTGGGTGTGTACTGGGAAAACGGTTATAAATTGTATAATGAGAAAGACTGTTTGCTTACTTCTCTCTCCCCAAATTAATAAAATCATAAATTGGTTGTTTAATTGCTCTGGCGCACAGCCAGGTCACAGCCCGTGCGCTGAGGATGGAGTCTCTGCTGTCCAAAGCCGCTCGTTTTGGAGTCAATTTAATGCTCGTAAAGCAGGCGGTGAGCATGGCGAGCCAGAGGCAGGCTCCTGCGCCGCGCCGGCTCCGTGCTGCTCGGGGGTCCGGTCACCCGTCCCCGGGGGTGCTGCCAGGGTTCGGCACAGGTGAGCTGGAAAGGGCTCGTAGGGAACATGTTCGACCTCTCCATTTTGCTTATGGTAACACACGGAAATGTATGAACACAGATAAGAAGTTGAAGTTACAGTAACCTTCAGCAGGTTGACGTTTTTGGAATAAATGTTGTCTATTTCTTGGCAGTTTTCAGTACGCTTTTATAAAAGTTTAATCTTCCACGAGAGCCTTTTTGTGGACTGCTATCTGCACACGCACATACGTGAGCAAGCTTACATGCACACGTGCACATGCAGTCCTAGGTTTGGGTATAGGTTTCTGCGAAGTGGCGTTTCAGCCTTCACAAACAAGAACGGAGGTTTCTGTAATTCTGTTTTTTCCCTCTCTCCTCCCTCTTCAGGAAACTTTTTTCATAGCAAAATAAAACCCAAGAAAAGCTACTTCAAAAAAATCTCAGTTAATCTTCAGTTTTAAAGTACGAGTAGTTAAAGGCATTATTGCTGCTCTCAGGGTGTTTTTCATAAAACCTGTTGCACCTCGTATTCCCTCTGTACCGCCGTGGTACTCGTTTGGCAAATTCTTGAGCTCAGATTTAAGGGTGATTTTTATAACTTTTTACTAACCACAGTGTTTCCTTGGGGTGTTGGCAGCCAAGTGCATATAGTGACAACCTCTGGAGCTCTCCATCAAGGGGAAGCAGAGATGAACCTTTTGATCTGCCTACAGGATTAAAGAAAAAGGTGTTTTGTTTTGTTTTTTTTCTAAAACCACCAAAAAAAACCCCCCAACCAGCAACAAATAAATAAAATTTATTTGGACCAATATTTTTAACTGAGAAATAGCCATAGGAGGTTACCAGCTTGCAGATTCCACAGCAGTTTTCCCTTAGCAGAATAACTCCTGCATTTTGAAGCAGCAGAGCTTCAGCAGTGCTTGCCATCATGTTGCATTTTGAACAAGGTAATACTTGGTCATATCAGAGTAATATAGTGTATAATGTGGAATTACACCTAGCATTGTAGGTTGGGAAAAAAAAGTTTCCCACAGAAAAAGTCAATTCTACCATTTTCCATAAGAGTTCAAGGCTTCAGATGGTTTGAAGGAAATAGGCTTTTCTGCCTTTCAAACACAAAAATGTTGGTTAAACCGAAATTCCACCTACAGCAATGCTCGGAAGGCTTTAACCCATGGGCAGCTCATGAATTCTGCCCCCCTTAATCTCTCCATATCCCTAATACGGGCAGTGTTTCTGAGTTTTTTCATAAATGTGAATTATTTTTTCTTGTCTGCTACCGAGTGCCATCTGTCCAAAGCCAGTCTAGGTGGGGCGTCTGCGTATTTGTCATTTCTCCCCCATGGATCTCAGCTGGAATAAAGTGCAACCTGAAGGGATGTTGCTCAGTGTTGAGAAACAACCGTTTCCAAGGCAGGTGAATTTGAAGGCAAGAAATAATTCCGGACCTGGGGGTGACCAGCAGGTCCGTTGCCGCAGAAGGGCGGCTGCCTTGGCGGGGGGCTGCAGCCTTCGCGCCCGCTGAGCTGCCGCCTGATGCGAAGGTTTCGCCTCGGACGTTTCTCCCGTGATGGAAAGAGCTATTCCCGTCTCCCAACAATAGTCCTAATGCCAAACTTGACATTTTGCCTGACAAAGCCTGGTGATTAGGGGACTTGTTTGGGAGAGTTGGCCCCTCTCGGATGTCTCTAATTGCACTGGGGAAGCAATTGTAATGACCAAAATATCTCTTCCCCAGTCCGAGAATACTGCTGGGCGGTCGCTCTCCGAAGGAGAAGTGACTCATCTCTGCACCGTAAGAATAGCTTTTTGATGTTTTTCTATTTTCAGTTGCCAACACTGGTGTAACTTTTATAGAAATGTGTTATTAAGAATTACCAAATGTAAGGATTTTTTTCCCAGAAAATGAAAATACCTGAATCCTTCCCGTAGGGAAGAAGATCATCTACTAAAAATCTTCCCTTGGTCTTTGAGCTGACTGGAAAGAGTACTTAAGCTTGTGTGTGTTCCCCTTTTAAATTTATTTTCTGACTCTTAAAAGTTTACTGAATTATTTGCATTATACTACTATTTTCTATATTAAAAGAACGCCGCAAATAATGAAGAAGGGTGTGAGTGGAGCCCAACCCAGTATAATATGCAATGCTATAGCACTCCCACTTTGCTCTTGGCGGACACTTACCCTTGTGATGCACAAGGAGCCTGGGGACTGCTGAGCGCAAACGCTTTCTGCCGCTGAGCCAGGAAATATCTGCGTAAGCGGGCTGGCTGCTGGCAGCCAGACCCCTACGGGTAAATGTCCCTTTTCTTTCCTTCTCTTTTTTCCCACCTGCTTCATGGTGTGCGGCTTTGCTAACAGAAGACTGTTAATTAAAGGTTGCTGCGTGTGCCAGAGCCGAGTGGCTCTGGGGGGTGGGGGCGGGCAGGCCAGGGGTTGGGGGGGGCCCGGGGGCCCCCCGCCGG
>NW_008824058.1:1478329-1489457 GCF_000699105.1 Pygoscelis adeliae
GGTGGTGACCAGCAATAGGGGATGAAAGCAGAGCCACCCACGTGCTTTAAAGACACGTTTGCAAACGGGGGATAATACGGAATATACAGCGAGCGTGCAGTATTCCTGTCTGATAGCACTGCTGTGCTCAGACAGAGGCTGCTGGAAGATATTCCAGCATAACTGTGAAGGACGATCGTGTTTTGAGATTCTTGAGCTTATTTAATGTTGTCTTCTTGAACTGGTTTGGGTGCCTTGGCTTTATGTGGTCCCTGCTCTTCAGGATTTGCATCCGAGTCCAGCTGCGGAAAGCCCCATGGGACCAAACGGTTGCCAAAACTGCGCCCATGAGCTTGTCGTGGCACAGCCACATGTACTCACGGGACTGGCTGGAAAGCTGAGGCTGGCCCTGGGGAAAATCTGGCCCAGGTTTGAGTTTCTGTTCCTTTCTTTGCCATGGGATTGTACATAGTGTTTGACAATTATCCCATAGATTTGAGTGAGTTATTTGCTTTTGAGTGTAAGAATAAGGCTTTTTTTTTTTTTAGAGAACATATCATTAGCAACTTTATTTTCTTATCGCAAAAATTTAACCAAATGATTGTGTTGAATGAGATGGGAATCCTGAAACTTGGTACAGATAGTGAATCTTTGCATATAAAAGGGAGGTAAGATTTAGCTGTAGTATTTTGCTAACAAAATACGCAAAGCCGAAGCGGTCATATGGCTGCTTGCACTGAGACTTGGAGCTGTTTTGCAGAGTTTGAAGGTTATTCTCAAGTACTCCTCAATGCATCTGAGCCCTCTCCCACAGGCCGTGTAAACTGCCAGGGACTATACATCCACCCTGTAAATTATTGTTTAGCGACTGCTGCATTCATATTTCACCTGTTTTCAGCTTCTGAGCATTTGCTTCTTTAGGATTATGAAGCGTTTATGTTCTCACAGGAGGGATTTTGACCACACGCTGCTGATCCTAAATTTGATGCAGAAATACCCTTATAAAAAACAAAGCCCCCAGGAAAATAAAATAGCCATTCTTGGACTTCTTCAAATTGGTGTAATTTAGCATGTAGACCAGGAGCAGTACTTCTAAAGGAAAACAAATATTAGAATTAAAGAGTAAGGATTACATATTTTAGTTTTGAAAATATAATAATTACAATAATTACGTAAATAATAAAATGAATTAAGAAATTGCTCCCAATCCTGAGGTCCTCAGAATACCAGCTATAAAACACGGCACTGCGGCAGGTGCAGTTTGACGTTAGCAGGTAGCTCCAGCGAAGCCTAGCAAAGCTTGCTTTCCACCTACGTTGATTTATTTTTCAAGGCGAAGCGTGTAGCCATCTCGTCTGTGCCCATGCCTCCCTGGAACCTTGCAATGCAACGCCCCGAGCATCGCAGACAGGGAGAAGCATCTGGAAACGCATCTGCGTAACAAGGTCACCGCATCTCCCTTCACCAAATGGAAGGGAATGGGCAGTGGGGGAGCGACAGGGTGTCACCACAGCCCTTGTATTTCTTAAGATAAATAAGTTTTAAAAAAAAAAACAACAACAAACAAAACATGGCTCTGCCTGTCCCATTGGAAATGGCATGCTGGGGCTGTCTGCACTGGGAGGCGAGGGCGTGAGGGGGCTGGTGCCCATCTGCCCACCCCGAGCCGAGCCGGGGGGCTGTGCCCGGTCCCCACCGAGGTGATGTCCCAGCACGGTGAGTCAAACTGCTGGGCAAAGCCAACCGTGTTCAGGCTGTAGGAAATGCACAGCAACAGATCCCAAAGCTCTGTTACACTTCCACGTAGAGGGTAAATGCAATTTCATCTTTATTCATATTTTTTCCTTTTTTTTTTTTCTTTCCACAGACAATATGCAGAAGTATTTTAATAAAAATCTCAGTGGGGAGATGTGAAGGTTTGGTGGCTGCATTCAGACCTTGGGATATTCTGCACTTGCTGTGGCTGCTCCCAGGGCCCAGACCAGTAGGAAAGAGGGTGATATTTCCAGTAGCCTTGGAAGCTGTACTGGTTCGGCACAGGCTGAAATATAGGGTTGTGCCGCTTGGTGCACAACCCACGGCGGTATTCCCTCTCCTTATACCCATCCAGGAAACCAGGGGTCACGTCTGGGGAAGGGGGCTTGGAGGCATTTGGGGAACACACCTGCCTGACACTTACCCTTCAGTCTCTCTGCCATCACCCCCTGTGCCTCGGTCAGCGGGTTGCAAAGAGGAAAGTCTTGCTGAAACCACTTAGCATGTACTTGATACCCTTCCCTATTTCACTGCTGATGGGGTTATCCGAAAGATTAGGTTAACAAAGGTATTGATCGCAGTGACAAAGACTTTGCCTTTTTTTTCCTCTAAGCATTATGAAAAATAGCAAAGTGTCTGGAACGGGGAAAAGGTGTGAAATAGCTATTTAGGGGACTATTACTGTCTAGCTTAAACTCTGGAATAAAGATGTTAGGATGCATTAAGGCTGAGTTTTGAGGTGATGGGCTGGGTTAAAACCTCTGTCTGTGGCTGCCCGTTCCCTGGCCCCTCGGGAGGTGGGCAGCGAGCCCCGGGGTCCCGTGCAGCTCCCAGGAGCTCCGTGCTGGAGGAGGGCAGGATCAGGGCACGCAGGGCGCTGCACAGTGCTCTGCCAACGGGGCTGTGGAGCTCTGTCAGGCATTGCTCAAGCAATAAAACTGAAAACTGCGCACAGTTAGTTGCACAAAAACTTCTCATGACTGGCAAAAAAAAAAAAAAAGGTAGAGGAAACTCAGGTGTGCTAAGTGCAGGTGGGGTGCGTGGAGAAACCATCCTAAATACAAAAAGACACTCTACGTTGACTGTTAGCTGTAAGAAAAATATCTTCAGGCTATTGCGGATAGCTCGATCCAGTATGCCCACTGTCACAATAAGTCAAAAGAGCAATAGAGTATTTCTTTGTTCTTTCTCTTCCTAATAGATAAATTGATGGTGTATCTGTATTTTAAGTGTTGTTCTGACACCCTTTCCCCTTATCCAGGGTCTAAAAGACTATAGGAGTGATAATTGCTGTCATTTGTTAGAGTGTGGAGTGATTTCTACAGGGAAAAGTAAGTAGACTATGCTTCTTCAGTTGAGAAAATGACAGAAAAGACACCTGAAACGAGTAAGCACGATATATAAAATGGTCAGTGTCACAAAGAAGGTAATACTATGAGAAATAGGAGCCATAAAATTCATATGAAGCCCAAGAGAAGATGTGGGGGTAGAACAGGTTCTTTCATCCTCTATAATGGAGTTGTGAAAACTCATTGCCCCAGCAGATCTGTTTGAAAGCCACATTTTATAAATGATTTAAAATAAATAAATAAAAAGCACACAAACTGAGGTTGCTCAGCCTCAGTATTTGAGCTCCTGGTGAAGCTCTCAGGACAGCAGTAGGAAAGCAAGAGGGTGAATATTTGGGGAGGGCTGATGGAAAGTAAACATTTAGTTGGCTTTATGTACAGATGGGAACAAAAACTGTGGCATTTGACTTGATTCTAGCTTTTAATTTACTTTCTCAAAGGCCAAGCTTGGGTTGGAAATATGTTCCACAGTGTTGGAACAGCTTTCAGCAAAGACAAAAAACTAACCTGTAAATAGAGCGTGGATTAACTCCCTGGGACGACACGGTGTGGTTGGTGCCACTTGAACTGGTACTGGAGACCTAGAGGAGCCCTTGGGGAGCCCTCTGCAACGGCGGGGATGGCACGGGAGGGAAGAAACGGGCAAGTATTGAGGTGTCCTTGCAGGACCGATGCAAGGAGCTCACTTCACGGTTTACACATGTCCCAGGTATTCCTTTCAGGCTTGGGACCTTCCTCTTGGGAAGGTCCTGCTGATGTCACACTGTAGTCATAATTAAAAAGAAAAAAGCTAATCACATTTTGGGGAAAAACATGCATGTCAGTTGAAGCTGTAATTGAGAGCAGTATTGACTACTACTTTAACTCTTGTTTTCACCGGTGCTAATAGACTAATAACAATTTTTCTGCTTTATTTCCTGGGCTTATGATGATTCATTAAGCAAATTTTAACCGTTGACAGAAAAGGTTCAAAATGTTGCATTAATACACACGTGTCCCAGCAGAAAATGCAAGACGTGAACATTGAAGGAGTCCAAGGAGATACACAGAACTATCTGTGCAAGATCTCTGGGATATAAAATTATATATGGATCTCTTACGTTTTACTTTACTAGCAAGCCTGAGTATCTTCAATACATGTATCTTGAATAAGAGGTATTATTGCTGATAACTCTGGTATTTTTGGAGTTGTTCTTCCTTTCTCCTGTGCCAGTGGTGTGTGTTTTCATGCACATGGTCTCTTCCCGCCTGTCGCCCCAAAGGTGGTGTGGTGATGGTGGTCCCCAGACCCTCTGGCTGCCCTGAGGGCTGCCCACTGCAATGGCCTGGGAGCTGTTGCATGGCAGAAGGCAGCCGAGGAGCACCTTGTTTTACTAAATATTTTGACTATGCAAACTTGACCATTTATTTTTGTACCAGTGTCCCAGTCTTGCCTTGTTTTAATCCGTAGCACTCAGGTCTGGTGCAATGATGGGCCAGCGGGAGCAGAAATCCCTGCCGTAGAAATGTCGTCGCAGGCGGGCTCCCTAGCTGGCATTTGTGCTAGCTACTATGATGAATAGCTTTCCAAATGATAATCTGGAATCTGACAAAGTGCACAAAAACAGGAATTACATCACATGCAAAATATGCCCCTTTATAAATGAGCACAATTCGCTGCAGTACTTCACATTAATGGAACATTAAACACCGTCCTTTTTAAGCAAGGTTGTTTCTATGGCAACTGGTCACGATTGCTGGGACCCGGCGTGTCTCTGCTCTGTGCGCCGATGGTGGGAATTCTGTTCTGTTCATTTTCCCATTGAAATAGGCAGCGTGTTGTGGTCGGTGCAAGGGATGGCGATAACCGTGGGCCTCCAAACCTTCCCTCTTACACGCACCCTTACACAGATACCCACATTCTGCCCATTTGCTTGTGAGAGAATTGTGCAGTTTTTGGAGGGGAGTGAGATGTAAAAACTTGCGGTCCCATTGTGGGCCGATGCTTAGTCGTGTGTTTGAGGTCTCTGTTGCACCTTGCCATGATCCACCCGTTCCTCCGCTGCCAGGAAGCCCCCGTCCCTCCAGCTGGAGACCTCAACCCCTCTGTCCATCACTGCCCATGTTAGCCTTCAAAATGCCCTAAGCTCATTTGCACAAAGCAAGGCCAAAATGCTTGCAATATCCCTGTGCGTTCCCCTCTGTTTGCCGTGCGGTTTTGCTTTTGTTTTCAAGACTGATTCAAAACGGCTTGAAACTGTCTGTAGACTGCAGGTGACAGCGCTGGACTTGGAGCTGGTGGTCCTCATTCAAAAGGGAAAAGTAGAAATGCTTATTAAATGGCATAAAAGGTCCTGATTATTAGACTGAACTAATGAGTGAGTGCAGTATCCATGATGGGCAGTAAGTACAAAACTGCATCATTTTATTGTCTATTATAGAAAGAGTATTTAATGAGGTTTTGGGGGTGTAACACTGCCACAATGGCACCAACTGCTGTTCCAAGTGCATTGTGCCTCTTCAGCACTTTTTTCACAATAATGATACAAAATATGTATACAACAGCTCTTCCTTCTAAAAACTTGGCAACAGAAAAACATCCTTCCCTACATTCTGTAGCTTTTGAAATATACTTTAATCAGGATTACTGAAGTACTGCATATAAAATACAGCACATCCGTAACAAGAAATTATAGATGTGGAGCAATGCTTTGATAAATCACTGCTCCCCTTTCTCAAAGGGCTGAAGAATATGCATGGTGTGTAACTATGACCGGTTTTCCCTGTGGTGGATACTTTATGGTCTTGAAATGGAATGTGAATTACCTGCAAATATCTAATGAGCCTCAGCCCATGAGCTGAAAAAAAGAGGGCAAATAAATCTTTCCCAAATAGAGTGATTTAAGTGCCTCCTGGAGTAGGGAGCTTTCACACAGCTGGCAAAGTTCAAAGTGTGTTCATATATACCACAGCTTCTGTGCCAGTTTTTAGTTCAAATTATTCATGCTAACTGCAGCATGGCTTGGGTGCCAAAGGCGCAGCTTGTCTTTGGGTGGTTTTTTCCCTTTAATGCCAGGTACAAAGGTGTTTTGGGTGGTTTGGGTATTTTGATTTTTGGGGTAAATGCATTTCCATTAGTGGTCACAGCCAGTGCTTCTCTCCAGTTAAATTGAACCTACTCCATCCCTCGGCTGTAGTGATGGTGAAGCTGCTCCTCCATCGCCCTGTGGGACAAGAGGAGCAGCAGGAGGATGTACGTGGGACACGGTGCCCGGCTCCACGTGGAGAAGCGGGAGTCCGATGGCAAAGCCATGCAATCTCTTTACAGGGTTATTCACTAATTAGACACATCTGTAAGCTCAAAATCTCAGTGGATTGCAATTATCCAGTGTATTTAATGCTGCCTGTTGTCCAGATGCTTTGTCCTTTTTTCCTCTTTTTACAAACCTTTTACTGAATCAAGACAGACCTGTCTCTATAGAAACAGATTCTGGGGTGTTCTGCAATCACTTCTTAAGTGTTTCATTTAATAAATGTTCTGAAATTAAAGGCAGGGGGAAGATATAATGAGGAATAGGGGATGATCGGTTATGAAGATCTCAAATCTATGAATTACAGGAATGTTTTACCCTAGCGGAGGGGGGAAAGGGGAAGAAAAATTACGGTGGGTTATATATATTTCATCAACATTTTAATATACATGAAAGAATGGAAGTACTTAAATGACTTTTCAACCAACAGTGGCCATCTCAAATAACCAAATTTAATGGAAAATAAATACAAATCTAAAAGAGTATCAGTCACTGACAGATTTATCTCCCTGCTGTCAGCGTTTTTCCCTCCCTGAAGACGATAGTTCAATGTTTCTTCGGTTAAATCCTCTATGCTGTTTATTATACCTTGTGTTGTCTGGAGTACTATCAGTTACAGATTTCCTGCTCGATTCCCAGCAAGTGCTATAGTTCATTTCCATACAGACTTCACTTCCACCATGGGGGGAGCGCATACCAAACACTTATTTTCCTTGGGAAACTGAGTTAAACCAACCTGGCTGTTGGGTCAGCCTTGGAGCATCCCCCCTCTCTGCCAAGGGAGGCTGGAGGGGAAGATCCACGAGGGCTGGGGACCGGAGGGGCTCCATCCTCTGCGGGGCCCCCAGCCGGGCTGTCCCTGCCGGTCTCACCGTCCCCAGCACGGCAGCAGCCGTGATTCCACGTGGTAAGTGTATCTCCTTGGAAAACACTTGACTAGCGCCTCATTTATTCTTCCTCTGTGAGCAGATGCCATATAAATATACATTTCTTTGGTTTAAGTTCCTAGGAAATTATTCAAAAGGGTGAATTAACTACCTCCTGGTTTAGATTTATCTTTTTTTTAGGGCATACTTCTAGCAAGTAGTAGAAATTCTAATAAATGCTTGCACAGTCTATACTTTCAAAATACCCTGGAAAAATAACTTAATGCACTATTCTAGCTATGACATTAACAGGTGCCGTGTGGGCAGTTGTTTTACAGAAACAGTAGCGATCTCTTTAATAGCATGATGAAAAGTGAAATAAAAAATATGACGTTTTTACTGCTGCAAATGACTAATTTAAAGTCTTTATATGCTACATTGTCTTCTGCAGAAAGCAAGGTCTTCCCGTCAGAAGACTTTATGTTATTGACAATAATGTCTAAAATAAACCAGGTGGTAAATATTTGAAGCATTCATACAAAGTTCACTCTAGAAAGTAATTTCACCTTAAAGCTATGCTGTGTGTAATTTGGAGTAATGCAAGTGCCTTGTTCTCGCTGGGTTCTTCAGTTAAGAAACACGTCCCGTCCAAAATACCTCATGGGAGCAGAAACACTTCATCTTTCCTGGGGTGAGAAATAGAAACTGGCGTTTGATTTTAGTTTTGGCTGTACCAGACTCTGTGGAGAGCCGGTGCTGCCTTTCACCCTCGAGTGACCACGCCAGCCTGTGTGCCTGCCGACCGCCTTGTCCTGATGTCCCTCCTTCTCAAAACGTTTCTGGGGAGGTGAAATGAAAAAAAATAAAAATCCCTGTATTTATTGATGGGAGTAAACTGGGAAAATAAACTAGAAATGGGGGAGGGAACCTAACCTATTGCTTCTGAGTGCCTTTTTTAGAAATTTCTAGAAAAGTCCAAGGACAATCGAGAAAATAGCAAACCAAGGAACTCCAAAGCCTTCCCGACCTTGCAGGGCTCTGAACGGCACGTACGCAGCACTCTGAAAGTACGTGGTCGGAGCTATGTCTCAAATTACTGTTGTTATTCCGGGGGTGGGAGTGGATGACGTGACCATCAAGGCCTGTTCTGCGGAGGCCGAAGGGCCCCTCTTCGCACCCGCCCGCCTCTCTGATCTGCCTGCCCGGCAAGCGCCAGCCCATGGGAGCCACGGGCTCCAGCCAGCATCTCTGCCTGGCTTTGGCCGCCCCACTCGTTCCCTCCCGAAAGCCGTAATTTCTCTCTGAGTAAGCGAGCTCATAGAGGATATACTTGAAGTTTTGACATGAAATTTCTGCTCTTAGAAAATGCATGCATCTATCGGAATAATTTACCAAGAAAAAATTACCTTTGCTATCAAACTTGCATCTGTATTTTAGTCCTGAAATCCTCTAGCTCGTAGTCATTGCGTCGCCTTGTTCTGGTCTGCAGAACTGAAGAGCCTTTCTCCTCCCGTGAGCTCTCTGCCTTCCCTTGGATGAAATCTGGGAGGCTTTCACAACAAAGCCGGTTTTTCTAAGCTTCGAAATCATTCTGGTAGCTTCCTTCTGGCACCCCTTTAGATACATCATCTTTTGCTATAAGCTAAGAAACCTGCAAACTATTTCACTTCAAAAATCTGATCTTATTGTCTATTAATGAGTGCTATAATCCTGTTTTTCTTTGAACCTCTTTGAGACTTGCTTAGACTTTGTGGTGCAAACCTGCTGAGGCATAGCCCATAATTGCTTCTGTCTGGTTTTGAACATTCCAGTTCCGATCCATTACTTGTAGAAGGAAAAACATGAGTGGTTAATGTCAGCTTTGGTCCTCATAGCTCCTTAGAGAAAAGGAAGTAAGTAAAGGAAAAAAAAAAAAAGGTAAACAAGTCTTCTAATAGGCTGGTTTAGTAATTGTTATTTCTACCAAAATGTATAGACCGTCCCTGAAAATTTGGATTCTGTTGTATCCCATAAATAAAAATAGGGGATAATATATATTAATGTGCCCTGTAAATGAGGGCAAATAAAATTCACAACAGAGATCTTTGTACCTGGCAGTGGGAAGTCCAAAACCTACATCACAATTTAAATATTTATTGCAGATCTGAGCCCAGGCCCCGGCAACGACAGAAATCCCACCAAGCTCACTTGGGTTCCCAAAGGAGGCTGTAATAGGCCACAGGCAGAAAACTCCAGCTCATAAAGTATCTATGACAGCGTCTTAAGTCTTGAACTTTCTAGGCAACAGACCTACTTTTAGCAATAAAACTCCTTTGAATTTGTTTTTACTGAGGAATTGTGCTCAAGTTCCCTTGTGACACTCGGCCGTGCCGGGGTCAGCGGCGAGCCCGATGCCTGTTCTGCCCTGAGAACTGAAGTAATTCGGATGTCCTGGGGAAAGGGTAGGGAGAAACCTTTTAACTAGGAAAAACATATGTATTTTTAACAAATACGTTCTCTTCCAGCCAACAGGATCTATTCCCAGTTATACCTCCACACTCCAAATAGGACTCAGAAAAACCACAATTAACTCCTTACTCTGCTCAAACCTTGCGTTCCTACCCCGGGTGAAAAGCTGTTAAATAGAGAAGGAAATCTCTAATGGAAATGCCGGATGGAAGCGCACAGAAAAGCGGTGAAGGCGAGCGAGTGCCTGCCAGGTTTGTAATGGCTCCCTCGAGGTCAAGCCTGTGTTTCTGGTGGGTAGGAAACAAACCCTTGAGAAGCTTCGTTAAACCAAAATTTTAGAGAATAAGCTCTTCGGCTCTCTGTCCCCTGTACGTCTGTTCTGCTGGCTGCCCGCTGCGCCCAAGGTCTGGCTGCTCAAACCGGGGGTGGAGGGAAGGAAGGGGCTCAGGAGATAGTGCAGCAATCTGAGACCACAGACGCGAGGTCACCACCGAGGAGCCTTCCTCAACCTCTGCCATCGTGATAAAACCAGAAGTTATTGAGGTACCTCTGGGAGGACTGCACAACGGCCATCAGGCAAGTCCACACATGGCTATTCCTGTCCCACCACCCAAATCATCGACTGTGGCTAAGCTTGCTCTGATGGCTTGCTGGTAATGGCCTCAAGTTGCGCCAGGGGAGGTTTAGATTGGATGTAAGGAAAAATGTCTTTACTGAAAGAGTGGTTAAACATTGGAACAGGCTGCCCAGGGAAGTGGTGGAGTCACCATCCCTGGAAGTATTTAAAAGACGGGTAGATGAGGCGCTTAGGGACATGGTTTAGTGGGCATGGGGGTGTTGGGTTGACGGTTGGACTCTATGATCTTGGAGGTCTCTTCCAACCTTAATGATTCTATGATTCTAATACCAAAAATATCTTGCTTTCCCTGAGAAATTCCAGTGCTATGTTTGCAGCCTTGTTGAAAACTAATGAGCACACTAGTGGGGAGCTGCTCTTTTGTCGGTTGGATGTATCCTTCTTCTGCAAAACCCAGTGCCGGTGTGGCAAGCTGGAGCGACAAAATGTAAACCAGCAGTTTGGGCTTATTTCAGGTGCGGTTTTGTCATGCTTTGATTTGCCAAAACAGTTTGGATGGGTTTGCAGGGGGCTGGTGTTGGAGAGCTGTCAAGGTCTAAGTGCAGCTGCAACCACCTGGCTCGGCGCTGCCGCCTCGTAAGCACGGTCATGGGTCGTGGAGTGGAGGAAAAGCAGCTCCAGAAACGGGGGGCAGAAAGGTACCAGGGGTGCTTTCTCAGGCACAAAACGTCATTGAAGCAATGCTGCAGTTACGCTTCTAAACGTTTACCCCAGGTGTGAGGTTCCCCCCAGCAGCACCACCAGCAGAGCCTGCGGCCCCATCTTCCACTGGTACCCGCCCAGGAAAACATTTTTAGGGTTTAT
>NW_008824058.1:1489477-1496373 GCF_000699105.1 Pygoscelis adeliae
CAAATACATGCTTTCTGGACTCCTCTGAAGCTTACGCTCAAATTTCAGTATGAAACTTGCTGCAAGGAATATCATCTTGTACCTGTACAGGTTTGCATGTGGGAAGTTTACATTAATTTTTCCTCCGTTACAATAAAAGCACAATGAACAGCTGCTTTTAAGCTATGAGAAGAATAAAAGGAGCTTAAATACTCAAGTATTTTAATTTTTCAGCCCTAAGTGGTCATATTTCAGAAGACCTATTGGTGTTGCATGGTTGTATTTTGATATAGTGGAGTGGAATTTTATACCTTTAAATACCACCGCTCGTTAACTCACTATATTTTTTTTCTTCAGTTATAATTTTTAAAGGGCACCTTATTTTCACTGAAGTAACTCATACTCTAAGCACAGTGAAAGTTTTGATGTGACACTAATTGTGAAATACTTTCATTGCTCGCAAATGCACACATTATTTTGAAAATGTATTAAAACATGTAACAAAAGGGCAAAAGAGGAACGTCCCAGAGCGGTCTCCTCCTGCCCGAGAGCACCTAATCCCTTTGCCTTTGCTATTAGAGTAAAACCAATGCCCCGTGCAACGTTAAAATTTGCCTCTACGTGTGAATTTCCACTCCCCTGGGTTGGCAGCTGGGTGTGGATTTGGGATTTACGGCACGGCTCTGTCTGGCTATCCACAGCCACGCCTGAACCTCTCCAGGGGAAAATGCAGAGGGGTCAAACCGCGAAGGGAGCTCTTCAGCAGTTTTCGGAGAGTGAAAGGCAGTAAAGGCAGTAAGGTCATTTCTTATGCTGCATGGATTTGCAAAAGCAGACGTCTGAACTGCGTATCTAATGATAATGGAAAGAAAAAGTCTTTTCAGCAGAAATATGGCTTCTTCCTTCCTGTGCTCAGCACCGGGTGCAATTAGTGCCTATTCTGATCGATACTGGATATGCCTTGGCATATGCAGAGATTTAGGTTAAATTGCTTCTATTACAGCTGGACCACGTATTCCATTTCATTAGGCTACACCGCGGAACCTGTACCAGGAAACACTTTATCCCAATTGTTTGTACATACAGCTACAGGCATGCTTCCTTGTAACGCAGGTCTGCAACCCAGCCCCACGGCCAGGGACCCGACTTCATGTCCTTCTGAGCCCCATGGACTAAATAAACAGCAAAACCAAGTTTTCACTATTTAACTGATGTACAAAATGAAGTCTCAATCTCGTTATAGCCGGTGGCCAGCGCGTTCCCTGGCAACAAGCCTTAACCTCTTCTCTACTGATGTTTCTTGCAGTTGATTTTGAGGAGCAGTGAGTGCTGGCACGTGGTGGGCTGCTGGGGAAGGTGCCCTGCACTGCGGCTGGCTCTGCTGCTTCCCGGTCATCGTGTTCCATGGCTTCAGACCCATCTGCATGTGTTTAGCACAAGATATAATCTGATTGAGCAATACGAGGCATTTATCACTCAGCTCAATTAAGACGTGAATCTGCAAAGAATCTAATTAAAATCTGGGGATGAATTAAGCAGACCTTGTTTATTGTCTGGTCTGGTATCTGCCTCTCCTTGCAGAAGCAGCACCCATCGGCTCGCTGAGCTGCCCTGAGCGTCGCGGTGTCCGGCTGTGCCAGCGCACCGGGCAGTCTCCATGGCAATGCCATCTTCCCAGCAGGACCAAAGGGCTGGCCACGATTCAGGATGGTCACTGGTGTTTGGGGGTAAAAGGGATGGAGAACGATGAAGAAGCGGTTCAAAGCTGAGAACAATCCCAGTTACTGCCCTCTGTGCTCTCAGCTGCACCCGTGCCCCTCAAGGACGTGTGCCCATGTGGCTTTTGCACACCAGGCGTATCCAGCCATAGTCTCCATGTCAGACCGTCTATTCGTGTTCCTCTGAACCATCCATCCTCACCATACAACCTCCTCGGGAGAAGCCTGAGCTAACATCTCCACTTCTTCCACCGCTTTCAATTCCTAATTGACTGGCATGAACTGTTAAAGAGCGTTTTCTCTGTCTCCTTCTGCCTAAGTAGCACCTGCGCTGGCACGGATGGTCCCACTCGGCTCCCTGGCCCCAGTCGGGTCCTTTCAAGTCGTGGCAAAATTTCTAAGGAGCTTATGGTAACAGACTTTGTAATGAATTTTGGGAGGTCAGAGGGAGGAGGGTAATCGAGGAAAGGGGCTGCACAGCTTTTGCCTCCCACCCCGCTGCCCATGGGAAAGCCCCACCGTGGTTCCCCTTTCCCTGAAGCTGCTCGCCTGCTCCTGCCTCCTTTGTCACAACAAACACAAATGAAAGGTTTTCTATACAAAACAGTATGATTTCTACCTTTCCTTAAAATAGTCTGAATGTTGGCCTTTAATGCCCCCAGAAACAGGGAAATGGATGCAGTACTCCAGCAGTTTTGGCCCCGCAGGTTGGGAACTGGCGGAGGTTGGGGTGGTTTCTCTGAGCCGTGCAGCGCTGCTGCTCCGCCGCTGTAAGACCTCTCGTTTGACACCCTCGTGTTTCCTGGTGGTATATTTCATAGTGGAATTAATTAATTTACATTTAAAAAAAAAATCAGCAGTGTCCATACTTAACTGTCAGTATGAAGAATACTTCTTTACGTGGAGAAATTCAACATGGAGTTGGTGCAGTTGTTGGAGTGAACAAAAAACAAAGTCTGGCTGTGGGGCTGGCAGGGTCTTCTGTGTCCCCATGAACTCAGGTGAGGTTTAGGTCTGGGGGCAGCAAGAGTGTCTGCAGCAGGAGTCAGGGTTTGCATTGCAGGACTAGGGGGATGACTTTGCAGCTGGCCTGCGCGCGATGAGCATGGCAGGGCTTAGGGATTTCTGGGATATCTATTATTTGGATCAAAAAGGAGCACTGGGACAACGTTAACTCCATGGAGCGGCTGAGGTCTGGCGCTGCTGGAGGTCCGGGAGGCAGCTCCAGCCTGGGGTGGTGAGCACTTGCGGGGGCTGCGTTTGGCTCTGGCTCGGGGCTGCGGGGTCCCTGCTCAGCCCCGGCTCCAACCCTCCTAGCAAGCCCGGTCAGCGATTCCCGTCCTGTACCTGTGGCTCGAGATTTTTATTGTAAATAAATGTAAATTCTGCCAGTGCAGTGTTAGCCCTGAGCCATACTTTTAAAATGGTTTTAGTCTCTTTTTCTTTTCTTTTTCTTAAATCCCTATGCAGTAACAATGATAGAGAAGAGGTCTGTAAAAACTGCTTCAGACTTCTCAAAAAATCAAATCTGACCAGTGCAGTAAATGGACTGTAATTTTATGTGGCCTCCAGTTTGTTTTCCTCTCCCTGCAGTAACCAGAAAGCCGTGGCTCTTAGTGTTCTGGTTTCCTAATGACTTTTACTGAGAGGGCAGCCACCACGGGTGGATCAGTCCATCTCCCTGCATCCCACCCTGTCCTACTGTGGTCTTCTAAAGCAGCTTTAACAGGAAGCTTTTTGTGCAAGAGCACGACCGAACCAAAAAGGGGAAAACTCCCATGGAAATTTTATACTTCAGGAGTGGCTTCATCATTTTTGACCTTTGTATCAGTAAATTTGGGAGGAGGAAAACAAAAAATAAAATTCTATAGGTTTCGAGTTCTGGATTATGCTATTTCAGGAGGAAGGACTTTGCAGGAGCCAGCTGTTGGAAACGGCACAATCAAAAAAGGAGAAGAAAGTATGTGAGAGAAAGCTATCGTCACTGCTACTTCCAGTAAGAGGCAGGGTATAAGGGCTGCCGTGTGCTCTGGGGAAATTTGAAGGCTTGTGCTGAATGGAAATCGCAAGATTCGTTGAAAATTATAGTTCTTTGCTGTGGCTTATTTGGAGAATATGAATAACGCAATCTTCAGAGCGCTTTTTGTAAATGACAAAATATTTTTTGGGGTGAAGGAAAGGGAGGGACCGTGTATATACCCGTGCACAAACACCAGCAAACAGGCACGAACAGATTGCAGATTAAATGTGAGGTGGTGGTCCCTCCTTGCCGTGGAGCAGCCTGCCCGCGCATCCTTCTGGTGCCATGAGCGTGCTCGGATCAGCAGCACGGGGTGTTTTATGGCTTTCTTAGAGGAGAAATAAGCATTTTCTGTATACGTGCAACTACTTGAATTGCAAATACGTTTCTACTCCCGCTTTCCTGCAGGTCCCTGTAGGGTCATAACCTCCCCTTACCTGCTCGCTGCTCCTTTTCCCGGGCAGCGCCTCGTGTTAGCTGCTCCGTGCTGCGGTGCTGTGGGGTTTTCTTGCCCCTCCGAAGTCCCAAAGTCATTTTTTTGGGACAGTGCTTTGGGGTAAGCAGCCCTGGGACCTGATCTCCTTCTCTGGCGCTGGGTCCCAAGTGGCGTTTGGGGTGCAGCTAGCACCCCATTTATTCATCAGCACCCCATTTATTCATCATCCTATCTATAGTCTCAAAGTGCCAGTGGTGTCTGACACAACCCATCCCTGGTGCGATCACAAAACCATCCCTTTTTCCCTTCTCTCCTTCAGTTTGTCGGCTGAATCCTTTCTCCATTTATTTTGCCTCCATCTCGCTCGTGCAGCCCATTACCCCGAACACGGCACTGCGATAGCAACAGTCCACGTTCCTGGGATCTAATATGGAATAACATGGAGGCCAGTCTCTCACTTTAATCTTAAACTCTTTGATCTGGGTTAGATACACGGCTACAACTTAATGAGTTTCGGTATATGCCATGTCCCTTTTTGTTTCAGTAAATGATATATTTCAGAGTGTATATAACCGGAATTCTTACCCGCAGATGTAAGACCCAGTCAGTGGCCTTCACTCACACAAGTTTCTTTAATGTGCATTTTTGTCCAAGTGAGGACTTCAGATTTCATCTACAAAACACCAGGCTCCGACTTTTGTTCATTTCCCAAATAATGACATTCTTTGGCAAGAACAGGAGCCATCTGCGCCGTGTGAAGATTGCATTGCAATAAGCTAACAAAACAATGTGGTTTTTTTAAAAACATTAGTAACTTTTCCTGTTATCCGGTGGCATCGCCCGTGCTGTGTGTTGCAGGTTTTCAGCAGCTGCCATCTGCGGCGAGGAAACCGGCAGCAACTCCTTTTAAGCCCAGTGCCAGCTAAGCCTGGATTGCTCGTGACACACTCCGAGGAAGTAGATTATGTATTTTTTATCTGTAAATGCAGTTTAGGATGCTGAGGGTCAAGGCAACAATACTGCTAGGGAGAAAAAGGAAAGGAAAGGAAAGAAAGACAACCCGACGGCAAAGCTGATCAGCTCGGGGCAGCGCAGGGGAGGGCTCCCGCGATGATGTGGGCATATAATTTTTAAAGGAAAGATTATCTGTGTTCCTGCATTTTTGTGTGACTAGGTGCTTGCAGATGCTGGATGGCATGGCTGCCTTCAACACAACGTTTACGTGTTGAACAAATGCAATAAAGGTTTATTTAAAATACCACAACGCCACTTCTGTCCAAACAGATCAATTTAATGGTTATTTAGTAGAAATAAGTTCAATCTGGCACAACGGAAACAGCAGCAGGAGAATCTAAATATAGCAGCAGCGGGCCCTGGTGTATCATTTTTTTTTTCCAACTGCCATGCCATGTTGCAACAGGGCAAGAGATGCTGTCGGTGCGTGAGGAAGCTGGATTGCTCCCACAGCCCCCCCCAGCGCAGCGGCTATGCTGTATTTGGCGTGTTCGGAGAGTTGAAGATGAACAGACCTGCTAAGAAAACGGTAAATAATGGCTGTATTACAGAGACAGTATGTCCTGGAGGAACTGATCAGCCTAAATGTATATAGGGGATGCAGGAAGCAACCTAGGTGTATAGAGGGGATAAAGGAAACCTGCATAAAATGGAATGATCAGTTAGTTCAATAAAAGATAGAAAGACTTTCTTAAATGGTAGATTTTTTTTTTTTTTTACTATTTATAGTTTACTTGCTATAAATACATTAACAACTTAGGGATAGTTTAGGTAAGCAAAGCAAATTACCAAATTAACCGAGAGGGCTATGTGAGGAGCACGCGCCTGTGTCTGGTGGCTGCTGGTACCTGGTGCCGGTGGAGCTGCACACCCCTGGACTTTCCCAGCCCCTCCGCCCGCTGACGGGCACATGGCAGCCACCCCAGCTCTGCTCACGCCTGCCAGCTGATGGGTGGCTTTTCACGTAGGACACATCTGCAGTCACGGAACAGACGTTTTCCTGCTTTTCTCCTTTGCAAGGGATGTTCTGCGAGCGCAGAACCAGGCAGCAGGACGGCGCCGGGGGGGGGTCTGTCCCATCTTCTGCGTTGAGTCCTCGGTTTCTGTAAAGACTCGAAGTTCTTTCTGTAAAATGCTTAAACCGTCTCTAATGCTCCAAACTGCTGCAGGATGCAGCCAGGACCAAACCGCCCGCTGCGTCGCCTCCAGGCTCTCTGGCAAGGTGGTGCTGAGGGACGAGAAATGCCAGTTTTTAGGTTCAGGCATCGTGTTGATCAGATTTGTTCCCCTCCGAGAGCACAAACTCCTCCTTGCTCCTGCCTCTGCCCTGGACCCGCTGAGAGCCCAAGTAGGTAAGGGAAAGACAGCTGCAAGAATAAAAAGCACAATTTCTTTCCTTCTGAGCATCCCCCCCAGCCTGCACACGGACGGACCCATCCCGTGCCAGAAACACTTGGTCTGCAAGTCCAGCAGAGCCCCTAAAAGGCAGCAGTTCCAGATCATTAAGCTAAATTAATTTTGTATTATCATGACTAAGTTACCTGTTGGAAGAAGAATTCTCCCTTCTTTGTGAAGGACAGATTTTATTTCTGCCAAAACTTTTGCAGCTCAATGAATGGAATTAATCTATAATTTGGCAGTTAATGTGTCTGCAAGCTCTCATGAAAGGAAAAAAACTTATTAAACTTCATCAGGTTTTAGGTTTTCATTATTTCTGCTCTAATTAACA
>NW_008824058.1:1496391-1501732 GCF_000699105.1 Pygoscelis adeliae
AGGAATGCAAAGGCTGAGCGTGCTTTCGAGGGGAGGGCTGCGAGGGGTCCGCCACCCCAGAACGAGGGGTAATCCCTGCACAGCTGGATGGCTTCCCCTCAATAACTTCTGGATACTGAATTACGGGAGCCAGCTCAGTACAACCCCTTCACCCTTTCTGCTACACACACACACACACACACGTTTTTATATATATTTAAAAAGTATGCTTGACATCATTATGCTAGTAAACAGAATATATTTTATATACATTATATATAACTATAATGTTAATAATATATAAAAATATATATATAAAAATGCTGATGCTATTTATTAGCGTTGCTCCTTTCCCAAGTAGCTGTTGATATTCAGAACCTTGCTAATTAGTTTCACAGCCAGAGCTGAAATTAATGACACGGAGTCAGATATTTTACATTCTCTCTCTCTCTCCGTTGGTTCCCCCCCCCCCCCCTGTGCCAGGGCTCTGCTGCGCAGCACACGGGCACCTCTTCGTGGGCGCTGGGCTGGCGGGCAGTCCTGGGAGCAGGCAGGGTCCGCGGGGGCACTGATGCAGTAAGGAGTGCTTGGTTGCCAGGAGGGACGTGATGGCCCCGCGCTAACGGCGAGGAGCCCTTTCTGAAAAGAGTGGAAAAACCATTGCACCTTTTTTTTTAAAGTCATTTGCAACCGATGAATAATTTTAAAAGCGATCCTCTTCATCTCATCTCTCCCGGATGGATTCGGCGCCGGGTGCCGGTCGCCCATTGCCACGGCAGCGCTCAGCATCTGGTCCTGCCTGAGGTTCCCGAGGAGCTGCCGTGCCCCGGTCTCACCCGCGACCCACGGCTCCCCGCGCCAGCCCAGGAGCCCACACTCTGTCCTCCACATTTTAAAGGATGATTTTTTTTTCCTTCTCTACTTCCTGTAGTATAAAATCCTATTGTGCCAATATATTCATTTAGAGTCACTTCTCAAACCGACCTCTCTGGAGCGTAGACTGAAGGTTGTTATTTTAGTGATAGCCGTGATTTATAGGTCTCAGGCGCCTACACAGGCTCGTAGGGTAGGGATGATCGGGGTCTCGAGCTCTGCAGATCTGCCCTCTCCCTCCTGCACCGATGTGCTTTCGCACCTGTGGTCTTGCTCAGTAAATTTTTAGCAAACATCTTGCTCCAGATTGTTCCTCTTTCCTTGCAGCTCGTGTCCCTTTGAAAAAAGATGAAACAACAACAACAACAAAAGGCCGCTTTTGTGTCATGCGTGAAATCATTATTTAAATGCCAGAAAGGATTCTTAAAGAATTTGGCTCATACATGTGAAATACTGGTGGAAAATGCATGTAATTAAACGTTTCAAGAAATTCATATGGGAATTTGAAACTAGTATCTGCAGACAATAAATAAAAACAAAGCTACCAGGATGCCGAGGAAAACCAAAGATGATGGGAACATGTGAACATATTTAATTGTAGTGAAAAGTTACAATTATATCTAAAAATGACTTTTCATACTGGAATGCTTTTGGAAGAGCTTCGGTTTCTTTAAATCCAGAACATCAGGCTGGATGCTTGAATTGTCATGGTTAGTCTGCTCTTACCATTGACCGCTTTCTAAGCGTCTCGCACAACGTCAGCCCTAGGTGTTGTGAATATCTGCTCCATATATTGACCACGATGGTCTCAAATTCTTATTAGTAGGGGTGCGAGGTGGGCTGTGCTGTACCACCAGGACACCAGGGTGTTTTGAGGAAGTAAGGTAATTCAGCCAGGAATATCTTTAATAGTAGTGGGCGAATCTGGGTTGGAAAAAGGTAATAGAAATATGTTCTGGGGTTTATTATGAAAAAGTAATCAAAATTAATATTTCCATATAATTATTTAGAGTAATCTGTTGGCAGCATGGTACTAAAGTATAGGGTATTGGGCATGAGAAAGAGCAACAGTGTGAGTGCATGAGCAGTGATCACGGGCACGCGCTTTCATGGCGTTGACTCGGTGGGGCTCCTCATGCTCTCTGCTGAGCCCGGGAAGCGAGACGTGCTGAGAGCGGCCGCTCTGCACGGCACCTTGCCCACCTTTATCTGGAGACTTCCCATCAGCAGCGTGTGAAATGCTGTGGGAGGACTCAGTTGCAGGATAACCATAAATGAGCCGCAAGGAAATACTTTCTCCTTTTCCTGCTGTATTTAAGTTGGCCACCGGGAGAAGTTTCCATCTCAACATTGGGCCAGGAGATCTGCGGATCCTCTACTTGTCGTGCGGCTGCAATCTAGTGAAGAAAACCCTACTGGGTGTGCGTCACGGCTGGGCTGGGCTCCCTGGACGGCTGTTGCTGCATCGCCGGATTCCCTCCCCATCTCCCATGGCGGCAGGGGGAGCCTGGGGAAATTAAACTCTCTTCCTATTTTTTGTTTTCTTTTTTTTTCAATCTCCCTCTGAATTTGTCCAGATGTTCTGTTCTTTTAGTTTATTCTCTCTGCCGAATGTGACAAATTGGTCCTATTGCACAAACTCAAATGAGAATTTTTAGGCGTGAAATATATTCAGGAATACCACCATACTTTTTGTTTGCTTTGTATTTAGTTTGACTTTGACTTTAATTTTCAGAAAATTCTTTTTTTAAAATAAATACTGGTAAGTAACCAAAAAATTAAGAAAGGCAGGCATCAGCTAGGGGAAGAAGCAAGAACTGAGTCTGTCCTGGCCAACACTTAGAGAAGTGGCTGGGAATTCAGAGTGCTGCCGTGCGGGGAGCATCTTCAGGCCTCTTAAAGCTGGAGGCGGGGGGGAAGAAAAGCAATCACCAGTGGGCAAAAGCCTGCGTGGGCAGGTACGTCTCCTCTCCTTCCTAAAAGAGGCATGAAGGTTTTCTGCTATTTGTAACCAAAATTCATGCCAGGCAGTGGGGACTTTTGTTTCTGCCTCTTCCCTCTCCCTCCACCCATCACCTCCTGCAGTTTGCGCCTCCCCGCGATGGAGTTAATTACGGGGTCTGGAGGGACGAAGCATTGCCAGGGAACTGCTGAGAAATCAGGCCCGTCCACCTCGTACCTGCGACACTTTGCTCTCCCAGCTAATTAAAAAAAAGGTGTTTTCGTTTCGGCGGTGGCATATGGGTGATTGCGGCACATAGACCTTCATAACTCATCTGTTTCTTCTTTTTTTTTTTTGCTGAGCAACTGTAGTGTGATCTTTCAAAAAAGCAAAGGTTTTCCCCTAAAAGTCAATGATCAGGGAGATTTCATTTTCATTTGTCTAGTAAGTTATTTAAAGCAACCAGTCTCTTCCCTTGGATGACCTACATCTCCTGGCAGTGCCTCCACGGGGCTTTCTCTCCTCCGGGGCCAGACCAAGGGTTTGATCCCCGGCCCAGGGTGCTGTTTGAACGTCTCACATCCTCACCCAGACTGCAGAGCACCTTCTCTCCCACCTCCCATCTCTCCTTTCCTTAAATTATCTTGATTTTTCCCCAGTTGCTCTGCTGTTTGGCTGCTCAGCGGTGTGCAAACCCCCCGGCCCCGCGGGACACAGCCGGGCTCGGGGAAGGGGTCCGCGGCAGGACGAGCGCATTGTCCTCCCAACAGCTTGGGAGCCGTTTCCATTACATTGGGCCCCAAAACAGTGTCCCTGTGACAGTCCAGACATCCAGAAATTTGAGGGCGATGGGGAAGGACACAGAAATGGGGTAGTGCTTGCAAAAAAAAAAAAAAAAAAGGAGCAATTTAGTATTAGTGTTATTTAGCTATTTAGTACCGTGATATTCAGCGTCACAAAGACATTGTTTTAATCTTACTCCCAGACCACAATTTTAAGAGGAAAAGTTGGAAGCTGAAGACAGTTTAGAACAGGCTGAATTTGGCTTAGAAGTGTGTGGGTTTTAAGAGAAATTTGCATCCAAAATGACCAACGCTTATATTTTCATTTATATATCTTGCCCTGTGATATATGGAATTCAGTAACACTATTTTAGCAGAGACTAATGAAAAGGTCGTTAAGTGTAAGGTTATTGCCGTTACAAGTTACAGGAATCCAGCCGCTCTCAGCGCTGTGGTGATAATTCAAGTAATGAGCAAATCCCTTTACGTAGGCTTATTATTACTCCAATTAATATTGTTTTGCAGGGGAGTTTGTTTCCAATGAATAAAAATGTGGTTAAAAACACTATGTCAGGAGGGTGTAGCGAGGTGGTTTAATGAAGAATTCATTTCTTCAGGCGGCTCTTTCTTGACCCGAAGCCGTCTGCTCGCTGAACGTGTCTGCCTGCCGAAGGGCTGGACTCAGCTGCTCGGCCAAGGGGGTCAGCGCGATATTGGGCTCAGCCCCCCCCTGAGTCCTGCGAGCCCTCGGTGCAGCTCGGCACCACCTCTACGGCGGTGCCCAATTCCACCGAGACCTGTCGGGTGACTCTAAACCCCCTCGAGTTTTGTTTTCTGATGTGGGGTCAGCTATGTGATTCAGACCGCGGCGAGAAGTGAGTGCTTGACGTACGGATCACACCGAGAAAAGGAGCCCTGCGATCCACCTCTTGCTGGGACATGCTTTTTGGTCTTGACCTTGTGCGTGTGACATGGCACGGGCCTCCGGAGTGGCTCCAGTGAATAAAATGAGATGGCTGGGAGTTGTGTTGGAGGATCTCAGGTAGAGCTGTGATATAAACACAGAGCCCCCGTAACTGTGCCATCGGACAGCGACAGCAGAGCAATGACGCTCTGGGTGCGCTTGCAATCTGCAGGTAGAAAGGTATTAATGACTCATTAATTAAGACTGGAAAGATTATTCCACCTAGTCCGAATTTCTCTCAAATGGCACAAGTTTTGGTTGTCATTGCTTGCAATGACAATGTAGAAAATGCTACGCAATGTAGAAAAAAGCTTGCGTTCTTCTACTCGTGTTTATTTGAAAGGTATAAATAATTGCTATCAAGGCTAAGACACTCCCTAGAAAACAATCGAACTTTGATGATGAGTACCCAGTGCAATGAAATGTCCTACGGGCAGGAGAGATAACGTACACATTTACAGCCTTTGGATGCTTGGACTGAAAGCTGCTCCTACTTGGCATTATGTTTAGTTATTCCAGTGATTTCATTGCATAAAGTCAAAGCCTGAGACGTTTTAATCTGAGACCTTTTCGCTACTACCTCCTGAAATGAGTAGGATTTCTGCAGCTAACCACCTCTGAAAATCTGACTCACGGTGCCTGCATCTTCCTGGGAGACGCAGAAGGTCCCCCGAGGCCATACCATACTGTAGGAAAGCCATAGGAACATGCACGGGCGGGGACCGAGTTGTTCCCAGCTGCTCTCCAGGCGAGAAGGATGCATTCCTTCGTGCCCCCGGAGCAGACGCTTGGGCACGCCGT
>NW_008824058.1:1501914-1502749 GCF_000699105.1 Pygoscelis adeliae
CCGCGGCCGCTCGGGCAGCCGGGAGCTGGGCTGGAAACGGTGCAGCTGCAGCACGGAGGAGTTTAACCACGGGTACCCTCCCGGCAACGAGACCAACACAAAACCTAACAGCATAGGCGTTTCAGAACGAAAAAGGGAGAGCGATGAAGGGAGATGTGGCACGTGACACAAATAATAGTGACTAGAAATCCCATTTCAGATTATTGCCTTCATCAGCCTGAATTGATAGCGACGTACCTGCAGCAGACACATATCTCTCGATGCAATTTAAGAACATAAAACTGGAGGTGCTTCTTCTTCATAAAATCTCGTAGGAATTATTGTGATGCCTAAAAACCCATTTTGTTTGTTGTTCTTGATGACACAATAGCATTTGCCTGTTATGAATAGACGCATTTCCAAACTGGTGGCAAAAACAGAACTTCAGAGGTTATGGCCTTGATTGGTGATTGACCCTGGCAAGATTCAGACAGACTTCTTTTTTCTTCTTTTTTCTTCTTTTTTTTATTGCTCAGTGTCTGAATCTTTCTATGGCTGAAGTGAACTGACTATCACCCAAAGCAAACGAATGCATATACCACGTCCCCCGCTGCTGAAGCTTGATTCAGCAGAAAGCTGGACCAATCTAGCACCAAAACCTTGGCTTCTGCAGTCAACCGAAGTCCATTGATCAATTTTTTTACCGTTTTCAGCTATTCCATTATTAACCCTGAGTCCTCAAAGCCAGGCCAGCAGACTGTGTCCGGGGCTGTACCGGGGGTGGGGTGGGGTGTCCTGTCTATGCTCTGATGTCACTGTGTGCCCATCTGTAGGACGGAGCAGAGACCCGTGAGGG
>NW_008824058.1:1502810-1503180 GCF_000699105.1 Pygoscelis adeliae
TAACATGTAAAATTTATAATAATGAATAAAGCTTTAGAAACCCTTCTTTCAGTGCTCCTATCTCCATCCTTATTTTACATAGCGTAACAGTCAGAATGATTATTCTGAACCTGGGAAGATAATTAATGATTTTTTTTTCCCTTTGTGCCACAGGAGAGGAAAATTCCTGTACCGTGCGTAGGACTGCTCTTTGGCTGAGGCAGTGTGAATGTTGTCTCAGAGGGGCTGTATATAACTCATTCCTATGCTAGCTTCTTACTCTAAAGAAGGGGCATGGCCTTTAAAAGGGGGTAATAACAGTGGCTGCTGCCTTGTGGGGCTTTAGCCCCGCTTCTGCCAGCCCCCCTCCGCCCGGCGTCTCGAGTGGGGC
>NW_008824058.1:1503279-1506657 GCF_000699105.1 Pygoscelis adeliae
CTCCTGCGGCAGGGCGAAGGGCCACCGGCCGACTCAACGGCACTGCACCTGCCTGCTCTGCAAGGCCGTGGGTTTACTCTTTTCTAAAGGACTCCTTTTGTTGTTCCTCTAAGGTCAGTTGTAATGCAAAATCTACCACAAAGGGTTTTTTCTTAAATATAATTGTAGATGTATGGAATATGTTTTTTAAAGTAGCAGTATTAATGGGGTTTTGCTCTCCTTCTGTGCATATACACATAAATGTATATTGATACGCGCACAGTTGCCCACTTAGTATGTGCAGATAAAATATAAACACACGTAAATATATTTCAAAACCTCTGTAGTTCTTCCTAAGGAAATGTAACACACCGTTAAGATGTAGGGCTTTGTGGTCTTTAAATTTGCATAGTTGCTTTTTTTAATTTTAATTAGTAGATTAGAAAGTAAGGTGATTAACAATGCCAAAGTAAAATAGTCTTAGATGAACATAGGGTATTTCAAGCGTGCTATTTTTAAATCCTTAAAAAATGCATCTTATACAACAATTAACATTGTTTTCATGTATGCATTACAACTATGCAAGCTTTCCCTTATTGTATAATGCACGTTTCTTGATAGGATTCACAGCCAGAGTTTGTAAGAGCATGGTTCCCTAAAATGCCCAGTGTATCATTTATGAATGTGCAAGAACATCCTCGCTCCTAGGGCGAGTTTGCACGATGGTAAATTAGATTAATCTCCATCCAACCAATCTCTGGATTCTTTTTTTTTTTCTTTTTGATTCAGCAAAGTTTTGTTCTCACCGTTTCTGGTCCGATATGCAATAAGGTGCAATAATATGCATTGGGACTGGCATTAATCGTCTGCACGCCAAGGCTGACTGTGAGATGGGTGCTAGAGGACAACATGCGTGGTGGGACAGACAGAGCAACGGGTGGGTTTCCACTGGGCGCTCTCCTGGCCCTGGGCTGTTCGGGGTGCGGCGGGACGGGGGGGCCTTGGCCTTTGCGGTCTGCCAGGAGCGGGCTTGGTCCTGCTGGAAGTCCTCCAGGAGGGCTGGGGGATTGGAGAGCTGCAGAAAGTTGTGCTGATGCATCCCTGCACCGGTCCTCTCACCGCTTCAGGGGGAAAGCGGAGATCTTGGGGCAGCACGGCAGCTTTATCTGTTGCGTTTAAGAGTAGGGAAAAAGTTCTAGGCCACAAAGATAGCCTCAAAACCAGCTCCCTTACACTAGCTAAGAGCACAGATTTCAATTTAGCCAGTTCTGGTTTATGCAACTGATGATAAAACTAAACTACAAAATAACTAGCACATTATTCCCCCACGGAAAGCCAAAGTCTTCTTGGCTTAAGTATTTGTCCAGTGCCGGCAGGATATTTTCCCTTTGCTCCGCTTCCCCGCGGTGTTTTCCCGTGCAGTCCAGCATTGCACCGATTGCCAGGTCCCTTCCACGAGCCGCTCACGGGGCTGAAGTCTAAAAAGAGAAAAACCCGGTGGTCGTTCATTGTCTAGTGGTAAAAGAACTGAGGTGTGACCTTTTTTTCCACTAAGTACTCCGAAGGCTCAACAGCGTGACTTCTGGGGGGCTGGGGGGAGTGAGGGACGGGGGAGGATCGCATCCCCCGAGGGGCTGCCCAGGGCTTCCTCCCCAGCTCAGCAAGCTCAGTTCACTCTTAAAATCATTTTACATCCAAATCGTTTGCTAAAGCAGCCATTACTTAAAAATGACATATTTAGCCAAAAAGAATGTGTTTAAGTAAAACATTTATTGCAAATATTTTCAAATGTTTATCAAATCGGTTCTGAACATATTGGTGGACTGAAAAAATGTTAAGATTTTGGTAAGAGAAGAATATTGGTTAAAAGATGATTCGTGGTTCCGGTAATAGTTTTGACAGACACGTCAGTAGAAACACAAAACGAATACTGAAAAATCAGTCAAGTTCCAAACTTACAAAACAGCAACGCGGCTGAAGTTTTCCAGTCGCTTAAAAAATAAACTTAAAAAATCAATGGAGGGCTCTGTCTGCTACTGAGCCGCTGGACCAGAGGCCACACGCACCCTCCCCAGGGACTGCGCATCCCCTGAGGATGCCCCTGGCAAATGCCTGGGGACGGGACTGTTCTGTGGCTGCTGCCACCTCTCCAATCTCCACCGCGGTGTGGGCACTGCCCTCCCTGAGGGCGTAAGCCCTGACCCCTCGCTGCCGGCGGCACTTCGGCGGCATTTCGGCGCTGCCGGTGGAAGCTGCTGGTTGAAGCCTCGGTTGGTCGCCAAGTTCGATGAGCCGCAGGGGGTTTATTATGATTTCTGTTTCTTTCAGTCGTCCACAGTAAGTCTATTAAGGACTGCATACACTTTTTATGAAGCCCACGTTTTATATAATTTCATCTTTTGATACTTCTCAAAAGATATAGTATGTAATACAGATACAGTATATATACTATATACACCATATATAGTGTACCTTGTACAGCCCAAATTGTTTCGGTAAATAAATTTGAATATTCAATTTTCCCTACCGAAAATTCGGTAAATAAACATGAAAATTTCATGTTGCCATTCCCTAAAACATTTTTAAAAAGGCTGACCTGCCATGTTCAAGGATGGGTTAAGGAATGGAAAAATGAAAGAATAAAGAAAAGCCAGCAAACCTCCTCACCCCAAGCCTCCCAGCGAACCAATGCTTAATGGTGTTTGCACGTCCAAAAAGTCAAGCTGGTGCTCTGCCAGCCTGGCAGGCTCAGCAGCGATAGGGAGGATTTCTGACGACGACGATGTAGAAGAACAAAATCTCCAGCGAGACGGTGAGGTGCGAGTCAGAGCGGTCGCGCTGCGGCGATACCCGCTTTCGCAGCAGCAGGATCGTTACCGGCACCCCGGGGACCTGGGAATCCGATCCCCAAATGGACCCGGCCACGATTCAGAGATGCTTGGGTGTGCCGAGA
The DNA here is from genome assembly GCF_000699105.1 of Pygoscelis adeliae. Taxonomy (NCBI): domain Eukaryota; kingdom Metazoa; phylum Chordata; class Aves; order Sphenisciformes; family Spheniscidae; genus Pygoscelis; species Pygoscelis adeliae. The sequence continues at coordinate 1,506,212 of NW_008824058.1, forward strand.
AAACAGATGCAGTTTGATGATTTTTTTTACAGCTGTAGCAAATCCTTAATAAAACGTGTGTCGTTATAAAAAAATATCTCGATTCAGAGGGAAATGGGGACGATTAGCATGCTCAGAGTGCACCCCCAGCCCCTCTTTCGGAAGAATGGTTACAGAAAAACCATTCCCTAATCCCGGTCTCCCCTGGAAACCCCGGGAAGCTCTTTCTTCCCAGATACCTGCAGGACCGGGGTGGGTAATCTCCTTTTTGTTCCCGCTCTATGCTGAATAATTAATTTCAAAACACAAAATGGAAAACACTGGAGGGGGGAAAAAGGGGCAGCTGTTACCATGGCACCGCGGGAGGGGCTGGCTCCATCCTTTCCCACGCACGCCGCCCGCGCCGGGGCGGCTCGTCTCGGCAGCGACTCGAGGCCGGGAGGCAGCTCGAGGTTCCAGGTGGCAAA
>NW_008824058.1:1506768-1532550 GCF_000699105.1 Pygoscelis adeliae
GGCTGGGCGACGTCCCCAAACCCGGTGGGGTACCCCGGGGTGGCTGGGTTGGTGCTGGGGGGACAGCAGCTCTGGCCGGCGCCTTGCAGCAAGCACGAGCTGCCATGCAGTCGGCAGCCCCCTCCCGGTTACACAGCTCAAAAAAAGTCTGAAATTAAGCCTTAAAAGCCGCTGCGAGGTCTGACATTTGAGTTTCTCGTCTCGCCCTTCAGCTTTGCACCAGTTGAAGGCTTGTGCCCAATTGCTGTGCCTCATGCTGCAGCGTGTGATATGTCAAGGGCAGGGTGCCAGTGCTGCGCGAGGATAAATTCGCATCCATAAATAAGGTATGTGTGCTAAAATTCTGCACTATTAATACAGTACATTATTCCAGTCTCTTAAATGCTGTAGCGCGTAGGTCGTACATACATAGCTAACAAATCGTACTCCTACTTTTCCATGAGCACGTGTACTGTGCTTATTGCTCCTCCACTATGCCTTTTAAAAAATCCATCTGGTATATTAGCATTTCTTCCAATTAATGTCAGCTCTAATCACAACCACCTACATAAAAACACAGTTCTACACAAAATACTGGGAAAAGCTCTTTTACAAATAGCGACAACATTTCAGATTGGCCCGGCTGCGCATAACAATGCACCCGACAGAAGTTTTTATTGAGAGCAGAAAAAACTGGAAAGTACATGTAATGTTTAATCGAATGTGAAATACTTGCTAACACTTTACCCAGCATGCAGGTGAGGATGAAAATAAGAAAACTGGAAAAGGGTTTTAGGAAGTCTAACAAGGGTTTGTTAGAGTTTATTACATATTGATCACTTTTACCAGACATGTCCTACGTTCCTGCCCTGAATATTTAATTTATACATGATAATGTTGACTTAAAAGATCTTAGTGAAATACTTGTGAGAATTATCTACGTAGGACTGAAAAACGTGCGCCTCGAGGTTTCAAGCCTGGAAAGGATCTCGGCGATCAGCTGCCTCCTGCTGAGCACATGCCAAAAATCCTGCCAGCATCTCTGCACTGAGCCTAGCCCTGCTGCTCTTAAGAAGCCCTAATTTAAATACCTTCGGTCAAATTCTCAGGAAGGTTGTTCCAATGGCTAATTGCTTCCTCTAAACACCACCGGGAACAGTTTGCGCTTTTCTAGACAGCTGATATTATACCTCGCAATGCTTTTTGCTTGCTGGCCCCCTGAAACGTCCCCGCTGGGCACTGGTACAGCCCAGCTGCCCTCCCTTGGCCCCGTAGCTGCCCCGGTCTCTCCCCGCAGAGCAGCAGCTCCCAGAGCTGCGGCAGGGCCTGGGGCCGACGTTCCCATACGGGGTTTCTTGCCTTTGCTTCGCCCGGGAGCTCTGCACGGCGTGTGCTGTTGGAGCGAGCTCTGCACGGCGTGTGCTGTTGGAGCGAGGGTTACAAGCGGGGAAGCGGCGGGGTGTGTGCTGTTGGAGCGAGCTCTGCACGGCGTGTGCTGTGGCAGAGAGGGTTGCAAGCGGGGAAGCGGCGGTGTTAACACACCTCCCCTGCTCCGGCCGCAGTGCTGTTCTCCCCAGCATCCCCGTACTCCTCCTCGGCTGCGCCTCCTCCCCAGCACTCCGCAGATAAGCGTTCCTTGCGCTGTTCCACCCAAACGTGAAGGCACGAGCGAGACACAAATAGGCCATAAGAAAAGGTAAGGCAGAGAAAGGTCTGATCAAAACAAGTAAGGTTGTTACTCGGTCAGAAAAAAACATTTTTTTCCATCCCCAAGTCTGGATTATATATGAGTAGATATAGGACATTTCTCATGACAGCAGCTTGTTGCTTATTTACGATTGTTATTAACGTCAAAACTTTCCAAAGCAAAGTTGAAACAGTTAGGCACTAAACATTAAACTTTACCTTTTAAAGACTGGCTAGATGTTACACATCCCAAGGAACCCATACCTCGCATCTGCTGTACGTGGGACCTTTGGTGAGTGTAACTTTGACGAGAAATACCCTATCTGAAGCGGAGATACTCCTCCAGCACACGGGCTTTGTTTGCCGCTTTGTTTTGGCTTTTGGCTTTAATTGCTAGAGCTCATCTTTGTACCTAACTACGGGGAAGCACGGACACTTCTCACCGAAATAGTGAACTCTCCTGCTCCGTAAAAATGTAGTTTTCCAGTCACTCCGTGACTTTAGTACTTCGGGGACTGAGTAATCATGCGATTCACTTTTCTATTATTTATTTCTTATTTCTACAAGTGAGGCGAGCGGCAAGCTAGCGTTTGGAAGTGTAGCACATTTAAATATTTCAATTCCACCTCACTCCAAAGGGCAATCCTCCTGAGTGCTACACTGAGGTTTCTCCTATCTGGAAAGTGGTATCTAAATATGCATTTGAAATATTAAAGATTTAGCAGAGGCATGATGATATCCACTGTGGCTGCCAGTTGCGATGTGAATCATAAGAGGATAATCACTCGGTTTTTATTCCAGCAAAACTCGCATTTCAGGATTTTAGATAATGTTAGGAACAACTTCAGTTCCCAGTGGTGTTTACAGGTGTGTAAGGATTTGATAGCATTTCCATTTTAAAATCTACTGACTCCACGCCCAGTGTAGAAAACTCTCCCGGCGGATGCGCAGCTCCCACTGGTAGCGCTGGCCTTTGCGTATTGATCTGGGAGCCAAATTTGGAAACGCAGATTTCATATCTACGGATGAAAGGGGAATATTTTACAAAATACATGTCTTTTTTTATTAACTCCCCCCCAAGATAATGTTATAGCTTTTAAAACTCATGTCTGCATCTGCCTCCTTTTTTAGTATTATTACGTAGGGCATCTATGGATTTTCCAGTTTCTGATCAGCCCGTGGCAATAGGATATTTCTGGCTCTACAAGACCAAAATTGAAAAATATCTTTTTTCTCTTTCTCCTCCCCCCCCCCCCCCCCCCACAATGTCCCTGGTATCAGGATGGTGGTTGTTGTTAACTGTGCTGGTACAGCCTATAACTTTCATATGCAGTTTTGCCACAGTGAATTTTCACGGGCGAAAGCCTGTGATCTTGTCCATAAGTCTCAGCTGATGATCTCCGGGGAATTAGATGCTGTATTTTTACTGTTGATAACAGAGACCTTGCAGAAAACAGGCAGCTGAAGGCAGCCAGGACCACAACACATTTATTCCGATCTATCACCATAGAAACAGATAATCCACAAATGGTCCATTTCTACAAAACCAGTTTACAAGATGGAGCAGTAAGCAGGCTGCCTTATCAAACAGCACCTCGCACTCTGTATTGAATGCACCTGAGGGGAAAAAAATCCGGGAAAAGGTGTTTACATATATAACTCACCCCGACACCGATGCATGGGTGATGCAGGGCGTACACGCAGACAGGCCAGCTGTGTGACAGACCAGGTGGATTTTACCTGCACTAGTCATCCACTGGTGACAACAGGGACAAAGACAATCCCCATGATGATCCTGTGAATGAATTTCTACGTATGAGAACCAAGAAACTCACGGAGGAGAGCGGCCGTCGCAGCCCGGGGCTGGTTCAGATCCCGGTCCAGGTGCGTTCTGCTCTCCTCCTCCTCGGAGCTTGGGGCTGTCACTGAAAGAAAGCTTTACTCACATTTTACCCAGATGTTGCAAAACTGTAGAGCCTGATACAAGGCATCCTTCAGGAGGAAGGTTCATCGGATAGGGAAGAAGGGACCTTTGCAGCCTGCACTGTCTTGTTTAAGCTGTAGTACAGCCACTCGCAACCTTATTAAAAAGATGAAAAAAAGAAAAAGGCAAGTCTAGAGCAGGAAGAGGGGTCATAAATTAAGTTACAAAATCTTTTCCTCTGCTTTAGAGGAATATTTTGCAGAGAATAAATAAGATGAAAGAAAGGATGCTCTTCAGGAGCATCAGGGGTTTGCACGGCTGCGGCCAGGCTGCAGGACTGCCCCCCCCCGCCTCCGTAGCCCCTGTCAGGGTGGCGTGGGCTAATGGGATTTCGGAATGAGTGCTTGTAACACGCTTGTTCCACACCAAACCAGCTGTGGAAACCTCACGGCTCGAATGGAAAGCTCCTGGCGTGTTAGTCACGGGGTGTTAGGCTGGACGGGATGGGCAGCCCGCCCTGAGGCAGAGCCTGGGGAAACGCCGGCTGCCTCCCTCTCCAGCCTGAAGAACAGTGATTTTTTTCCGATTATTTTTAATATGCTAGCTCCTACAAATTTGGAAAGGAAGTTCAGCTCTCATTTAAAGTATCTACATTACTTCTATTTTTTGACTCTTTAGAAGCAGTCTATATGCTCCAAACCACTTAGAAGGCACTGAAGCGAGAGCTAGAAATGTAATTCAAGTTTTTGCCTCTTAAATCCTTTCCATTTTAATATGACGATTAGGTATTTATGGAAGCAGCAACCTGACTCCTACGGCAGTTGGCCTAACCAGACTAACTGAACTTTTTACTGTAGCAATAATTACGTTAACAACTGTTTATTTATGTAAAGGTAAGGAGCTTCACCGGAGATGCCCATGTGGGCATGTCCTGCCGGAGTGTACAACCCATCACTGCTTGCCTCCTTCCCTCCTGTGGACCCCACGCAAATATTTTTTTCTTTTATTGTCATAAAGGGCTTAATGAGATAGGAACTATTTTGTGCTCTGCCCCCTGCCTGGGATTGCTCACCTGCAACACAATGGCAAATAGGACAGCAAACTGAACCCCACCATTAGGACACACTAACCCGGAGCACTGACGCGCCCGCGTGCCCAGCTCCCCGCCCCTCGAGGGAGGCAACAAGGAAAATGTAAAAATATGTTTTTTTCCACTTCTTCAGAAACATGAGAATTGTTAATTCCCAGAGCAAGGAGTTTTATGCAAAAAAAAAAAAAAAGAAAAAAAAGAAAAAAAACAAAGGGATCTCAAGGAGCAGACGGCACGATATTTAAAACAGGCATTTCTCAACGAGGAAAGCGCTTTCAGTTTAAGCGGTAGGAGAAAGCTGCAGCCGGCAGGCTGTCAGCACCGGCTCCGCTGGCAGCACGCTGGAGGAGGGCAGCAGCCACCCATGCACCCTGGGGCTGTTCCCTGCCCTTTACCCAGGACTCTCCTGTCTTCTTTTTTTTTTTTAAGAAAAATTTCAAATGTATCTACTGGACAAGTTCATTTGCAGAGTCATTTCAATAGTTTTCTTTTGAATCACTCAATATCCACCTATCATAGGTCCTCGAGTCACTGGCATTCCCGAAGCGCCTCTGCAGAAGGAAGCCAATGGCTCATAATCTTATTATCACGCAGGGGTTTTAAGCCCAAGGCAGAATGATGCGCAATGCTTGGAGAGTGCCCGAGCGCTTCCAACTCACTTACTGCTGGAAAGAAAAAGGCAGCGAGAGCAAAGAGGACAGGGACTGACAGCTAAATCAGCATTTTTTTTGCACATCCAGTTGTTTATAGGTTAAGATTCCGATGTCTAGATTTAACAAGACAATAAATTGTCTTCACAACACCTAGACCTACAAGCACTTAAAAACGTTCTTCCGCTATTGTCTTTCTGCTCCATTAACTTTGGTACTGAAGTACCAGAGCGGTATCTGGCATTTCTCAGAGCGTGCCATTTCCTTAGCGCAGATTTCCTGAGGGCTAAGCAAACTCAGTATGTATGCACAAGGAAAAAATATAATATAAAATACATAAATTATGCAACAGTATTAAGGTATCTGGTATGGAGGCCTCGTGGTCTAGTCGAATATTGTGTGTGTGTGCAGAATTGTAAATGACTGCTTATGAAATATTTGCACCGTGCAGGACGTGCAGTGGAGCTGATACATGGCACCCTAATTTTATAACAGATACTTTAGGAATATTATATAAAAATTAAGAATAGGTCTTGTCAAAGAAACTGCTGTTTCTTGCTTTTTTAATATCAAATTCTAAATTATGCATTAGGAAGGGGCCATTCAGTTTTTTTGAATGTTTATCAATAATGGCTAGCACACATTTTAAACTGTATTTTCCGTCCCCTGTGAAGCGATATTCCTTCCATGAACCCAGCAGAGCAAAGCTGAGTGCTGCCGGCTCTGTCAGGTGAGAGCCCCAGTCCTCTGCGGGAAGGAGGATGGGTGCCCTCCCCGAGAAGGAGGAGAAGCGACCCTTCCTTGGGAATGCAGCTGGCGTTTGTAGCCCTGCGGCATCACTAAATACTGGCGATTAAGGCAATGCAGCTGTTGGTATTAGGACAAGAAGCAAAAGGTGCTTGAGCTGTGTGTTGAGCAGGGTAATAGAAAAAGGGAGGAAATTCAGGATATGGAGATAAAGGTGGCAGTGCTTCCTAGGGGGTAAGTATTTGTGATGGTTATACCTGTGATATTGTAATGCTGGATATACTGACCGGCTGCTTCAGAAATGAGAAAAACTGCATTCGTACTAGTCACTGTATGAAACAGGTATTTTTGTGCACTGTGGTTTTGCACGTGCGTGTGCTTGTGTGTACGTATGGTCTGAGTACACACACGCTCCGTGGATCATTCCCAAAGAGTTTCAGCAGCTCTCGTTAGAGCCCCCAGTTCCCCTGAGCTCGCGGGAAAGCCCCGCGCGCTCTCGTCCCAGACCTCAGCGTGCAGCTTAGGGGGTAAAGCCGCCCCCGCAGAAGCCCTGCCTGGGGAAGCATCTGCAGGGAAGACGCGCCCGCAGGGTTGAGCGTTGAGCGCTCGGGCACCGCATCCCCGGGATCCAGCCAGGCAAGCTTAGGGCATTCAGATTTTGGCCTCCAGGTGGATTCCCAAAGCTTAACCCGGTGCTAAGCCTGCAGTTACCGTGCATCATTTTTTTCGCTTTCCTTTCCAAATCTCCCAAGTCGAAAGTACCGTCCTATTTTTAGCTCCTCACATAAGGCAGTTCATGTGTTGTCCAGCTGCAGGCCAGTATTAAAAAAAAAAATTCTGTCTTGAGCTTTAGTGGGAGTGAGCTGAAGTCTGCTGCTTTTTGATTTTCAGAAGGGGCAAAACCACATAAATTTGAAGTTCCAGGGAGCCAGCACAACGTCGCTACCTCGCCTCGCAGCGTTTAACTGCTGCTCCATGCGCGCAGCCTGCCCGGCTCTCCCCCCTTGCATACCATCAAAAGTCGGTTAAAGAGAAATCAATTATCATCACTTAGAGCTTTTCATTCACTTATGCCACAGGGAATGGCTGAAGCAGAGTAAATGACTATGTTCCTATAAACGTCAATGGGAAATTATATTTATGCACTCTTTGGATGCACATTTGTATTTTAGGATTTGATAATCTCATTACTGAGACCGTAAGACTGAACAACTTTGGTAGAAAGATGGAAGAGACAGACGTGTTTGTGAGATTTTTTTTGTTTCTGAACTCGTCTCTTGCTATGCTTTTGGCAGCTGGTACCGCTGCTGTGGTGCCTCAATGTACAAGCGTTGCCATTTTTTCTTATTAGCAAGGAGAATTTTGTGACTAAAGGAACAAGGTATTATCAAATAATATATTTGAGGAAATATGTTGAGGGTTTTCCCCAATTTGCATGAAATGAAAAATATAAATTTGCAATGCACTAATTAAAAGAAGAACAAAATACTTTATCGTCTCAAAGGGGAGGTTTGCTAATTTATTTTAAAAATTAAATTAATTTTGCTATAAAGTGTGGATTTATCAATTAGTATAAAATACTTTGTATAGTTCCTTCTTGGAGCGGGGTGTAAGGTCATGTTTATATTCATCCTGAGCATCATCCCAGCATAGGACTTAATTTTGTCCCTATGTTGGGACATGCATTAGTTTGGCTTTTCTTTTCTTTGTTACTGACAGAGGCTCCAAGAACGCTTAAGGAAACGATGCCTGGAGCCTTCCCAGGGAAAGTCTGGAGGAGGCCAGGAGAAACGTCTCCCCAGGTTATTCCAACAGCGAGCGATGCTGCCGTGCCCATTCTCTCCCTCGCTTTCCCTCTTTCGCACTCTCGTCCATCTGTCACGAGCTTTCCGTCGCACGCAGTTGGTGTGGAATGAGTCCACAGACCCGATTCCCAAGGCGGTGCCCAAAAAGCTTATCTAAACCTACAAACATTTTAGACATGAATGTAAAAGTTTGGAGAGTGGAAATAGGGAATAAATCTGAATTAGCAAACAGCGATCTTGACTGCTGTTACCTATAGTATTATGGGTACACAGACACCACGGATTATATATTTTCTTAGGAACGTATATGTAATTATTATGTGCACACTGTATATTTTCTTACCTGTATATTGCTTTACCTCCCGTACCTGGATACACAGACGAAGCTCTGCTGAGCCCATGGCGTTTGCCGTCACCAGCACATCTCATCCTCACGTCATGCTCGTGCTGTTCCTCAAACCTCCACCAGCTTGGCAAAGCCCATTACTGGGGCGAACAGAGACGGGCACGGAGACGCAAGCTGCTGCCTGGGGCTGGGCTGGCTATGGCGAGTGCCGGCGGACCTCCCCGCGTGGGCTGGCAAGCGGTTTCAAAGACAAATTGCGCAACCGGTTGTCACGTGTGGTGTTCTGCTCGCTTCTCGTTAGCATCCCCTGCCCGACGGGAGGAAAGTGATGGTAGCCTCGGTGGTTTCACTGAGTTGCCCAATTGTCATGACCGTAAGCTGGGCTTAATAGTGAGAAAACGCTCATGGCTTTGGGGTTATCTCCATTCATCACCTGGTGATGCCCACAGTCCGTGAGCGTTATGAATAGACCTATTGGCTTGGGGGGAGGACTCTACATGGTGACAATGCTTGGGTCAAGAGAGCCCTTCCCCCCAGGGAGACGCACGTGTCTATTCCTGGTGTGGGTCTCTGAGGGATGAAACAGTCAGAGAAGTCTCAGCCAGTGGATGTATAGCTAGTTAATGTCTATAGTCAAAACATATATAGCTGTGAAATGGGAGAACCCTATTTCCCTGCCTTGCTCATAAAGATGGGCAGCCGGGTGGGAGTGACAAGATGCCTGACCGTCCCCAGCCGTAGCCGAGTGACGGTGTTAAAGCCCATCGCTCTCCCTCAGGCAGGGGCGGGCGGGCGGCGAGCGCATCGCCTGCCGGGTCTCGGACCACATCCCCAGCGGCAAAACTCGCGAGTGCCCCAACAGCGGAGGCGGTTGGGATAGACCACCCCTTCTCTGCCTGTGGCTTTGGGACCAACTCTGTCCACAAACCGGCTCCACCCCCCCCCAAGCCGCCCCCCTTTGGGCTCCAACGCTGCAAGAAGCAGCTCGACGCTGCGCCCAGGCGGTGCCCAGCGAGCTGCAGTGGGGTGGGGGGGTCATACACAGCCCAACACAGCAGCGAGGGCCTTCCAGCCCCTGATGGGTGATGCACAGATGTTTGTCTTGGGAATAATAATTCAAGTGCATTTTTGCAGCAATCAGAGAGTGCTTGGAAGTGGTGTAAACAGATTAACAAAACCCGTATTGCGCTCAGGCTAAATAGTACTTACAACCGTACAAAAATTAGGCTGCCATAAAAGGATGAGTTCGCTCTCTCTCTCTCCCCCTCTCTTTCTTACTCTTTCGCTTTTAAAAAATTTTTTTTTTCCTTTTCATGAAGGGGAAATGTGAGAAGCGCAACTGTAAATCACCTCGGATCCATGGAATTGGTAATTCTGTTATCACACATGAATACCGAACTGCCCTTCCTGCGCCCCCATGCACTGCCGCTCGGTCACAGGGCGGCTGCTGCGAGTGGCAGCCCGTTCAGGAGCAGCCCGTCGCTGACATCTAATATTTTTTTTAAATACATGGATGCAGCTGCCTTCAGTGGCGACCTGATCCATAAATCCTGTCCGTGCTGGGGTTCATAGCTCAAGCCGCCGGCGGGGCCCAGGCTGCTGCCGGGCTGCCTGGGTGCGGAGCTCCCCCTCTTCCCTGGCAATGCCCCCCGCCTCCCTCCTTGCTGTGGGCAGAATAAAGCCCTCACACCTCATTTAAAGGTGTTTAAATTCTTCTCCTCATTTGCCCCAACACAGGATGAGAATGTATTTCCTTTCGGGCTATCACACTAGGGATGCTTCTCTTTCTTTCTTGCCCTTCCTCTCTGGCAGATATTTTTCCTACGTAGGTATTTAAAACCTACCCGCAATTTCATTTTCGTTATCTCCAAGTAAGCACCGCAAATTCACGTTGTTTCAACCACGGCTGAGGAAATAAATTCAAATGCATTCTGCGTCTGGTGACACGGGATGATTGATACAGCCCCGTGCTGTCGTGTCTCTTTGTTCCGCCACAGGCAGTAATTCGATTACACCAAGCGCAGCGCCGACACCTCGCTTTGCAGCGCTCCCGACACCGGCAGCAGCGGGACGGCTCCTCGATTCCCCAGGGATGCCCTGCCCAAGCCGGGATGTCTGCTAGCTGATACCGGTATTCCTGGGTGACTCCAGTTATGCTGTATCGGGGGGATGTGGAAATAGAAACAAGAATAAAACTCCGAATGGAAACCAGGCGCGTGAGCACGCAAAGAAATCTCCAACTTTTACTGTCTCATCACTTCTAACAGTATGGAAAAAATATATCTCTATTAGCCTACAGGGGCAAGCGTACGGTGGACCAGCAATATAAGGTCGGGACTCAGAGCAAGGCAAGCAGTTAACTGGGAAAAACAAAACATGATTATGCTCTAGTAACCTTCATTCAGCAGCCTCTTGAGGGGAAGGAGTTAAAAACTCAGCTATCGTCACACATCTTTTGTCATCCTTTTATTATTTTCTTAGCACAGAACATATTTTGCCCACCCTGAGTGGTGATACCCAGCCACTAACGGGGCGATTTATGGTGAAAACCGAAGAGGAAGGTCTGCTCTAACGGGGAGAGATCTGATAGCCTCTACTGATTTCTGGAGCTTTAATTCCTGGGGCCGGATGGGGGAAATAACAATAAAAATTCCTACTTCTCTGTGCAGAGAGAGAGCGAGCTCCCCAGGCTCTGTGCTACAGAGGAAATGGCATTTCATAAATTAATGTAAAGTTCAAAAATTCGGCAGGACATTGGCATATCAGGGCTGCCTGAATTATAGAGCCCATCGGTTTTCAGCACGTACCTTGGGCTCTGCTCTTCGCTGTCCTTCAGGAAGGAGCCTGCGGACTCCCGACTCGGCGTTTCTGGGGCTGGGCTCAGCCAGGCTGCCTCCAAAGACCCTGAAAGCTCAGCTCAACTGAACTGAAGTTTTATTTTTTTGCTGTTTTCAAGAGCAATCGAGAGATTGGCCTTTTGCACACACTAAATGTGAAATCAGAAGCCCTTAAACAGCTTGAATACGTAGTCATTTATTAAAGTAATAAAAAGTGGACTGGACAAAAGACAAACACATTTAAACCGAACAATTTTTGGAAGTTTAATATAGCTTTAGATAAAACTGAGCTTGCAGTATTAATGAATACAAGAGTTCGTTATTTTGTATAATTCAGATAAACTTGTACATTTATACAGTTATAGACTGCATGCCAGAAAATGCATTTAGTTTATTCTAATTTGAATATGTACAATTTACAATATAATTCAAGCATAAATTCAGCAGTAGAGAACACAGACCGGCTGTGCAATCAAACAATTACTTTTTCTTAGCGTAAGCGTTAGGGCTGGGCTAAAATGTTAATTAGGAAATAAAAAAATGGCCACACCAATAAAAATGAAATATCAACCAGAAATAACTTCCTAAAATGAATAACTAAAGAAAGTTATCATCCATGTTTGTACTTTCACTCTTATTAATGAAAGACGCACATATTGTCCCTTAACATTCGTAATGCATTGCAATACAAGCCACAAGCCTCAGAAATCTTGCGTCCAGCAAGGACAGGTGCATAATTTGATTTTAAAAAATCAAACTTTTCAGTTAATCATAACTTAACATTTTCTATGGCATTAATTTAATAAAAGTGAGGATGCTTTCCCAGTGTTTCACATACTTTCAGATTTTTTTATACAGGCTACTGACTAAGCTGCAGCCGCTCAGATTGCCAGTATATTTTACAGCTATGGCACTTCTCCCTGTCACCTATTTTAAGTTCAATGTGCAGAACACATCCACACTGCTCCTACTTAGCTCAATCTTGTACACAGATTCAACCCAAAGTTTCCCAAAGGAAAAGGCCACTCGGCTCCCCCGAAGGCAGGGCTCTGCCGCCGCTGCGCAGCCGCCCTGCCAGGGCACGGGAAGCCGGGAGCCTTCCCCACGGTTTTCGGGAGGGAGGATGCTGGTGGCCCCGGGGCATGGCTGGTGAAACACCATTGCTCTTAGTCTGGGGACACGTCACATTTACTTTTCCATAAAGAAAAGTCAACCGGACCATGAGCCATCCCCCAAGCTAGGTGCTTCAGGTGGTGGGAGACCTGGGCAGAGATGGGCAGCCCCCAGGTGGGACCCCGATGTCCCGGGGGGGGACACCCCCACCTTGCAGCTGTGCTTTCATACCAGAGCCACAAAACTGGGGGGCCCCAGCACCACGGCAGCGTCACCGAACGGCAGCGGGTTGGCTGGGTCACGCTCCGGCAGCATCCCGGGAAGGAGGCAGCGGTCCTCCACCCACCCTGAATAAACCAAAGGAGTTTTTGAGGAGAGGTCGAGCTGCTGGAGACCCTTCTTTCAAAACCAGACCGATCTGCTCAAGCCTGCTGGCAGGACTCATCGCTCGGCTGTGCCGCTGGCTGAGTGTTTACCATTCCGATTAATGTTCTTGGCTCTCTGGCTTGGACTTGGTGGTGTTTTTACTGCTGACACCTGGCGATTGTACATGGCTATTTTTGCTGTCAGTCGAGGACTGGCAGAAGAGTTACGTGTGGTACAAAAATCAGCGGTATTTTACAAGGCAACCTGAGGAAGTGTTAGCGAACAGGGGGAAAGAAATCCAGGTTTTACCTTGCCACATCAGCGATCTGCTCACGGCGCGTGTAGAGCACAGGATCAGCACACGGGGAGCAACGCACGCCCTTCCCTTCAACAATAACGTGCAGAGAATTGAAGTACAGCCAAAGGTGTAAAAAGCATGCAGTGCCACTCAAAAATCATGACAAATGATGAAAAGAAAGTTTGGTAGTTAGTATAAAGTCCTCGGGTGTACAACTGACGGGTCATACACTGCAACTTCCAGGGAAAGCACGGAGCCACAGCGGTGTCTGAGCCAACTCTCCTGCAGTGCTGAGTTTCTGAGTTCTTATTCCATGCCAACATTTATAACAGAAACAATTTTTTCCTCAAAGATCATCAGATCTGTTGTTATTAGTTATGTAGCAAGCGTCAGCATTCGTGCAGGATGGTCCAGAGCCCGCGAGTCAGAAGTGCCCGTCCACGATTGCAGCTCTGTGTGCACCTCCTGACCCACGCGTGTCCGTGTCTGGCACCACCTGGCTGTGGTCTCAAGGGTTTTACATACAGACGATGTCACGCAGAGCCCTTTTCCCGGCCGCTGCTGGCGGTGGCTTTCGTACCCGGCTCTGTGACGGTGCCACCCACCGCTCCATCTCGCCCAGACCTCCTCCTCCAAGAAGGAACCCCCGGGAAGCCATCACGACCTGGCCCCCAAACACAGACCACAGATCACGGGTGTCCCTGGGCACCGCAACAGCCGACCTCCAGCATTTCGGGGAGGGTCTGGGGCGGCGCGGGGTGCTCCAGCACCGCAAGCCACGATGACGGGGGCATCCGCACAACACCCAACCCTCCTGGCTCGACCCCGCCGGAGCAAAACAAGATGGAAAAGGAAACCCAAACACAAGCACAGAAGGATATCAAACCGAACATTTATACAAAGTATTACTCATTTTGAAACCCACAGGGTCAACTTCAGTTAAGAACATGTTTAAACATTATTTTCACCATAGAGAAAGCAGTAAGGAGCGACGCCACCGGCAGCGCAACCAGCGGCCGGGGAGCCGTGTGCCTGCCCGGGCTTGGGACTTGCCGTGACTCCGCACGGCTCCGGCTGCGAGACCACAGCTCACGCAACCATCGCCTGCATCGCTGCTGGCCCAGCTGGGCCATCAAAGCAAGAGGGAGCGAAATCCGGGCACCGCGGAATTAGGGGGGATCGTGACTCTGCCTTTGGGGTGCAGTTCGTCCAGAATAAATGCCTGCTTGGCTTCATGGAGACATTCAGCTATTTTCATGTTTAGCTATTGAATCAACGTGAGAAATCAAGCACGTCCTGCTTATTTAAAGTGGTTTTCTTGCACATATACTATAAATCACAAAGATTTAAAAAAATTTTTACTAATCGTATCTAAAGTGTGAATTTTATTCATTTATTTATTGTTTTGCCTAGGCTTCTTAATACAAGTTTCTTCTCTAAACAATGCCTTATGAAATACATTCTAATTTTTTTTTCCGGTAGCCTAGACGCAAGAAAAGAAACCCCAAGAAAATGTTAAAGCAAAATAGAAACCAGCAGTTAATTTAAGGCTAGCAGATTTGGTGTTAGGAATTAACTAATACACCTCCTTTTAAGAAAAAAGACATGCACCATAACTACTTTGTTGAACAAAACATCACGATCCACATCAGAAAAAAAACCCCAAAGCATTTTCAAATCAAATTATAACTTACCCTGAAAGTTACCCACTCGCATGTTTTACCTACTACTTACTCGTAAGAAATACAGGGGAAAGGAATGCCCCTTTCCATATTTTTCAGAATATACAGTATAAATATAGTAGGAGTCATGCCATAAAACTATATGCAAAAATTGCACACTATTATTGCATGCGTGTTGTGATACTACATGCCAACGAACATCAGCTCGCCGATCGTCCCGTCGTTGTTCGTACTTACAGCGCAGCCACCGCGACCGAGGGGATGCTCCTGCCTCCCGGCGCGCCGGGGACCACAGAGTTCAGCACACATACGGCTGGTGGAGGGCCTGCTCTCCTGCCCACGCTGCCCTTGCCAGTAGGAGTTCAAGCTCTAAACGACAGCCAGAAGTCCCGTCGGGTTATGTAAACCGATCCGAATTCATTTTTCGCAGTTTGGGTGGAAGGTTCCCTTCCATCCTGCCGCCGCCTGACAGCTTCTGCAGCTTGGGCGGCAGGTCGGCCACCGACTGGCTGATGGGATCCGACATCATCTTTGTGGTCTTAGACACCAGTTTCTCCTCCGAATTCCCGGGGACCGAGCTGATCCGCTGGAGTTTCATGGGTAAATCCCCCATGCTGTAGGCCTTCTCAGAGGTGGTGGAACTCATCCTGAGGAGTTTTTTGGGGAAGTCTTCCCTCCCAGTTATTTTCTGCAGTTTTGAAGGTAGTTTTGTGCCAACTTCGTCGAGACCATCCAGGCACTCCACCGAGTTATTCCTTTCCTTGCTGTTGCTCACAGCGGGCGCTATCAAGGGAGAGGACATGAGCAGCATCTCCTCCTGCTCCTTCACGCTGTACGGCGGGGTGGGGACCTCAAACGTCGCGTGGAACTGGGAGTAATCGACTTTAAAGAACCCCTCTTCCAAGGAGATAACAGGGAAGAAACGATGACCCCAGAGCACCTCGTCCTCGGTATAGGATGTCCTGGCTTGGCATGTCATCCCTGCAATGAGCAAGGGAGAAAAACTTTCACCACTTATGGACAATCGGGGATGCACACAGATCTTGGGTTTTTTTTGAACATTTCAATGAAACATATTTTATGTTTTTAGATGTATAAAAGAAAAGGCATTGGCATGCCTACCATTTACATACAGTAGCTATTAAATTGTCATCCTCAAGGTGAAAGGAGCCAACAATAGAGGAAGGAGTGTAACTGCATAATTCACATCTACTAGTATGGACACTTTTGAAGGTGCTGCTGACAAAGGGAAATACAGGGCTAACTGATAACCCCGGTACTAAATTAGCAAGAGCTGCTAATTGTAATGTAAAGTTGGACTTGTCAGGATCTTAAAGTATCACTAAGTTAGTCCGTATTTTCATCATATTGACGAATGCATACAAAACCAGACCCTACACTTTATGCATCGTATGCACAAACCAAGCCCGTGTTAGTGCATTCCAACCCACCAGCGAGCAGTAGGTATGTTCTATGAAATACATTTATTCTTCTTTAAGGGCTTCACCAGCAATCTGCTCACAGATCCATCGCTGCCAGGCTGAGATCCAAGCCTCAAAAAATTAGCAGGGAAGAAGAAATATGACTAAGAGGCACAACACTGCCCTTCCTCTTCCTCCACCGCCGCCCACCGTGGAGAAAAGTCCTCCTCCAGAGCACCCAGACTTGGCCATCCCGGTGACCCATCCGACCTCAGAAATCAGAGGGAAATTGTGACCGTGGATCGCTGGAGGAAAATCTAAAAGATCCCGCTGCTTCTTTTTTTTATTTTTTAAAATGGTATCTGTAGCAATCTGTAAACAGAATTACCCTGCCATTTTATCCTAGTATAGCAAACTGGAAATATGACATTTGGTTTTCAGGAAGCTAAATCTACCTCTGCAAACACATCCTCTGCCTAGCTGGCAAGAATGCCTTTAAGTCAGGAGAAAATTAGAGGAAACTTTGGAAGGCACAGGAAAAACGATAGCAGGGCTGTAGCGAGGGGGATTGAGGGATGGATATGTGCCTGGTGACATACAGCCAGAAAAATAAAATCTTATTACACTTTATGTTACTGCTAATGGAATCCAAGTTTTAGTTTTGCATAGCTATTTCTACTGCTAATACGTCTGAGTGTATCACAAGACATAAAACTCAGTTTTCTGTTTTATCTCTTAGCAGAAAAATATGAACCCAGGGGTGTTTTTTTTGCACTGAACACCGCTCCCACCGCCCGTGAAGGTGCCTCACCTGAGCTCACACACCTGCAGGAGCATACCCTGAGACCAAACCATCCTACCTCCTTCCCACAGCCTCAGATAGGACACTATTTTATACCTTACGACGCATTTTCACCTGGTCACCATGTGTTTCAGTTCTGTTTACTAAGTGAAGTGAAAGCAATCACATACCTAATGGGTTTAGAAAAAAATGCAATTTTTAGAAAAATGGTAATTAGAGTGAGCACTTCTTCCATCTGTGTCCTTTACTCTGCAGCTGTTCATTAGCTGTACCTTCGCCGCAAAAGCCCAGACCTTTCCCCCTCTGCTTCTTCAGACCTGACTTCCGAGGGAGACCTCATTAGCGAATGAACGCAACTAATAATGCATGCAAATGGCGGGAGCCGCACTTGGAATTGGGTCTACGGCGCCTGTGGAGCAGATGGCTGGTTAACTCCAGTGACCTACGCTTTTGATAACAAATTGCTTAAAATGCAAATCTCTCTGTATAGAAAAGTTGATAATTGTCGACTTCGCTGCGCCGCTGGCTTTGCTGAGGGGGTTGGAGCCGCACCTCTGGCGTGATCCCGTGGGAACACCGCCGGGGCGGCCACCCCGGCCACAGCCACGCTGCTCTGCAGAGAGCTGATTGCTGCGGGGAAATGACTTGCACGGCTTCTTCTTTGTGTTGGCAGCACTAAAAGAAAGAATTAAGCTTTATTGTAAACGGTGCGCTATCAAAGTGCTATGGGGGGTGTAGCAAGGGGCGTGGGGGGAATGCGTGGGGGTCAGCAACGCTGCCAGGGCTCGGGGAAGGGGACCAGTGCACAGGACCAGCTGGCACCTGCATCCGCATCCCCATCCGCAGCCGCAAGAGATGCCGTGGCCGATGCTGCACGCCCAGGGCAATGCTGGGGCACGGGACCCGCCGCCTGCCCGGTTAGGCTCTCCCATCCCCGCCAGCCGCCGTGCTATTTCTACCCCCCAGTCCATCATCCTGCCATCTACCAAACCTGCTGCTGCCAGAAGGCTTTCAAAGGAGGAATTTTATACCTGCTTACTATCGAAAAATGTATTAGCTGAATCAGATCAGCTCCACATTTTGTTGCATTGATGTAACCCTTTGTAAGCTCACCTGAGAGAGAGAAACATTTGCAGGTATGTAATTTTTCATTAAAATCAATTTATCTTATTCACTAACAAACCCGAGGGTGCAAATTACTTGATAGCCTCTCAGGATGAACAGCAGCGACTAATACGCTTGTCTTTATAGGGAATACCTGTCACGCTAAGCAGATGACGCTAAGAGCTGCTAACGTGCTCTGATAAGCCCTTGGACAAGAAATCAATGCTCAGGTTTTCTTCCAGCTCCGCTGCGTTTCCCGGCTCTTCCTTCCCTTTCCGTTTTCTCAGCAAAGCCTCAGACTCCCAGCTACGAGCTTTGCAATGCCTTTCTGCTATTACACGCTTCGAGCAGCCAGCTAACAACGGCCCCGGCTGTAACCATCTCCTTTGTACTGTTACAGCAGTAACGGAGTTGCAGAAGGCACTTGATGACCAGAGCCATTATCCACGTCCTTGCGCAGAACAAGCGGCAGCTCTTCACAAGTGTCCTAACGCACGGCCCGTGCTCGCTCCTTTGGGAGAATTAAAGCTGGAAACGGCGCTCGGGAGAGGCACGGTCCTCGGGGCTGCCAGCCAGGACAGTTAACAGTGTGTACATCCCGCACCGGGAGCACCTCATCTCGCTCAGGGCATCCAAAAGCCGTTACGCTGCTTCCCACAGCAAGGGTAAAACTAACCACAGCCGAGGCAGGTTCATCCTTCATAGAATCATAGAATCATAGAATCATTAAGGTTGGAAGAGACCTCCAAGATCATCGAGTCCAACCGTCAACCCAACACCCCCATGCCCACTAAACCATGTCCCTAAGCGCCTCATCTACCCGTCTTTTAAATACTTCCAGGGATGGGGACTCAACCACTTCCCTGGGCAGCCTCTTCCAATGTTTAACTACTCTTTCAGTAAAGAAATTTTTCCTCACATCCAATCTAAACCTCCCCTGGCGCAACTTGAGGCCATTTCCTCTCATCCTATCACCAGTTACTTGGGAGAAGAGACCGACCCCCACCTCGCTACAGCCTCCTTTCAGGGAGTTGTAGAGAGCGATGAGGTCTCCCCTCAGCCTCCTTTTCTCCAGGCTAAACAACCCCAGCTCCCTCAGCCGCTCCTCAGCAGACTTGTTCTCCAGACCCCTCACCAGCCTCGTTGTCCTTCTCTGGACACGCTCCAGCACCTCGACGTCCTTCTTGTAGTGAGGGGCCCAAAACTGAACACAGTATTCGAGGTGCGGCATCACCTCGAATCACCTTCGCCCACAGCATCAGCGTGGCCGGGGGAAACACAGGGCCCGCAGCTCGGCTCTCCCCTTACTTGCACCACGAGCTGCATCTTGAACAGGCTGCCTGCACAGGAAAGCACCAAACCAAAATCAGCCGGTATTTCCACGTTTTCCTATAGAAAAAGCAGGACCACCTGGGTGCAACCCGCCGCTGACAGCCCTTCTTGATGACTACCTCAGGATTACTTTCCATTAATTTACGCTCAGGTAAATACAGGCCTCTTATTTTAATGCAAATGTAGTTTCTTTCTGACCTTTAAAAAATAAGATGCATAAAGCAGCAGGAGGCCGGCAGCCGCGCTGGGACACGCCAAGGCGCAGGCAGGCGCAGGGTCGGGCTGCTGACGGACACCTACCAGGGGACTGCACGCTGCGGTGGGCATGGGCTCACGCCCAACAGCGTCTAACAGATCAGGCCATTAACGTCCGGCTAGTAAGTTTTCCTCTCCTTCTGTTGGTATGAAAGGCTTTTCGGGTTTTTGCGCTGTTTTTTTCCCCTAAGAAGTTATTCATCAGCAGGGTACGCAGCCAGCAGATCCTTCGATGCCTTCATCATGTTAATGGGCCTGTTAAAATTTTACCAAGATGTCTATATTATTAATATTCATTTGCAGTATAAATTTTAAACTCTCGTTTGGAAGCAAACACGCCGTATGCAGTGCATATAATTAAAAAGCCATCCATTTGTCAAAGTAAAAGGTTTCGATGCATTTTGTTCATCGCTCCTAACACACGCTTCCATCACGAAGTGCTCTCCAGAGCTGTTAACGGCCGGTGATTGCAATGCACATTAGCAAAGCTCTGCCTGCACACAAATCGCAACAACGCACCTGAAAGAGAGGTACCCTTACGCATATATTCCAGCATAAAGCCCAAACCAAATGTCCAGTACAAACCTTCTCTATTACTTCAAAAACAGAGGCTGCAAAAACATTGCTCCCTATGTCCAAGGGAAGAGATTTTCATGCATAAGCACTGCTCCTAAGGGGGCAAGCAATGCTATTTTGTCTGAATACCCCGTACTTCCACAAAGCTCACCCCTGTGTATTTGGGACCACCCCTACCCAGATCATCTCTCGCTGTTTCCAGGAATTATATTCCTTCTGCAGAAACCAGGAGCTGACTCTGTTTTCAAAGTATTATGAATAATGAGCTTAAAGGAAGGCAAGGGCAAACTTTTGGGACTCATCTCCTCATGGGCAGAGGCTGAAATGGTGTTAGAGTGAGTTTAGTATTAGGCATCATTAGAAATTTTGCTGCTGATTAAATTCAATCATTTACACCCACCCGTAGTGATCTGGCATCCCTCTGTAGAGTCTGGCACATAATGCCACAGTCCGTAACACAGGAAAATCCCAGCCACGCATGGGATTAATTTTCCATTAACTTCCTTAAAGTACAGCAGAGCAGCTCTGGAGGATGAGCACGGGTTAAACCAATGTATTTCTTTCCTCAAGTTTGATATGAAAGTATCTTTTATTTTTTTTAAATAATCATGCCTTCTCCTTTCAGCATTCGCTCTATCTGAAGCAAGTGCTATCACTGGAGAAAAATGCATCTATATCTGTCGCATCATAAGTTATTAATTACAAGTTGTTATTTCTAATGAGGTAGAACTCTTGGTTTTAGAGCCCTAGCCGAGCTGAAAAAGTGGATGCAATTATCCCACCCTCAGCCAAGCAGCAGACTATTTAAGCTTTTTTTTTTTTCTGTCTCTGTCTCCGGCAGGTTTAGACTGAGTATTCCATTTTCAGGAAACCAGCGAGAAACAGGGCTGTGCAAATGCTTAGACACAGCTGACAGGGACCGGAGCTCCCCAGCACGCTCGCTCAATAAACACGTAATGCAGAGGAGGTTTGGGGCCCTTGGGATGATGCTGGGGACGGAATGATGATAGCTTCTAGCTTTGCTACAGGATAAGGCCAGTTCCCCAGGCAGGCGAAGGCATCCCAAAGGACAAAGGTTGTTACCACCAAACCCACCGAAAGTCCAGCATCATCCTGCATCGCCCAAAGTCCTGTCCCGTGTATGTTGGCCCTAATGTCCCCATCGCTGCAGGTATCTGACACAGCTGGACGTGGACAACCTGTCCTTTGTCACGAGCATGCTTGCCTTCGGTCCCCACACTGGCTCGGTAAACCTGAGCTCAGTCATTACTGTGGTTAGTGCTGGCTTTAGACAGCTTAGGCGCGTCCTGAAGTACCCAGGAACACGGTCCCTCTGGAAGCGGCCAGAGAACGGCAAAAATACAAAGCATCCTACCGCTGTGACTCGCTGCCTCCCCGAATTAATAAGGGGGCAGATGGAGGACAAAAAAATCTGTAAATAAGTGCTTTGACCAATTCTATCCTATAATAACCCTCAAATTATTTCTAAGTTTCTAAAGCACCCAGATGGAGCTGGCTGTATTCAGGCAATTTCTAGAACTCGTAATATACTGCCTTGAAAAAAAATCACAGGCATGCTGTTATTTATATGGCCCTCTTACATTTTATTACAGAAGTTGGCTGATAGTTGGCAAATCATGGATCACTAATAAGCTTTTAACAGCCCCCCCCCCGAAAGTCTTCAGAAGCAATTTAGGCATACAAAGCTTATATGGCTCTTTTCTCTCTCCAAGGTAATGCCAGAAATTTCACCTTAAAACTTCTTGTGTTTCTGGGCTGCAATTTGCTGGCCAAGGGCTGGGTGCAGGGACACCAGGAGGTGTCCTTCTTAACATGGAAACATGGAAAAGTTAATCTTAACCAGCTGGGGAAAGAGATAATTATTTTGGCATTATGACGACTCAACAGCGCATCGTCCCAACGGCACCAAAAAGGGCATCTTGGCATCCCCCCCGCCAGGACTGGAGCAAAGAGAAATCCTCCAGCAGAAGTTACTGGCAAAAATGCACAAATAAGCTTACGCATTGTCAGATTTTTTTTCTTTTTTCTTATTAAGAGCTAGGGCCCTGCACGTTAAAACGCCTGGACCTGAGCCGGGTCCAAGAGGCTGCCTGTGCAGCCGGGTGGCTCTTCCCTTCACACGCTTTACTGTGCCTTTCGGGGGGTGTTTACCTCCCTTAAACCTGCAGTTTATCTGTAAAGCCTCAAAAATATGTGTTAAAAATTAATCAGCCAGCAATCTTAAATTAATTACTAAGAATTAAGCTAATTTACAACTGCAATCTAAGGCCCATGAAGGCAAGAGTAAAGCTTGATGTGAGGCTTGATATAAAAATTTACCACACTCATCCTGCACTCTTGCAGGACTAAGGGAAGGTTTACCGCTGTAGAAAAAAGGAGTTGCATGATTTCCACAGCAATCTCCCCTCTTCCAGGACTGTAGAGAAAATACGGGAAGAGAAGCTGGTTTTATCACATTTAGCTAAGTAATTGTGCGATGTCCTGATGTTAACATCTGGCCCCTGCGCCACCCTGTATCTGAAACGCCAACAGATGTCTGAGTTCCGTGATAAGCCAGAAAATGGGCGCCCAAATGGGAGGTCAGAACCAAAACTCGGAATGAAGGATGCTCTCAAGCTCTTCCTCTCAATGCTCATTGCCACATTATTTTTTAATGTAAGTTAAAATGACAAGCTGTACTATGCATGGCTGAGAAATGTACAGCCTGATGGAAGGGTTTCTAAGCAGACAGAAAGCGTGGTGTCTAAACTCTAACACTTCCCATCTATTTGGAAAGAACAGCTATTTTTAGCATTAACATTTTCCCATCATAATTTCAGAGGGTATTTTTTTATTAAACTGATGGTAGTTTGAAGTGCAATAAAACTTTCTGTCAATTTGTGGTTGCCAGCCTCTGCCGCTGTCTGCTGTCAACGTCTGCTTTAACGCACCGGTACTTTTGCAGCCTGATTTTCTTTAGTAGAAGGGAGACGGGCAGCCACCTCGCCATCTGTGCATTTAATGCTTCCGATTATTTTTAAAATAATGTTTCAAAAAAAACCCCAACCTTTTGTTAAAGAAAAAAAAATACGGCATTTCCTGAAATGCAAGAGACAAAGAGTGTCTTAAAGGTAACAACTGTAAAAAGGTGCTCTATGAACTCATGAAAATATAAGTATGTGAAATCCAAGCCCTGCCCGAGGCTGCTGGGGGGTGTTTCAGGTGGCGGGATGCAGGCAGTGACCGAGAGCCGCGGTGCAGCAGGCGCGGGGGGATTAGGGAAAGGCACGAAACACAACCTGCCCGCCCTGCCCCTGCCTCCCCTGCCCGGAGCAGGCGAGGACATCGCCCATCACCTTCACGGCCACAGCCCTCTCCGACGCCAGCGGTGGGTGTGCCACGGAGCTGGAGGAGAGAAGTGAGAGGAGGGTGAGGGCCCTGGTGGAGAAGAAGAAAATAGTTCAGATTTTGGCAATTGTGGATAGTCTCAGTTTTTTCTTTCTGTAATGAGCGAACAGATACGCTGCCCGTTTTGTTCCTCAAGCTCATCTCTGGTTTCTTAGATCATGACACAAATAGGTCCTGGGATGAGATACAAAGGAAAGCAGTGGCCCTGTGGATCAGCTCCACAAGAGCCGCGTCCCTTTTTCATAGCAGAAAGAAAAAGTGGGGAAAAACGTGGAGAGCCTGCCATTGCCCACGAGCCTGTGGTAGCAGCGGAGAAGACACCGGAGTGGAGGTCCACACGTGTCCTCGGGCACCCACTCAATACACACACAGCTGGGACAGACTGCTGTATGTGTCTGACATACAACGGGGCAGGGTAAAGTCCTCAAGTGAGAGCGAGGGCATCATTTCTCCTGAAATTTCAATCTGCAGCAGGCCTTTCTAGAACACTTAATGCTTAATCACCATCTACTACTGAGATCTAGAAATTGCCCCAACAAAAGGAGGTCAGAGATGAAACAAATGTATGCAAAAGGCAACCAAGGGAGCAGAGCAAACCAAGGAACGCAATGCACGCATTTCTGCAAGAGTCAGACATCAGTCTTATGCTAAACATTTTAATTTCTCATCGCAGTGAATAGCAAACCCAGGCTTCTGCTCCGCTACTCAATTTAGACGCGTTGTTTATGCTCTGGCACTATAAATACCTCCTGGTTTATTCAGACCGTGCTGTTCTCCCAGGAGCTATCTTGACACTTAAAAAATAGCGGTGACAGCCAAGGTATTTTTCTTGTCAGCCGGTCCTCTTCTCAGGGCAATTTTTAATCACTCATACACACATAGTTTTCTGACATCTTGCAGACAGCTCATCTTGATGCTTACCAGGACCACGGCTACCCATCATTAGCACAAATTATAGCAGGTTTCGAAAATGTCATAAAACCAGCACGTAAAAGCAAGGCACCACTGCACCGATTAATAGTGTTCCCATGTAAAGGAATGCAACAGGCTACTGTCAGGTGAGCTAACGTCCCCTCTTTTGTATTAGCCACTTACTAAAAAAAAGGGGAAAAAATAAAAGCACGGCAGCCTTCAGCGCTGCCCTTCTGCACTCAGCCCACAGACGTCTGCAGCAGTATTTTCCATTCTTTCGAAAAAACAGAGCCAGAAGCGCAGTTATCTGAACAAAACTGTCTAACGCGCATTTAATGCAGTGACAGAAATGTATGCTATCTGAGAATCTGGCCTGGTATTTTTATTATCTCTTTTTTTTTTAACCAAACCCCCCATATTATTCTGAAAGACTCTGATCCGTTCCCTTCTACCTACGTGCAGGAGTGCGTCAGGGCTGATTTCAGCCCCTTCAGCTCCTTTCTTTGAGCAGATTTTTTTTGCGGAGCCATCTGCCACATTCCCCTTTTTGCATCATTTCCCTCCTACCGGGATGTTATTGAATAAGCAGCAGCAGCACCAAAATGGAAGTATTTAATTCCCTGCTCCATGCAGCTCTCTGCTAGGATGCATCGAGGGCGCTGCCGGCGACGGGCGCGGGCAGGAGGAAGGGGATAGCGCGAGGAAAGGGGGACGGTAACGGGGAGAGACAACGCACCCGTTTTCACTGGGTGGGGATATTTACGGGATGCTCATACACAGAGCTGGCAATACATATAAAACGGTGCTCTGACATAAAATAGAGTTGCCCATCCGTGCCCTGACAAAGCGCAGCGGATGCTCTCCAGAGCTCCCCTCCAGCTTCAAGTATTCTGTAATTTGTACTGATAACACAGTCCCATGATAACTTTCCTCATGCTAATAGCTGATAATATTTTCAAAACCTTGGAGCAGACAGAGAAGGTTCACCGCCGGCGGCAAAGTGCACGAGAGCCCTCCCACTCCGGGGAGCAGAGCGGCCGGTGGCAGTGCCGGGGAAGGTCGGGATGCCCTCGTCCACCTCCTCAGCCCCAGTCCAGGCACCGCACGCCGCATAAACGGATGAAATTCTGCACGGCTTCGGACACGTTGCAACTGGCAAGGGGACATCTTCAATAATCCAGTTAATTCTTTCCCGCTCCGGTCTCCCCAAGTGATTGTAACGCAAAAGTGTTTTGTTTAACATTAGTCTACGCATAACGCCTATCATAGGAGAAATAATTTCTAAAAATAAAAATGAACACTTACCATAAAATGCACACTTCAACATAATGCGGTGCTGGAACTTCCCTAGCGTGATGACCATTTTTCCTCGGCCATAAGGAAAGGCAGTCCTCCCCGGGACCTCCCCCAGACCCCAGCTCCCGTGGCAGTGGCGGCAGCAGCACCGTC
>NW_008824058.1:1532757-1546039 GCF_000699105.1 Pygoscelis adeliae
CCACGGGCACGCCGGAGGACGGGGATGAAATCACCACTCTTCTTTTATTATTTCATGCCTGCTCCATCAATAGCAAGCTTTAATTTTAAAAGCAAGAAGTTCTCAATTATCCTTAACTAATATCAAAATAACTTTCTTCCCTTGTTTAGTATCAGAAGTGATTTCCCTTAACCTCCAAGCTGCCTGACTCACCTCCTCTCCCTGACTGCTTAAAAAAAAGCCAGGGGTAGCTGCCTCTGTGCTGGATTTCTCTTCGAATTGCAACTACAGCTCTTCAGTAAGAATTAAAAAGCTGGGTTCTGCAATTAATGGAGTTTTGGCTCCAAAGTGCAGCCAAAAATGTAGTGTTTTTATTTGTAGCACAACGTAACTGGCCATTGGGGATGCTGGAGAAGAGACACGGGAAGAAAGGATTGTTTTGTTAAGTCAGAAGAAAATTGTTTGGGGTCAGAGAATGCCTGTGGAACATACGGCTAGAGTCAAACGTGAGAGAAGTCTGCCAATCAGTCAGCTAGAAGGTGGGGGGGAGACATTTAAAATAAATTATCCCCTTTGAATGAGAACATTTTAATTATGAGGCAAGAAACACAAACCCAAACCCCAACCCTTCCCTTTGAATACACAATTTCTCCAGCAGCCCTGTGCTTCTCCAAACACCCACCCAGCCATATGCCGCTGAGCACCAAAATAGAGCACTTCAATCTTCAGGGCTTTGGCAGGCCTAAAAAAAACCTGGAGAAGCATTTCACGTTAGAGACTGCCTTCCTGGGATGGAAAAGCTATTTCTCTTCTTATTGAAAAGTACCTTTTGCTGGTGCTATACAATACGGCCACATAGCCGGTGCATTTTCGGGCCCCAAGTGAGGTGGATGTCTCCTAACTGCTGCCTGCAGAGAGAGGAGGGGGCACAGAGAGCGACCGGCCGCAGCACCGGCTCCTCCCTCCCAGCTTCCCTGCCCGCATCCACGGTACGAGAAAAGGCTCTCAGGGGATGCCTGGGAGACTTACTTAAATATACCATAAACCTGGCAGCCAATTTCTAAGCTGAAAATAATGTGCCATTTGGTATGAACTGTATCAATAGAAGGATGAAATACAACACGGAGCTGTGTTTGGAAATAAACTTTCCTTATTTAGTGTTGTTGGTCTAACATATGTATTAATTTGTTGAATATCTTTGCTACACTAAACAATTTGAGGCAATCAATTCATCCCCAGCACTGCTTCAAACAAACCTGCTCCTGTGCCGGTGTGACTTCTGCTCCTGACCTGCAGCCCCAGCTGGCCCGTGGCCGCTTCGAACAGAAAATTCAGCGTGAGACACCCCACACAGAGCGTGAGCTTCCCGTGAAAGAGGGAGAACCTCATTTACCGTCCTCTCTCGGTGTACCGGTATTTACAAATCATGGTGATCACCGGCTGCCCTAGTACTCCTATGTACCCCAAAGGTATCTCAGGGCTAGATCCAGGGGTGACGGAGGTACTTGGCTGCTGGAAACCAGGGGATGGCCCCAAATAGCGGGGAGATGGGGGACAAATGACCTCCTGCTTTGGGAAAGGGGCTGCTAAAGCAAATGCCTGGAGAAGGGGACTGCCTAATGCTGGCAACCCTAAACCACTACCTTCTGCTTTGAGGGAATATTCCCTTCCTTTCTGCTACACAGATAACTTCTGACATTGTGTTTAAACCAGCTTTTCTAGCTACAGCAATTTCACCCGCATCTACCCTCTGCAAGAGTACCTGTCCTCCACTTGAAACGCTCATAATTCCCAGCTCCATCACCAGCATCTCCCAGCCTGGTACAGCTTCTGTCATGTATTTAAAATCAATGCACGCTGCTTAACACAAGATCCCTTGAAATAAACGTAGCATTTGCTGCACAGCCTTCGGTTTTAGCTGACAAACATTCTTGCAAACATGTCAGGCGCGCAGAATTTCCTAGGGAAGAGATGCATCAATTTTGTCAGTGCTGGGGGAAATGACTGTCAGGCTGGACTTTGGGCTGTAAAAGTCTCTTCAGGAAACCAGACACACCTTGCTGCACCATATATATATATATACCCCCCATATATATATTTAGAAAACAAGTTATGCTCTTTGGCATAGTGCTGAATGCCCCATGGCAGGAGAGTGGCCTCATAGGTTGCTACGGGGACCCAAGCACCAGCATCAATGATCTGTACTGTTCTGCAACGTCAAGAATTACACTTAAATTACAGCAAAGCTGAGAGAGCAATAGTATTTGTACAGCTTTTCAGAAGCGATCCACGAGAAGAGCATCCGTGCAATGGCTGGGAGAAATGGGATGCTTTGCCGGGAGAAGCCAACGCCTAGCCAGGTGCCCACCCAAAAGATGCCGTTTTAAATAGTGCTCTTAGTCCCGGCAGCTCCCACAGAAAATAAACACAGCTGCATGAAGATGAGCGGAAAACCAGGCAGTATATCCTTGCAAATACACAGTTCTTCATTAGGCTTCATTTCCTGGCAGCAATTTCAGGTTTTCATGACAATTGTATATCTATATAGGTCCAGAAATGCTTCTGAGGTTTCAAAATAATCATGAACTTTAGAAAGGAGAACACCTTAGAAATCAGGATTTTCTCATCTTTATGCAGTAATTTGTTGATGGTGTTGCAGGTAGTTCCTGGAATACGTATGAGCGTATCCATCTAACCCAACATCTATTTACATTTTGAGAGGCAATGAACATTCATTCCAGGTTTCTCTCCCTCCCTGGTGTGTTGTACACGCTTCACCACAGGCTCAGTACAAGCTTAAACAAATCTGCTGTGCTCCCTTTGATCAGGACATTTCACTTTTTGGTTTAAGTCAGATGTTACATCTCTCAGCCGTTAGCAAGGAGGCAAAACGATGTCCTCGCTTGTACTTTCAGTGCAAAAACCTTTACCTAGGTGTGAGTCCCAAATACCAGTGCACACCACCGCTTGCCTTTGTTATCAGCTGTGCAGACTCTGCTCAGCCTGACCAGCTGGGAATGCTGCTAAAATATAGAGTTGAAATGGCGATATTTTTGAAGGATGTTTTTTAGCATTAATTAACAGGAATGCAATTGCTTTAATTCTCCTAAGAGCCGTGACTGAGCCCCAGGCACCCGGTGGGACATAACTGGGTTTTGTTCTTCCCGTCTGAGCAGTCCCTGGCCACAAAGAGCAGTGAAATAAGTTGCCCGTTACTTTGGCTTTTCAGCCGTTGAAGACGGGGCTCGCTCAGCGGTACACCACCACGCTGGTCCCTGTCCAAGGACAGTCTCTAAGCCCTGGCCTGATGACTGATAATTATCTTTAAGGCAGAGAAGATGGAAGACAAAAGATGCTTTACTTGGAAAAACCATGGGACCAGTTCACTTCCCCCTTACTCCTCAGAAGAAAGCGTGCGGAGCTTTGTAGCTACCATCACATAGATGCTGGCTACATGAAGCCACTCAACGTGCTTTCTTAATAACAAACACAATTTGAAAATGGACTGAGCACAGAAAGATTCGCGCTCTCTTCTCTCTGATGCCCGTGGCGCGGCTTCGGCAGCCTCAGGTGAAAGCCCGGGAGAAGAGCTCGGGTGGGCAACGGTGGGCTGAGCCCTGCAGCTGCTGGGTGGTGCCACCATTCGCCCTTCACCCACGCAGAGGTGCTCTGCAACTTCAGCCCTGGGCTCCTCCTTACAAACAAGGGAGCCCGCTACCCCTTCTACCTAAAGACGCAGTGGTTGGAGTGTTAACCCAACGAGCAAGCAGAAGGCCACCGCAGGGCATGGTCCTGGCCCGGGTCCCTGCAGGAGCCAGTGAAGAGCATCCCGTTTCCATGTGCAACTGGTCCTAGAGGACGAGTGTTATTTCTTGGTTGAGGTATTTTATCCAGGTGGTTTGGAGGCAGGCTCAGACTGGAGCTCTCGACACACAAGCAGCTTTAAGACAAAAAAGAAGCTAAAGGGACAGCTCGCCTTCAGTATTCCTGCCCGGAGGTGCCCTGGTCTGTCCGTCTCCGTCCCCTCCTGTACCAGCCGTGCCACCCTCTGCGTGGAGGTCCCTGGAGGACCCACCCATAACCCCTTCTTGTGGGACCGTGGGGGTGCGCAGGCCTTGTGCCGCCCTCTGGAAAGGTGCGTTTTCCGTGGCAGAGAGCTGTCAACTCCTCCATCCTCCTGGAGAAGCCGCAGTGGAAGTTGGCTCGTGTTGGGGTGAAGGACCTGAAGAGATACAGGGACCACCTGGCAGCTGCTTTCTCCTCTTTGAATTAATGTACCGGGTCAGTGTCTCAATGGTACATGTAAAGAAGATGTAAAGAAGCCTTACCACTTGTAACCAATAAACATTGGGTCTTTCCACAAATTTGAGATGTAAAAATCAGCCTGCCCAAATCTAAGGTCTCCCCTTGCTATGCGGTGAGCAAAGCATCCTCCCGCTACCTCCCCAACCTACCGAGCTCTTACTCTGCTAAACTCAGGCTTCCCTCCGGACAAACTTCTAAAAAAGCGTCTTCATGCATTCAGTGAATTTGTGTTGTTTTTTTTTCCCCTTAGTAATATATTTGACTGATCTCTACAGATTATACAGGTGCATTCGTATCACCAGGTGCACGACACTTCAGAGCTGTTCCTTCATTTGCAGCGTCATCGAACCTCTCCCGTATTAAAATAAAAATAAAAATCCCAAAATAAAACAGGACCAACATTTCCTGATGCAAAGGCAGGAAAGGCAGATAAGGCTCAGAGTTATTGAATGCTGTTTTCTTCGTATGGCCCCATCTTCCATTACGGTTTATATACAGAGCATCAAGAAGATAATATAGCAGAAAATAATTTCCTGCAGTGTGCACAGGAGTGAGACTATTACAGCAGTCAGCGAAGGTTAATTAGTGACTATATATATTGCAATGTGATGTCATGCAGCGTACGTGTTATTTCCATGTGCACCCCAGGAGAATAAATAAGCCACAACTCAAAGCTGTACTGTACAAATAACCATATGCCTATGAGGAGTTTCTAATTTTATATACAAACCCTTTTCCTTACATTCAAATTGCACTGATATTAACTCTCACCGGGCTAGTTTAAAATCCTGTAAGTCTGGGCCCTTTTTGACGTTTTGGGGAAAATCATGACTTTTCTTTCTGAAAATTTCAAAAGCGAGTCAGTATTTTTGACATTTCCTTGTGAATTTTGTATGGTATTCTTTTTCACTTCCGATCCTAAATGTCAGTGTACTGCTTTTGTTCTGGGAAAAGACCTGTTGGGCTGCAGAGGTGCCGCCGTACCTTCCTACAGGATGAGGCAGAAGGAGTTAACATGAAGTGCTGAGATGTTTACATGGCAATCACCACAAAAGGCCTGTTCAAATTCAAGAGCAGCGTTCATCAGTTTCCATCACTTGTTCAGTTTTAGGCTAAATGTGAAAGATAAAAACCCAAGAAAGTATTGAGAAAGCCTTTGATGAACACACAAAATCTAGCACGCATTTCGCAGCAATAGTTTTCCCAGTTCAAAGATTTGCTAATTACTTCCCAAAATACACTGGTAGAACTGGTCGAACCCTTGGGGCTGGGCACCTGCCACGCTGCCAAGGGAAGCCGGCGCGTTGGCTTTGCCCACGGCTGCCAGAGAGACCTGTGCGGGCAAGGGCGAGATGGAGAGCTGGAGGAGGAGGGCAAGAGATGGAGATGGACGGGCAAGAGAGATGGAGAAGGAGGAGGAGGAGGAGCAGAGGCTGCCGGAAAGTACTCAGTTCGCCAACAAGTACTCTGAAAAACCACCACCACCACCATGGAGCACCCTACGGAAAAACACTCCTCCTTCACGCCCCACCCCAATTTCTCCCTTTCGTGATACCATTGCATTCAGAAATTCAACACAGCAGGCGCAAACGCTGTCAGGACTGTGTGAATTATCATTCTTTGCTATAGAAGAGTCATTTAAAGGTGTTGCAGATTTTTCTTTTGAGAAATACAGCTTTTTAACCCACTGATGGGACACAAGGCTTTGTGCCAAATTATAAATGTGCTACTTCCATGTCCGAGTAGGGCCCCGCACCCTCGTGCCAGCACTTGTGTTAACATGTAGAACATAGAATATCGAATACGAAAGAAGGAAACTGAGAAAGCTGTGTTCCCCTCTGGGTTTCCCCTCCACCGCCTCAGTACAGCCCCGAGGCTTCGCCGCCGGCTCTCTGCCAGACACGCAGCAACGCCTCCCCTCTGGACACCCTCAGTGTGCCGGCGGTTACGGCACCGGTGCTGCTGCTTTTCAAGCTCCCATGCATCACAGGACCCATCTCTACCGCAGAGGACGAGGTCCCACCTCATGGGACACCACACTCGGTGCCCGCCCCCGGTCAGGCATCGCGGCTTGCACCCGAACCCCAGGCACTCACCCCGACCCAGGTATTCCTCATCAGGATTAAGCAGCACGGTGCGGCAGAGAGCACAGAGAAGTGACAACTTCATTTGGTGGGGAATACATTAAAAGGAGAAAAAATAAAATAAAAGAGTTTACAAGCTCCTGTATGCACAGCCTTGCACACATTTTGTTATAAAGGTGTGGTCACTTGCAGTTTTTCTCCACAAACTCCAAATCCCAGCTTCTCATATATGAAAAGTACTCAATAAAAATGTCATTATTCAAAGTTTCCATAGTTTTAAGTAGTAACGTTACGCTTAACATACTCAACTTTGTAATAATGATCTTGCGGTTGGACTCGATCTTAAAGGTCTTTTCCAACCTAAGTGATTCTACGATTCTATAATCTGAATGCTTGCATTAATATTTGAATTAGTATTTGAATTGCAGCTGCAGGCGCTTAGCCTCCCTGCCATTCCCTCCCGCAGGTGCCTCTGGGCGCGCAGAGCTGGGGTTGCACGTCACGGCAGGACAACAGCTTACTGGTCACCATTTGGTTTCTTGCAAAGCAAAAATAATAATAAAAGCAAGGCCAATCTCATCGCCTGAAAGCCAGGCAATGCCACGACAGGCTGTAGGCACAAGCACTGCCAACACCGCTCCTGCCTGCAGCTCGGAGAGGGAAAACCCTGCTCTGCAAGTGCAAAGTTAGAGAAAATAAAGAGCCGAGCCCAAACCGCAGACTGGTCTAGCAGAAAAGCTGAAGCAGAGGTTTAGCTGCTGCTCGGCTGAGGAAGAAGGCGTTCTTTAATAGCTAAGCCGGAGCGTGGCTGTCAGCACTCCCCAGGGTTGAGTGTTTTCTGCTGAAGCAGGGACCCGCACCGCGGCGGGCAGGGCACAGGGTCCACTGCCGCAGGACCCTGTGGCTTGGGGGGGGGAGTCAGGGCAGCCCCTGGGGGAAAAAAACCTTCCTTTTTCCACTCAAAGTCGGCAAAGGTGACTCCTCCTCTTGGAAGGGATTCAAGGATGCCCTTTCCCGGCTGCCAGCACCCGTTGCTAGGATCTGCAGCTCTTTTTCTCTCTCTCCCCCTGAAGGACTTTCATCTGCAATGTCAGGCTTCCTATGTACATTTTAAAAAACAGTTAAATTTGCACAAATGCAAAGCAAAGTTGTTAACTTTAATCACTAAGACAAGTTCAGCTACTTCTCAAAAATCCTGGCTTCTGGCAGGAGCCGTGCACCGACGTGACCAGATAGCGTCCAGAGCATTTTTCTTCTCCTTTCCATTTGCAAAAAAATTAATAGTCCTTTTTATTTTTCTTCTTTTTTTTTTTTGTCCATTACTCACTTCTCTGTGCACTGAGGTATGAAAAACCATTTTGTGCATTTTCAAGCTATTACCCTTCTCTCGCTGAACGATGCAATGTTCCCGAGACCAAATAGGCAGACAGGGTCTTCTGCTGCTGGGTTGCTGCTGCTTTTCTGTCGCAGCCCCTCATATAAAACGTGATGTACATGTGCACTTCACGGACTGTATACAGCACTAAACACGAGCGTGAGCATCATTTCACATAGCACTGAAAAAGCCCAAAGGTCTGCTTCGTCCCACTGTGCCGGGTTCACCCTCTCAGTTCCTACCCCTTCCTTCATTATCACCAGCAAACTATCTCACATTTATATTTTTTTTAATAACTTTCTGGATAGCGGCCGCCGCTGCTCCTTTTATACATTTTTTTTCTAAAACCCACACGCCTTATTTCCATTTACCTAGTTTGAGTCCAACAGGGAGGAAGCTGTCCATGCAGCGCTGCGGGCCCCTTCCACAAACCCCAGGGAAGTTATCTTTTTAGTAGCACACCTGGAGTCCCCAAAATCCGGCTGTTCCAAACCACGCCTGGGCCTGTCCCACCTCCGGGTTCACAAGGAGCAATCCTGGCAGCCGGAACAGTGTATTACACTACCTGAAAGCCATTAATTATTTTGTTTGTGTTTACTGATGTTCTCAGGTTGATCTGTTCAATGCTAATGAGCCATTTACTCTCAATTAGAAGCCTCTCTCAGAACGGAGCTCTAATTCCAGCGAGTTTTGCTGATGAATTAATTACAACGTGAGCTCAGCCTTCTGCAGGAGCCTCTCCTCCCCTCGGAGTGAGGTGCCCTGAGCCACGGCACCCAGAGAATATTATTTACCTTAACGCTACTGTTAGTGACACATTTGCATGGGCAATATATGCCCACAAACACACTTAGAGTGGAAAGACGGGATGGTTTCACGGGTATCATGGATCAAGCAACATCTTGAGGCATGTTTGTGGGGCAGGTTTTAAACTCTTAAGCTCTTCCAGGTAAAAAAAAAATTAAAAATCCATTTTTTGTTATGTGTGAGGCACTTAGTATAAAGCATTATATGAATTTTCCACAGCTTTAAAAACCCGCCCAGGTCTGGCTGCTGAGCAGTACTGCGAGAAACAGCCACAAGCAGAGAAATCTTGCACTGCAATGCCTGCTTGAAAAGAAATATTAAATATAAATCTGTGCTATTTCATCACGCAACATTAAGTCAGCAATGTTCCACTGTGGGAAATTTCATCCCCATTACTGCGTACTGCGTGAATTTAAAGCATCTGCAGCATAATGAGGAAGACGAAAGGAGCTCCAGTGAAACACTGTGAATAGGCTTAGCACGACGGTTTGCGTCCCGTTAGATGATTGCAGCTAATATATGTGAAGTGTCATGCTACAAAATAAAAAGGCAAAAAAGAATGAATAATTAATAGGGCTCTGAAGGATAGTTTGGAAGATAGCTATATTTAGAGGGAGGCTCTAGGGTCTGCTTTCTGTCTGGTACTTGGCCTCTGGACCCTCGGTTGCTGCAGACGGAGCGAGTGCCCCGGACCCCCTGCAAACCGCAGCGCTGCGATGCACTGCCCCACCACAGCTATTAACACCTGAGGTCTTATAAACGTAAGTACAACTTTGCAAACAACCATCTTTTAATGAGATAGCGCCAAAGATATTCTCCAGGCATGTGTGAGCCAGAAGGGATGCCCCTTTCCTCTGTGCCGAAGCATTGCTCCTTGGCACACAGCGCCAGGTACCCGGGCTGAGGGCTGTAAGACGAGAGCCGGCTTGCGGGCGCCCCGGTGCCGGAGGAGAACACCCAGAGGACACGGATAACCCTGACACTTTCCAGTGAAGTTTCTGTACCGTAGACATCAGCATCTCCAAGAGCTGAAATTGCCTTTCTGAGGTGCAAAATACTTGGGAGCAAATTCTGTGTTGCATGGAAGGTGACAAACTGGAGACAAGGAACTAATAAGAAAAAAAAAAACCCTAATTATAGCGCTGCAAAAGCTGGCTGAGAAGCAAAACTGTGAGATACACTTGGCTTGGTCACGTCACGACAGCATGCAAAGTAGGTGTACATGGAAAATATTGGAAAGGATTTAATAATCTAAACAAGACAGAAGGTTGAGCTACTTTGAGATTAAGGGAAAGGCAGATGAAATCTGTTTCAGAAAAACGCCAGCCCAGCCAAGGGGGGCACCCAGCAGCACGACACCCACTCCCACCCCTCGGGTGCCCCACGGGCACGGCGTAGCGTCACCTTATCACACCCTGCTGAGCTACGGCTGCGGTGCCACTATGAGTCCCGAAGTGAGGGCAGGAAAACCAAAACCTCGAAGTATGCCCACACTGGCTTTTCTGTTCTGCTGCTATCGTAGCTTAGCGTGCTTCAGCTGCCTCCAGAAACTCTTAACAGACTATTGAGAAGACAGGACCCTGCCTCAATCCCAGTCTGGCTCTTTGCCAGTTACATAAAATAAGGGAGGCAACCAATTCTGCTCAGCTTTCCACACGGGTTTTTTCACGACTGGAACTCGTGTAAATATAAATAGTTCTTTAAGGGCAGAAAAGCATAAAAATTTCAAAGAGCAACTCGCTGGTGAGCATGGATTGCTCAAGAATAATTCCTATGCAACGCGTTACACAATTTGTTGGAAAAGATACGGCAATAATGCACGCCATGGGACAGAGATGCAAGCTTCTAGCTGTAGTTAGATATGAAAAGCTCATTTTAAGTATTTACCCCTGTGGGCAACAGCTATTTAAATGGGAAATCCTGGGGGCAATGACTGCAACTTGCACACCACTGCAAAGTAAAAGCTACTGGAGACTCTCCTTCCTATCCCCGCCCCGCGTCTTTCGGGACATCCTAATAAATCTCACATCCCCACACTTGTCAGCTTCCAAAATATTAAAAAAAAAAGGGTCTTCACCTGTCTCGAGTGGTCCAGTACACACGGAGGCAGCAAAGCAACCCCTGTCACCCGCTGCCCGCACGCTCCCGGCCGAAACCCCGGGCCCTGCAGAACCAGCCCGTCCTCTGACCCACGAGCTGAAAACATCGGCAGCCGTGAAAATCCTCCTGCAATATTTTGGCTTTAAAATTTAAGACATCTATAATTATTCTTAGAAAGCATTACTGTCTCAGGTGCCAAAAGGCCGTTTCTATGTTGCCCTGATAAAGTGTTCGTACGAAGCAACAGAGGGGTTTCAGCTTTTCTTGAGCAAAGTCTCTCTATGTTGTTCTGCTGAAAAGACAGGAGGTGAAGAAAAAAGGTGTGCTTTCACAGGTGAACTAGAGGAAAGGCAGGCTATTATGGGAGAACAGAAAATTCATATCCAAATGACAACACCAATAGTACCACTTTGAAACATAATTTCCCATTAGGAGTAATGGTAATAATATGATTTGAACAATAAAACTTAATGCCAGAGCAAGCCACTTTAGAAACACAGCAATCTGCATGCTCTTCCAGCACCAAAATTGGGCTCATTTATGTTAAGAAAAATATTTTTGCAATTTAGTTTGTTACATATTATTCCCCCCACACTCCTTTTGGTTTTAAATATTCTTCTAATTCTTTTCCCTCTTTTTCTTATGCCATTTCCTTCCTTCACCAGCAAAATACTTATTGGCACGTTCAAGCTCAAATCTGGCAGCAAAACTCCGAGAGAGGAATTCAGAGGATGCCACCAGCTACCAGCTAACTAACAATTAACTACTCCATGGCCCCAGGGCACCCTCAAACCAACCACTTCCAAAGGATATTCTTTGCCGAAAGACACAGCAGTAACTGGGGAGAATTCAGTGGGACATCCACCCCTCTGCTGCTGGTCAGTCACGTCTAAAAAATTGGAGTACTTGAAATTAAAGCCTTCTCTGTCAGATCCTTAGCCATAGGAATAACAAAACACAGAACGAAAAATAGTTTACTTTTCACAAACCTTTTCTAACGTATCTTGTTATTTTTCAGTAATTACTGAAATTTCTATCGAGTTTTGTGTGGTTCCGTATTTCTTTGGTAACTCACAAATACTTACTTGCAAAGCACGTTAAGCATGACGAGGGGGTACAGAGCCTCTCGGGCTCGCCACGGCTGCTCAGGCACTCCACAGTTGGACTACCTCTGGACCAATATTGGCCTCTTTACTGCCCCTCATCTAGGGTGATGATTCCTAAATTAGAGATCTTGCACTTCCAGTGCTGTTACAGCATTTATCACCGCAGCTGTGAACTTGGTGGAAAGATTTTTTTTTTTGATGTGGGAACTAAAATTACAGCTCCAGGAGCGAAGGTGAAAGGGGGATGACCAGCAGAAAGAGCCCAGGCGGTCGATGGGCTGGGAACACTGGTCTGCAGTTCTCCACATGGAAAGGAAACCAAATTCAGCGCCGAAAGAAGGACATTATTGATTCACAGCTCCGTCCAGGCATCATCTTTATTACCCTTGTACTTTCCCATACTCTGAGGTCATAATTTTAACTTTAAAGTTGTTCCAACTCTGAGTTACTCCGGTCCCAAAAGCACTCCAGAAGCCAAAATCAGCCAGAAACCCACATCCACCCTGCATCAAAAACACCGCA
The DNA here is from genome assembly GCF_000699105.1 of Pygoscelis adeliae. Taxonomy (NCBI): domain Eukaryota; kingdom Metazoa; phylum Chordata; class Aves; order Sphenisciformes; family Spheniscidae; genus Pygoscelis; species Pygoscelis adeliae. The sequence goes on from NW_008824058.1 coordinate 1,545,036, forward strand.
GAAGGTGGGGAAAGCATTGTGTGTTTGCTGGAGGAGCCACTTTGCAGTGCAAAACCGTGAAACGGCTAACAGCAACCGACAGAAGAAAGATTGAAAGACCTTAACATAACACAGCCTAGTCGGACATGGTGGCGTACACACGTCCTTAATCACGAACAATTAGTCACGCCATGTCCTTGGTTATTTATGCAGGAGATGGGAGCGCTCAGCTTTGTCCTGAATTATCCCGCTGAAGAGACAGATCAATATCTTAATGAGGAGCAGTGGAAATCTTGTTAGAAAAATTGTTGCTCCAAGAGGCCACCTCATTTTTACTACATTCATTTCTGCATTTCTGTGTTATCTTTCCTTAGGCCTGCTCAAAATGGTGATTCCCGGTGGGACTGGGGTGCCCGACTCACGCTGGAGCGGCCGCGGGACCCCACGGCATCTCAAAGTCATCACTCCCACAAATATTCCATAAAAACCATTCTCCGCCTGTGGAAAGGATGCAGACACCACCTCCCACAGCAGTAACGACGAGTGCAGCCACAGCATCCCTTCCTCATAGGTTTACCCAAAAAGCGAGTCCCCCCCCCAGGCCAGCGCTTGCCGCGCCGCAGCTGCAGGGGCGGGCTGAGAGCAGCCGGGCAGGGCAGCGCTCGCCCTTCCCAGACATTCTGACCATTTTTCAGGTATCTTTACAGCCCCGACTGCTATCCACGCGTATGCGTTTCGCCTCCCACCCAGCGCTCCTTCTGCAGTTCACAGTACCGCCTCGTCGCCAAAATTAGCTGTTTCAGACAGTGCCTGTGCTGGGGGAACCCATCAGGGTGAATGACTTAAGGAGGTGATTACTTTTTTAAACTTCTGCCTTTTTAATAGGTAAGTAGGCTTTTTACATCATTCGCTTAGCTCAACCGCAGGTCATTAGTTTTTTTATTTTTTTTAAGCCGGCAGAAGCCCTGCTTGCTCTGCAGGGGCAGGGCCGACTGAAGGCGATGTACATTAAAAAAAAAAAAAAA